>NC_060138.1:88948769-89257209 GCF_021461385.2 Schistocerca piceifrons | reverse complement strand
ATGATTTTAAAACTGATATTTTTTATTCATACTCTGCAATACTGTTATGTAGAATTTCCAATCAGGTTTACATCCACATAGCATTGAAAAAAAACTAATTATACGGAATACACACTTGGAAAAAAAAATAAAAGCCAGCTATTTGTATACACCAAAACTAAGGATGATAAGTTCTGCATCTTTATTTTAAACGACATAAAAGACGAACATGGTTTTCTGTAAAGCCAAAAGCCAAGAAACTGTATACTTGGAAGTTAAAATTTTACTCCAGGAGTAAATATAAAGCCTCATGGGGAGTTAAAATTATAAAATGCAGTGGGCTATAAGTTATTGAAGAATGGCGTTCTGCAAATTTAGACATAAACAACACAATTCGTCTGACCTGCAACACTGTCTGCCACTCCCACCATACTATCCCCCTCCCCCCCTTTTTTCCAGTCGCCACTCCCATCATTCACTGGTGCTGCTGCTCGCAGTGTGGTTTCAGTTGCCTGAGATTGCAGTCGCATGTGTGAGTGTGTGTGTGTGTGTGTGTGTGTGTGTGTGTGTGTGTGTGTGTATTGTTGACAAAGGCCTTAATGGCCGAAAGCTTTAACTGTTAGAGTATTTTTGTTGTGCCTAACTGCAACTCAGCATCTCCACTATATGGTGAGTGACAATTTTCCTTCTCATAATATTGTTACATTTTCCATTGTTTGAACATATTCTTTACAATATTCTTAAACTTAACTGCAGCAACAAAGACATACAAGCTGCACAAACTTCAGAATCCAATCAGAATATACTATCTACAGAACAGTGAACATGCTCGTACCAGGCACTGATATTGTACCACTAGTACAATTTGGCTATCCACTGCTTGTTGTGAGGGACTGTACAGCTTATCACACATCATGGGGATATGACTGTGAGAATTGCAATGGTGAGCTATTAATGACTATCCTAGAAGACAAAAACCTAATGCTGCTGAATGACAGACACCCACAAGAATAACTTCAACATTACAGACAAGATTGGCAATAGACCTAAGCTTTGCATTACCTCATGTGACACAACTATCCAACTGGAAAAGAAAAGTACATCCTTTGTGTGCCTGCTATTCTTGTGTGGTGAGGTATCAAATATCAGAGAACCGTGGAAAATCTGGGGAAATATATGAGGCATAATACCCAACAAAACTACATTAACCTGCAAAAAATACAAGAGAAAACCAAGATTTTTTTAAAAAAATTAAACGAGAACAATTGGAAAAACCTGTGCAACTCTACAACTAAGGTACCAGAATGTCAAGTGTAGAGAAGAATGTGAAGAGCTTTAAAAACAATCGTTATCGCACCATTAGAAGTCACTGTCTATGAATTGCGTTATGGAACAGATGTTACAAAATCTAACACCTAGCTCCATCAAACACCTGCCTAGCACAGATCTAAATTCCAATGACATCCCCTTCTACAGTCATTATCAATGGCTGAGCTGCAGAGCACTTTCTCCTCTGGTAAAAATACTGTCACTACCTCAGGCAACTTCCACTACAATATGCTATCATTTCTGCCATATGAAAGACAACAATACCTACCGGCTACTTATAATAAAACGTGGTTTGAGGATCACAATAGTAAGCCCCTTTAATGATACTTGTGCCCAAACTGGGAAGAATCCAGACTCGGTGCCTTAGGTCTATTACCAATCTTGTCTGTAATGGTGGCATCATACAGACAAATAGTGTTACTATAATGCCCCTACAAAGTGCTGGAAAAACTTGTCAGATTCCAGTAAGAACATTCATTTGAATGCCATGAACTATTCCCTAGTAGTTAGGTGGTTTTCACAAAAGGAAACGTACTGAAGATGTTCTGATACACCTAGTTAGTGATAAACAGTTCTGTTTTAACCAAAACAACTATCTACTAGTTTTGTTGCTGGACCCATGCAACCCCTACAATGATGTAGTATTTCCAGTACTAACCACAAAACGGAACAACATATACCCCGCACATTTACAGAACACTTGGCATCTTTTTTGTCTGAATGGATGCTACTAGTTATACATGAATGACATACAACAGGACCACAAACTATGAGTTTAGGGTTGCAGCAATGGTCTGTTTTGGCACCTACTCTGTTTGATATCTACACATATGAACTACATAGGATATACTGGGAAAAGGTGAAAGTTTTACAATACGCAGATGAGACTGTCTATGGGACCAGTCCAGCTGGTTCCAGTGGCCAATCTTACTCATGATAATGTGATGGGGCCAACAATTTCAAAGCCAAAAGTGCCGCTGGGTCTTAGCTTGGCAACCAATCCAGTTCAGATGAAAGCAGCACCCAGTAAATACAAAGTAGAATAGTGTGACCCACAACCCAAGAGCAACAAGCAAAGAATCAGAGAGTGTTTAGCTTCTACATGCAGATATTCTCAAGCTGATGAATACTGGGCAGCAGGGTAAGCTTTTCATCAACGAGGAGTGCCAACATAATTGTGCAACAATGTCAAAGTGCTGGGTAGCTAAGCAGCTATCAGTGTCAGGATGAACCGTGGTATGATAGAAATGCATGGCTCATACAAGGATATTGGAACCATGGGAAAGGGTCTAGGGCAGGGCCCTTTGGAGGGCACCTTGGAGCTGGCATTTGGCCTTGGATGCAGATCGAGAGCTACAGCAAATGCAAAAACTAGTAAAATTACAGCCCAGGACTTTCTACTGGTCCAACGGACATCACTAACCAATTTATGGTGATAAGGAACGGTGTAACACCCAGTACAGAGCCCTGAGGGATGCCATTCTCTTGGACCTGTGGGTAACTGAGCAACATCCCAACTGCTACCCAAAATGATTGGTGACGTAAAACTGGGAAATAAAAATCGGTACAGAGCCTTGGAAGCCCCCAGTCTTAGAGCGTAAGAAAAATGTGATATTTGGGACAGGAAAGACTGCAGTGAGATGTTAGTATTTAGAAAAAGTCTGTCGGATTGCTGTTTCATCTAACCAGATAGTCAGTTGTGGATCGTACTGAGGTACTTCCCAGTGTACACCCTGATAGGGGGACAAAAGGCCCCATGATTTGAGAACCCAGTTTCACCATCACACTACCATCATTTTAAGCAATTTGCAGAGTGCGCTGGTGACACTAATTGGTAAGTACCTGTCAATGGACACTGAGTTTTCCCTGCTTTAAGGATTGGGATGACGGCATTACTGACCCTCTGCAAAACAATTCATGGCACAATTCAGTTGAAGACCCTGAGTAGATGGAGTCTATGAGCCACATTCAGTTGTTGGATCATCTGATTGTGCATTGAAACATGGCCTGGTGCTGCAATTGTGCTACAAGACTCTAACAACCTTGTTCATACAATCTGATGAAGAGGGGGTGAAAGTGATGACAGAGACATACAACTGCCAAATGGCTCTTCAGAGAACACACTGTTTGGCAACTGGATCACTGGGTGGTGGAAAGCAAATGACAGAACTACTGGAAAGTAATGACTGCCACAAAGATTTCCATACAGTGACCATTTTCGTAAAGCTATGAGATTGGGGGAAGAGATCGTAAGGTCTGTGGTGTTAGGTATTGATACCACCCCATGGGTGTCACAGTTGGCAATGGAACTGCAACTTTCTGTCTGACACTGACAGCAGCTGTGCGGGATCTGGCACACCCAATGGTGCGCACCTGCTGCCCCACACCTCCAGCAGCCAAGACCACAAGTGCCCTCCGCCACAGCAATATAGGACGGCTGGTGGCAGCCACTCAACCCACTTGCACTTGGAGCCTCTTCGCTACAATACCTTCGTTCACGCTTAGTACAGCGAATCTCTTCCTTGTTGACAATCTGATAGTTGGACTCTAATTTCTTGCTGCATTATTTGTAATGAGTTTTCGAAAGCTTGGAAAAATACAAGTTAAGTAAATCTGTTTACTGTGTTAACTTGTTCGCCAATCATTTCTGCTCCTGGCCAGTTTTCCTGTGACAACAGTATTGCACTAATCTGTAGCCCACCTCTCCTTACCGTTGTGTACGAAGTTGTATACAACAAGATCAATGCCTAAAAAAAGTGTGGCACTGAACTGAGTAGGTGTACCATCAGTGAGGAAACACAGATAAAGATTGGAAAACAGTTGGTCAATCAGAAGGTATCTAAAGAACAATGTTGAATTCCCCCAGAGAGGGTGACTGAAATAATCAAGCAGGAGATAGAGGAGGGAGAAGGTTCTCAGATTACTGTGGCCATTTCAAGGAATGTTACGTGCCCCACCCAGGGGTAAAGAAACATTGCAAATTGTGATGCCTGAAGATCATTTATGATAGCACTGCCATTGCTTTCAATGGTGTATGGAGGGGAATCCATCCACTGACAACATGCATGTGAACAATGTACAGATGCCTCCAGTATGGTTCTTACTGAAGGCACAGTAATATGAAATGGATGAAGAATGGTCATCAGTGAAATGCATTTATTGGAGAGCAGCAGAGACCAGAAGGACAATAACTGTTATATTTCTAGTGGGTGACAGTAACATTCAATGCTGTTCCACTGAATTAACACATTAAGTGCATCCTGGGTGTGAAGGGGCCACTCCATGATCACTGTCTGCCACTGGTGAGAGGGGAATAACATTCGAAAACACTGCTTCTGTGTCCAAAGGTGTGGGGTCACAGGAGTAGCCTTCTTCCAAGATTTATTTTTCTCCTTAGCTACTTTAAAGGGTTAGGACTCTCACAAGGGCTTATCCACTGAGAGGGTAGGGACTGAGAGTGAGTGTGCAGCTCTAGGACCCACAGTCCATGCTCCCTTCAGTCACTGGATGGTATCGGCTTGCTGGTGCATAGATTTACAGAGAGATGATTCCCTAAATGGACCCCTGTCACTAGTAGATGCTGGGGAAAGATGCACCTTCTCCAGTCAGAAGCAGACCGTTGAGGTCCCCAAAGACGGAGCTGCAGGAACCACAAGAAGGGAGGTTTTAGCTATTATAGGTAAACATTTGAGGCAATGAAGGGAGTAAATACTCAAGATGCAGCCGATGACCTGGTGACAGTAGTGGCAAAAGTTTATACAACTGGGACAGGATCCAACTGAACATACCTTTTCTAAGCTTCAAAACATAAGAGGCAACTGAAGACCTAAAATCCCTTAGTTTTACATTCCTTAATTAGTGTAGGATACTTCAGAGAATGAGGAAGATGACTGTCTCAGCAATAGACAGAAAGATGGTTCCTCACATGTTGAGTTTTCATGAAATGGCCAAAAACAGTCCCCACAAATTGGGTTGTTCATCCAATGGGAACACATATGCCTGAAGCATTGTCACTGAAAGCACCACATTGGAGATGGAAAATATGGTTTTACATCGCAACGGATTACTATGATTTTGACTTTCTCTGGAAGCAAATCCCCCCTCAAAAGTGAGGATGAATGCTCTGGTTGTGCAAAGTGAACCCCTTGCTTCTCCAAGATATCATGTACTTTCTTATCCATCAGCAGGTTTTAAGTCCCAGTGAAAAATTAGTTTTTCTTATTTGTACACTATTCGAAAACTCATGTTCCTCTCAGACACAGATGTAATCATTAGTAAAGATCATCATTAATTACCATTTCAACAGAAAAATCATAAAACTGCAAAATATCATTGACAACAAAAAAAACTTTTATGTCATATATACAACACTAACAGTGACGAGTATTTCTTATGTACACAAGCAATAAAGTCTCTGTAGTTCCTTAATTCGTTGGTATATTACGTAATACACATCACAAAACGTAGATCAAAATTATAGCCTGGAAAAGTCTTCTAGAAACTTGTAAATATATGCGGTGAGTTACCTGAATGCCCCTTCTCGTGACATTAGCAAACTCTCTATTGTGCCAATCACCATGTAGCAGACACCAAGCCTCTGCAACACTCCAGGCAGCCGCAGGGTCTTTACATCAGGTTTTGTACCATGGTTACCACATGAATTCAGAATCACTCCTAAGGCAATAAGGAAAAGTGACCTACGTAACACGTGTCCGAGGACATGGAGCCTCGGTTTACTGGAGCGCAGCTGTGTGCGCAGAGATATCGCCAAGCTCAAACCCATTATCCACATAAACCTGTCAACAGAAAATGGTTTCAAATACTCTTATTTTATTGCACTGAACTATAGAAAGGATGTATGTTTTCATTCTCTCTCTCTCTCTCTCTCTCTCTCTCTCTCTCTCTCTCTCTCTCTCGTGCACACACACACACACACACACACACACACACACACACACACACAGAGAGAGAGAGAGAGAGAGAGAGAGAGAGAGAGAGAGAGAGAGAGAGAGAGAGAGCACTGTATTTCACAGATTAAAGAAACATTTGTTTCTCACTCGAATCTTTTCATTCCAGGCAAATTATAATTCATTGTATACCAAATCACACATACAAGCTGCAAATACTTGAATTTCTACATAAACTTGAAACTCTTAATCTACTTTCAGACAGTGGTGCCTGCCATTCTTACAATCTCTGTATCAGCACATATACTCAATCTGACTTCCGTTCATCTGCATATCCACTTTTGCCCGTTCATCTGCATATCCACTTTTGCATCTTAGGAAGAGCTGTTTAATATAGCATCCCACATATGTTAAATTTTGAGTAGCTACACTCAAAAAATGGAAAATCAAACAATGGAAATTATATGTCTATACTGTTGCACACATACTTGCAAGATGATTGTGAATCATTTCTTGGATAACGATAAGTGTTTTTGATTAAGAGCTGTAAAGAGAGTAGTAATTGTTAGGGTCTTTGTAGTCTGCTGTGTTATAAACATAAATCTTCAACTGAATTCATATGAGGAATGGGCAGAATAGCCACATATTTTTCTTTGTGCTTGCATGTCAGGTGCCTACAAGGATAGATTTTTGTATTTTCATAAGTAGTCACTGTTATTCCTAAATGTGCTCTCATGGTATTTGTATTTAACACTAAACAACGTTGGCACTGTGAATTAATGTGAAAAGAAAGAATGAAGGAAGAAAGATCAGGGTTTAAAATTCCATTGATGACACAGTCATTATACATGAGAATTATAGATCTGACTAGGACACAAAAAGAAATCAGCCTTGTCCTTTTTGAAGGAACCACTCCCTAGCAATAATCTTAACTGCTTTATAGGAAACACACAAACCATACAAAACTTAATCCATCCATGCAGAGGGACTTTCAGTCCTTTGAGAAGTAGTTTACTATGGTTTGTGCAACTGGAGAGCCTATTACTGTGCCATTCATTATTTTATACCTCAATAAAAATTATGAATTTCCGAAAATCTGCATCTACACTGATACGTTGAGTCCACCTAACGACGTGTTGCGGAGGATACCACATACTAATACAAGTTATTTCCTTTCCCGTTCCACTCACAAATACAATGAGGGAAAAATGACTATCTATATGCCTCCATACAAGCCCTAATTTCTCGTATCTTATATTCATGATCCTTACAAGCAATGTATGCTGGAGGCAACAGAATTATTCTACAGTCAGCTACAAATGGCAGTTCTCTAAATTTTCTCAATAGTGTTCCTTGGAAAGAGTGTTGACGTCCTTCCATGGATTCCCATTTGAGTTCCTACAGCATCTCCGAAACACCTGTGTGTTGCTCGAACCTACCAGTAACAAATCTAGCTGCCCACCTTTGAATTGCTCCAATGTTTTCCTTTAATGCAACCTGGTAAGCATCCCAAACACTTGAGGAGTACTGAAGAATAGGCCGCACTAGCATTCTATATGTGGCCTCCTTTATAGATGAACCACTTTTTTTTTAGAATTCTCCTAATAAACTGAAGTCTACCATTTGCCTTTCCTACTCCAACCCTCACATGCTCATTCCATTTGATATTGCTTTACAACATTATGCCCAGATATTTAAATGACATTACTGTAACGCAGGAGAAAACACATAAAAGTTAATGAAATTTGCAAGTTTTTAGAACCAGTGGTTCCTCCTTCAGCAGCAGGGTTGAAGGGAAAGAAAGGGGGATCAAGGAAAATGACTGACAAGGTTTAAGAAATTGTAAGAATTATGGAAAAGTCAACCGTAATTGTGGGTCAGGCGAGACTTACTGGATGGCATGAGGAGGACAGCTTTCCTTCTCATCCCATCCATTAAGTCAACCCAGGCCAAGGTTTTGGGTGACTTTTCTGTAATCCTCCCCATTTCTTAAACCTTGTCAGTCATTTTCCTTTATCCCTCTTTCTTCTCCCTCAACCCCGTTGCCAGAAGAATGGGTCGCTGATTGTGAAAGCTTGGACATTTCGTTAACTCTCACGAGTGACCTCGTGGTGAGTAGATTTTTTTTGTCTATCCAATTATATTTCACTATTTCATGGCATTGCCGATCACACTGATAACATATCACCTTCAAGGTGTGTTACAGCAGTCTGATAACAGGTACGAAGTGACCTAAGGTGTATATAGTATCAAAAAGAAAATTCTCTCAATAAAAGTATATAATTATGAGACAGAATTGCTGGCCAGTACCTACCTTCAGAAGAAATGGCAGTACTGCTGACAGACACATATAAAAGTATACACACTATTGTGGCTTTTGGAACCAGTTACTTTCTAGTGGAGGACAGAGGGAAGCACTGGGAAAGGTTAAAAATTATGAGCATGCCACTCAGCCCCAGTATGACAGGGGACCGACCAACAGTTGTGAGTATGAGATTCTCCCCCTAATTAATACTAACAACACTGAAAACAACAATTTTTATTGCCAGCAGTACTACTACTACTACTACTACTACTACTACTATTACCATCACCACCACGGCAGTGAAAACTTAACAGGAACTGTATGAGGTGCCACCACAACTGTCCCCAGATCATCCAGGGTTGCCACAAGTTTCCTGAAGTGATATTCCCTCCTGACAATTCCTCAATTTCCAAATAAAGTTTTAGCTTTTTTCCCTGTCAAATTCTGAGATCTGTGGGGTAAGTTGACAAAAAATGTGAGGACTTCTATATTTCTGAACATATTACTAACTCTAAATTAGAATGAACAGCACGTTATTCTCCCCTTACAGGATTTATGATCTGATGGGTAAGTAAAGAGGTTTCGGTGTTTATTAACAAGTTGACTTGAACTTTGAAGTTTTTGCTCCTTCTCCTATACATGATGTATGAACTTTACAGGCAAGATAATGTGTCAGGTGTCTGACCACATTGTCCGTAACTGGTTTATAATAAGTGAAGATATTTTAAACTCATCTTTGCAACTATTGTACTAGAAGCAACATTGCCAAATGAGAGAATACTTTAAAACATGCAAATAGATGGTGTTTCCTGATCCGACTGAAAATCGGACATAACATGTCATAAGTAACATCAACCACTCTTGTCACGAACTGTTTTTAGATTCAGAAAGTAAGCCAGATTGTAAATATGTTTCACTACAGACCACTATGGTATTTTATTTGGTGACAAATATATGCATTTTCTTGTAGTTACAAAGATGGATTTAAAATACTTTCAATAACTTAAGGAGAAAGATTAGAAATATGTAGGCCTCTTCAAAAAAGCGTAAAAGAGTTGTATAAACCAATAATATAGTGAGCACCAATAAAATGTTGCTTCTTTTATGTTCATTATTGTAGGCTATTACCCACTGTGTTATGTCCTTTGTTTTACACATATTGCGCAATTTTTCTCTCAAGAAAATTATGAGTGCATAACACACAAACCACCAGGACTGCCAAAGTTTTCTTCCTAGCATCACTCTCTCTTGAACATACACTCTAAGACAAAAGACACAATGCATTACAAAGGAATTATCTGTATGGAACAGAAATTGGTAGATCTGATGTACTTGTAGAGACAAACAAAAGCTTCACAAATTGAGCACATCAAGAACAAGTTTGTCCATCTCGGCCCACTATGCAATCAGTTATTTGGCTCAGAATTGATTGACAGAGTTGTTGGATGTCCACCTGAGGGATATCATGCCAAATCCTGTCCAATTGGCATGTTAAATCATCAAAATCCTGAGCTGGTTGGAGGGCCCTGCACAAATGCCCCAAAAGTTCTCAATTGGGGAGAGAACTGGTGACCTTGCTGGCCAAGGTAGGGTTTGGCAAGCACAAACAAAAGGAGTCTAAGCTCTCACCATGTGAAGTGGGCATTATCTTGCTGAAATGTAAGTGCAGGATGGCTTGGCATGAAGGACAACAAAATTGTATGTAAAATATCGTCGACATACCACTGTGCTGTAGGGGCAAAGCAGAGGACAATCAAAGATGTCTTGCTATGAAATGGCACCTCAAACCATTACTGCTAATTGTTGCTGAATGGTGATCGACAGTCAAGCTGGTATCCTACCACTGTCTGGGGCTCAATTTGAAGCACGGCTCATCACTGAAGACAGTTCTACTCCAGTCAGTGAAATTCCAGGCTGAAGATGTATCTACATCTACATGCATACTCCACAAGCCACAAGCATGGTGTGTGGCAGAAGGTATCACATACCATTACTAGACACGTACCATTGCTAGTCGTTTCCTTTCCTGTTCCACTCAGAAATTGAGTGATGGAAAAACAACTGTTTATATGCTACCGTATGAGCCCTACTTTCTCATAACTTCAGAGTGCTTATGTGAAATATATGTTGGCAGCAACAGAATCGTTCTCCAGTCAGCTTCAAGTCACAGTTCTCCAAATTCTCCAACAGTGTTTCTCAAAAAGGATGTTACCCTCACTCCAGGGACACTCATTTGAGTTCCCGAAGGATCTCTGTAGCAATTATGTGCTGTTCGGACCTACCGGTAACAAATCTAGTAGTCCGCCTCTGAAATGCATCAATGTCCACCTACAGTACACTCAAACAGCTCACAGTAGTGTCCCACATGTGGTCTTCTTCACAGATGAACCACACACTCCCAAAACTCTCCCAATAAACTGAACTTGACCATTCCACCATCTCTATCACAATCCTCACATGCTCGCCCCACTCCATGTTGCCCTGGAACACTACACCCAGACATCCAAACGGCATGCCTGTACCAACCAGGACACTACCAAGGTTGCATCTGAACATTATGGGTTTGCTCTCCTACTCATCCACCATTCCACATTTAAAACCAGATGCCATTCATCACACCAACTAAAAACCTTGTCCAAATCATTCCACACCTTTCTACAATCAATCAACTTTTGACACCTTCCTGCACACCATAGCGCATCATCACCAAAAAACTGCAGACCACCAAGCTCACCCTGTCTGCCAAATCACCAATGTATACAGAAAATAATAGTGGCCCATCACACCTCCTTGAGGAACCCCTTATCATACCGTAGTCTCTGAAGAACACATGCTGTCAAGGACAACATACCGGATTCCATTACCCAAGAAGCCCCCAGAGACACTGGCATATCCATGATCCATGAATCCATTCAATATCTGCCCCCTACCTCCCCCCTCCCCCTCCCCAACAGTCCACAGTGGGAACTATGTCAATTGCCCCCCAAAAACCTAGAAATACAGAATCTGCCTGCTGCTCCCAATCCATAGCCTGCAGCATACCACATGAGAAAAGGGCAAGCTGAGCCTCACAAGAGCGATGCCCTCCAAATCTGTGGTGACTCATGGACAAAAGCTTCTCAGTCTCAAGAAAATCCATCATATTCAAATTGAGTATATGTTCAAGGATTCTTCAGCAAAGCAATGCTATGGATACCAGTCTGCAATTCTACAGCTGCAGGTCCGCTCTTTCACTGTTCTCACATACAGGAGTCACCTGTGCTTTTTCAAGTCACTTGGGACTCTGCACAGGGTGAGTGATTCACAATATTTGCAAGCTAAGAAAGGGGCCAGAGCTGTAAAGTACTGCTTGTAAAACCAAATTGGGATTCCATCCAGACCAGGCAACTTATTTGTTTTCAACTCTTTCAGTTGTTTCCCTACTCCAGCACTGAGCGCCTACATGCAGCATGTTTACTTTACTTTGTTTCCGTGTACGGGTGGAATTGTGAGGTTTTTGCTTGTGACCCCATTGCTTCTTGCATGTTGTTGTTGTTCGTACGGTCTTGCTCGGTCATCCGTCATCTTTCTTGTACATCCTTTCCTGTTCGTTTTGTTTGTGCACGGGCAGCTCCTGTTCAGTCCCGCCGCACTGTCGTCCTCTGCAACCCCGTGACCGCTCTGGTCACGGTTACAACACCTACACCAGAGATACTTAGTACTATGTTGTTCATATGAGAGTCTGTTCGATGGTTAAATGACAGTATGTCTGTATGATTCTCTTGCATGAACAATTTCGTAAACACAAAACTTAAAACTTCAACTTTCCTTTTGCTATCTTCAATTGCAACACCAGATGGGACAATTAGTGACTACATGGAAGTCTTACACCCACTTAGCAATTTTACAGAGGACGAGAATTTCCTCAGGTTCTTTGCCAGATCTTTTGCTAAGGTACGGCACCGGTAGTTATATGGTTTGCGCACAGATCTTTTCACAGATGCACATACGTCTACTACCCTTTGTCTGGTGACACAGCAGACAGCAGTGGGATACCAAACTGACAGTCACCCACCAAATGACCTGATAACCAGGAGTGATGGCCTGAGGTCCCATTACTCCTCATAGCAGGACCCCTGTGATTGTCATCTGCAGCATCCTTAAAGCACAGAGCTACGTCGATGCTCTTCTATGCATTCTTTTATATTTCAGCAAGGCAATGCCCACCCACGCACGGAGAGATTTTCTGTTGCTTATTTTTGTGCTTGCCAAACCCTACTTTGGCCAGCAAGGCCACCTGATCTCTTCCCAATTGAGAAATTTCAGGGCATTATGGCCAGGCCCCTCCAACTATATTGTGATTTTGAAGTCTAACACACCAATTGGAGAACATTTGGCACATTATCCCTCAGGAGGACATCTAACAACTCTGTCAATCACTGCCAAGCCGAATAACTGCTTGCATATGGACCAGAGATGGGCCAATGCATTACTGACTTGCTCAGTTTGTGAAGCTCTTATCCCACATTTCTGAAATTGTAATCATATGTTTGTCTGCGCATATACATCATGTCTACCAATTTCCTTTTTGCTGTGTTGTTTTTTGTGTCTTAGAGTGTATAAACTACTTTCAAAGTGCAAAAATGCACTGCAATAAATAAAATGCCTATCAAATGTTGCACAGTACAAAGTACATGGGGTGAGACACAGCCGCAACTCCTGAAATACACTGCTCATGGCCTCAGGCCAGTAAAGCAAGCACTGCAGCCCTGGGTTTGTTGATACTTCATGAAAATCTGTCAATTTACACCACACATGAACAGACCCAGCCTGTGGACAGATCGGAGAGACTACTTCCAACAGATGGCGCCTGCACATTAGTGGTAAATGATGGACCTAAGCTCGGTGGGTGCGATTTATTAGAGATACCCGGAGAAAAGGCCCGCAGTTTTGACCCATCGCAGAAATCTGCTCATGTGTGGCCAGCTATTCACTTCCGTAATCATGAGTCGCTGACAGTGTGCTTTTGAACTGAGACCATGGTGATTAATATGGAAATGGCTCACTTGTGTGAATACTGAGAGATTCAAACAACCCACTACTCACTCCTCCCTCCTGTTATCGCCGGCAGCAGCTCGGCTAGTGGCAAGCAATGGTGGCTGCACTGACTGCAAGGTGAGAGCTACTGGTGGGGAGGGGAGAAGCAGTAGGAAGGATGGAGTAGGGAGGAGGTGCACAACACCCAGCAGCTAATAAGCTGTGTCCAGTCAGCAACCTGTGTGGTGGCTCCATAAACAAACCATTTCATCCATTAAGTCTAAAACAAGATATTTCCATCCCCCCCCCCCCCTCCCCCTCACCCCAGATTCCCAAAACATTTCCCTGACACGTTTGAAATTCACTGATAGTCCATGATTTTCAGAAGTTGGGGTGACCCTGTCATCAACTTCAGCCCTTTCATACTCAGTTGCAGAATACTGTTGTTCCAAATGGCTAAACAGTGCTCACACTAAAGTAATTGAAACACAGCTCAGTCAAGCAATGCATGCATCTTATCACAGGATGTACTCATTCTACGAATGCACACTGGCTACTGGTTCTTAATAATACTCCACTGCCATTTCTAAGAAGACCACAACCATTTCTGAATGTGTGGACAAGAATAAAAAACAACCCAGAATTACCATTTCATTCAGAAATTTATGGAACATGGAACATTCAATGGCTGGAACACACTTCCTTGAAGCAATAAATTAACATTCCTTGAGAGTGACCAGTAGGTTTTCATCCACCCTGACGACACTGGTGTATACTGATTCAAATCAGAACTGACTGGGGCAGATATGGGGTACTACTGCACCATCGAGCATGGAAATCGCCTCCTGAATGTGAGTGCAGTGAAGAGCAGCAAACAGTACATCATATACCATTTGAATGTTCTCTTAGAGCATTCACAGGAACAATTGAAGACCACGATTTGTATGCAGAAGCTTATGACTTTGATACTAATAACAAAACACTATACTGCAGAATTAATAAAAATGGTTTTATGTAACTATAAAAAAGAGATAAACATACCATGGGAATACAAGGTCTGCTACTGTGAGACCGTTCCATACGGAATGCTTGAAAAACCAGTAGTGGCCTCCTCCATAGTTGACAAATATCATCAGTGCTATGCATAAGCTGAAAACAAAAAAAAAAAAGAACAAATTTGTAAAATACTGAAATCAACATATTTTATTATTATTATTCTAATATTGTTCATACTCTCTCCTGCCCCCACCTCTCTCTCTCCCTCTCCCTCCCTCCCTCTCTCTCTCTAACATATCATTACAACTGAACCATCAATGTTTGTGTTACCATAACAGGCCCATCAGGCTACATTATCAAGCAAAATTACGAAAGGAATCCTCTCTAGTACACTATGATAGGTGGCATATACACATATAACAGACCAAAAAATCACAAGAACTTTTTAGCTATGTGTTCTGTTTTGCAATGCATGAATAGGTAACATTTACTATGAATTTGTCTTACATTCAATGCCAATAACCATCTTGGCAAGAAAAACTGTTTTCTGGTAATACCTCTACAATTCAGTAACAAGCCTTATGATTACTGACTATCTATATTTGACCTGTCCTGGAATATTATAGGGTATTCACAATTCTGGTTACACAGTTGTAGGTGTTGGGACTCAGGACAGCAATATTTGGTAATAAACCTATGTCCAGAAATGCACCATTGGGAAGATAATGACTTTAAACAAAGATAGGCAATACATATTGACAGGGGAGGCTTGTCAGGTGATGTGTGAAGTCAATGTCACATGTTATCAGAGAACAATCCAATGAATTGAAGTGCATGTACATCTGTTATCATGAACTGATCAAGAAAGACAGTGCACTACAGAATGGCAGAGTATATGATTTCTGAGTACACCGACATTGTTAAATCCAGCCTAGTCGTCAAATATGGGGTGTCTAGGAAACCTGATTTCTCAGGTCTATAAACAACAATTCAACAAACCATATTAATTAGTTACAAGTTTCACTACAAAATAAAAAAATTCAATACTTAACTTTGTGTTACACAGGTGTGTCACAAGCAAAGGGCAACATACAAAATAAGCAACAATACATAGAAGGTACACCAAAGTAACTAGTGTCAATGATGCTCTAGAACTTGCTAATCTTGAAACTACTCTTCAATTGAGCTGCGACCCGTTGGATGCAGTACTTATGTCCTTTTCACATAGAGGCCACTGCTGTCGCGTTGTCATCTTGGAGAGCGGTCAGTCAGCATGCTATTGGCTGACTTATTCTCACAGCCGTCTCTTCTCTTTCGTTCGAGACTGGCATGCCAGCACCTGACTTTACGCCGTAACAGACATGTTGCTCATCTCCCCCCTTTTCCCCCTCTCTTAGCATTCTGTCCACTCCTCCACCCCTTCTCTCTGCCCATCACCTCCTTCACCCCCTCTCTCTGTTCATCTCCTCACCTTTCCTTCCTGTGTCCATCTCCACCTTTTCCCCTCTCTCTATCCATCTCCACCCCTTCCCTTTCTCTGTCCATTTCCTCCTCTCCCTATGTATATTCATCTCCTCCTTCCCATCTCTCTGCCTGTCTCTTCCTCCACCTGTCTCAGTCCATCTCCTCCTCTCCTCTCTGTCTGACCATCTTCTACTCCTCCTCTTCCTCCTCCTCCTCCTATCTGTGTGTATCCCGTCCTTCCATCTTGCTGCCTGTCCATCTCTTTGTCCTCCCTTCTCTTTCCATGTTATTACACTCACCCCAATAAAAGGCTGAAGGTTCTTATGCCTACAGAGTACCAAACTTGACTGAAATCTTTCCATGGATTTCAGGAGAGCTTTTTACCCAAGGAACTCTATGCATATGCACTCGTGAAATATATTTCACTCATATTTAACATATTTCATGGACATTTGAACACATATTTCACCTGTATCTATAGTGAAATCCCCCTGCAGTTTCATTTTCACACAGCTCAACGTTTATGATGACATACCTCCTGAAATGTGTGCTGTAAAATGATGTATCTTTCTACATACACTCAGCGGCATATGTGAACACTGGCTGTAAAGAGTGTTGTGAATAGAGTTAGTAGCAAAAAAATAGTAAATTAAAAAGTCCTGCAGTTTTTCACATATCTCAGTATTTGTATCATCTGATCTGGGTGTCATACAATGATACAATTTTTGTAGATACATTCAGTGGAAAATTTGTATACTGTACATGAAAAATGTTGCTCATATGCAGCAGTGATGAAGTAATAAACTTAAATGTCTTGCATGATGTGGTAGTTTCTCATGCATTCAATGTTTATGGCGTCTTACCACCTGAACTAAGTGTCTTACTGATTTAATTTTTTTGGTACATTTAGTGGCATATGTGAATACTGTCTGAAAAATGTGTCATGAATACATTTAGCAGTAAAGAAGTAATAAATTAAAATGCCTTGCTTGATGTGGCAGTTTTACTGCACGAACAGCAAAACTGTAGTAAGTTACAACTTTTTCTTGCTTTTATCACTTTGTAGGGTTGGCAGTCAGAAAAAGTTTTGTAAAGATTTGAAATTATTTGTATAGTCTTTTACACATCTCTAAGTGCTCTCATTCTCAAATACCGGGTAGCTAAAGCATGAATATTTTCGCATCGTGGGTTACACTGCTTTTTCACACCCACTCCAGCACCTTTGACAGACGGATGGTTCTAACGCCCAGTGATTCTTTCCAGACAGTAAACGAAATGTGTACCAAATTAGGCTGAAATTGGTCCAATGGTTTAGGTAGGGATGCGGAACACACATGCATACATACATTTGTTATAATTTGTGTGGATTCCAGAGTTATCTCTTCCTCTTCCCCACTTCCCCCCATTGGCCCCCCACCACCACCCCACTCAAATGCAGTTTCCTATCAATAAATGTTATGCGTCATCTGTAAATCCTTCCGAGGTCATGCTCATCCCACTGCTCCTTTACCCCTGACTTGGGTCTGACAGTTATTTATGAGGGTTGGTGAAATTTCTGAGTATTCAGGCTGATTGTTATAAGAGCACCTCCACAATACAACTTGAACAGCTGGCATCTCACTATATTCTTCAGATGAAAACTTCTGGGAAAGGTTTCTCCACCAAAAGTGACACTGAAATGGTACACGCTATGCCACTTCTCAGACAGGGAGAGTATTATTGTTGGATGAGCATAAGGAAATACAGAAAGACTTAAGAGAAAATTTCCACTACATGTAGCAAGTGTTGGTTCCTGTAAGTGAGGTTAATTGCAAGATAATGACGGTAACAAAGAGAAAGAACACAACAGTATCCAATTACAAATTTAGTGATGAACATCTGGAGTATGTCACGCTGTCTAAGTATGGAGGGGTAATAGTAATAACCAATATCTAATTAGCGGGTCACATAACATGAATACTAGGGAAGACAAATGGAAGACATATGTGTTGGACGAATTCTATAAAAGTGCAGTGTATCCGCAGGGCAAATCCCATTTAATAGGTTGCTCTTTCTGTCATCAGTCTGGTTTGGTGCACTCTTCTGTGCCAACCTCTTCATCTCGGACTAGCCCTTTTACCAAACATCCTCAATTATTTGGTGCATACATTCCAATCTCTGTCTTTCCATGCAGTTTTGATACTCTACATCTTCCTCCAGTAAAATAGAACTTATTCCATGTTGTCTTAGCACATGTCCTATCATCTTATCCCTTCTTGTTGTTCCACATTTTTCTATTCTCATCCATCCAAGGGCAAATTCCCTCTTTTTTTATCTTATCATACACACATGTTCAGTGATGATAGGCCCTGCAGAATCCTGCTTCCAAAAACTGCCTTAACTCCTTTCTGTGTTGTGCTCAATTTCCTCCAGGTGCCTTCAGTCCCTAGGGCCACCAGGTCCTTCACCAGATAATCCATCCAGCACTGACTCTGTCATCATATGGAGCATACAGTGTTTGGTTTCCCCTCAAGTACCTTCTTAACCTGTCTTTCTTATAGCATACAGGCTACATGGCCCACCCACTGGATTCTTTCGCTCTTCAGCTTCTGTAGGATTGTTGGCTGTTTATTCAGAGGTAAATTTCCTCAGGCTTCCTTCTCTTCTTCGATTCTCCTTTATCAGAGATCAGTCCCCATATCTTCCTCATATCTCTTCTTAATAGTTTTTCTTTATCTCGTTTAGTCATGCTCCATGTTTATGAACCATACATGACTCCTAGTCATATCACTTTGTTATCTATTCTTACCTTACTGTACAATGATACTCATTCTGAACTGAGTGTCTCCCTCAGGGAATACATGCATTTCATATCCACATTCCTTGATGTCCATTTTTATGCTGCTGTCACTGGTAAACCAAGATTTCAAATATCTAAGTTGGTGAACTCTCTTGAACCTCACGCCATCTACCTCAAGAAATTCTTCCTGCTCTTGTCATCTTCCTAACTGCATTAACACCATTTTGTCTTGATTCACCTTTAGCCCAACCTTCTGTGCATAGTTGTACTCCAGCCCACTCCCATTGCCTAAATTCCCTTATTACTTCCTGTAAGATGACACTGAACAGAACACATGAGAAAGCATCCCCCTGTTTGACACCTGTCACAATCTTGAATGTTTCTGATGTTTAGCGCTCCACCTAATTTTCAGTATCCTTCTATAGCACCTCATGCCGAATGTTCCAATTCTCTTCTTCCCCAGTTTTCCCACAGTCCATGATTCACTCCCAAACAATGCTGTGCTCCAGACATACATTCTCAGAGGTTTCTTCCTCGAATTAAAGCCAATTTTTGATTCTAATAGACTTATTTTGGCCAAGAATTCCCTATTTCTTTATGCCAGTCTGGTTTTCATGTTCCCCTTGCTTCATTCATCATTTTATTGCCAAGGTAGAACAATTCCTTCAGTTTGTTTATTTTGTGGTCCCCAGTTTTGATGCTAACTTTATCACAAATCTCCTTTCTGTTGCTCATCATTACTTTTGCCTTTCTTCAGTTTACTCTGAATCCATATTCTGTGCACAGTAGACTGTTCATTCTATTCAGTGTGCCTTGTAATTCTTTCTCGTTTCCACTGAGGATAGTAACATTATCAGTGAATCATATCATTGGTATTCTACAACCTTGAATTTTAATGCCACTCCTGAACTTATCTTTTATTCCTGATGTTGCTTCTTCACATTACAGTTTGAATAGTAAGAGAGAAAGGCTGCATCTCTGTCTTATGCCCTTTTTAACATGAGTACTTCATTCTTCATCTTCCATTTTTATTGTTTCTTCTTGGCTCTTATACGTATTACGTGTTGTCTCTCTTTCCTGTAGAGCTTGCTCCTAATTTTCTCAGAATTTGGAACATCTTGAGCACTTTACATACTGAATGGTTTTTCCAGGTCAACAAATCCTATGAATGTTTCTTTCTTTATTTATTTATTTATTTTTGTATTCAGTCTTGCTTCCATTATCAATCACATCAAAACAGCCCCTCTGGTGCCTTTACCTTTCCAAAAGGCAACCTAATCTTCAACAGACCCTCAATTTTCTTTTCCAGTCTTCTGTACATTATTCTTAACAATAACTTGGACGCAGGAGCTGTAAGTCTGATAACTCTTGTGCTTATGTGTATTTGCTATCTTTGGAACTGTGTGGATGATATTTTTCTGAATGTTTGATGGTGTGTTTCCAGTCATGTAGATACACACAAGAACTTCAATTTTCAATTGGTTGCATTTTGCCCTAATGATTTTAGAATTTACAAAGAAATGATATATATGCCTTCTGCAATATTTGATTGCAGGTCTTCCACAGCTTTGTCAAACTGATTGTAATACTGGATCCCCTGTGTCTTCCAAATCAACTTTCATTTCTTCTCCCATTATGTCAGCAGACAGTTTCTCTCCCTTGCAGATAGAGCTTCAGTGTATTATATCACTCATTCACTCTCTACTCTGTGTTTAATAATGGAATTCCTCTTGCAGCCTTCCTTCACTGCCACCTTTCTTGTAGCTATATTTGTCAGTTTGTGAAGGCATTGCTAATTACGCATATAAAATTTTTTACCATGATTTTCTTTCGTTTTCTACTTTTTTCTTTTGTTCCTGCCAGCATATGTAATTATGATGATGTAATGCACTATTGTGGTTTTTAAATGTAAAGATGTAATATTAATTATTTCATTTGCCAATGGATAAATATGTTTCTTCCTTTGTAACTGTGGAAATGTTTGTAAATTTCTTTTTTGGTATATTACTAATTGTAAAAAATGCAGTCAAGAACATTTATAAAGATTTATGAAATTTATGATAATGATATAGCATCTGTAGAAAGAGGACAGTGATAGTGATATCGACAGTTGAACAGAGGATGTGTAGTAGAAAGTATGGTGGACGATGCATCTGTGAAGCATGCGCGGGAAAATGATACTGCAGTTTTATGAAAAGCACCCGGAATTGTATGGACAGTGATACCGAACTACGAGAATTTCAATTTGCTTCAGCACTGCAGTACGGAATGCCATCGCCAGCGAACTTTAGGAGCAAATAAACCAGATAGTGAAAGTACCTCTAACAAGACTTTCGGGTGGTGGAACCGTTGACTTTTGCATTCTATCAAACCATGAAAGTGGAAACTTTAATGAAATGTGCAGTATGTCTGACTTTCAATGACACTGCAGAAGTTTGAACTGCGAGAACAGAGTGGACATTATTTAAGGGGCTGCATCACGTAAAAGAACAATTCTATGAGCTACGTATTTGTGGCTACAGGTACATGAATGTGACAAACTGTGTAGTTACAGACGAAAGCATCATGGACAGTGCACAAAGCGTAGAAATGAATGCTGTCTACGTAATGTGCTTTGCAAGGGGGGACATGTCAACAACGGTCGCATACCAGCATCTTGTGGTCTGTTAATCACTACTGGGTTACTGATACAGCTATGCAGAAACTTTGTTCGCATTTCACCAGAGAAGTTTAATAAGTGGAACTGCCTGTATCCTGCTCACATCATCATAACCCAGCGACGACGTGCTGCCCAGCGCAACGCTTTGTATGCAATGAAAGGTTAAGATATTTCACCGAACACTATCCCCTGATCTAAACACTTCCTTTCTCTATTAAAAGTAGTAGAATTATAGACACTATTCAAATCAATTCTTTGTTTGTTTATGTTTGTTTTCTGCTGTGGACAATAAAAGTACCATTAGTGAAGTAACAGTTGCACAGTAGTCATTGCTGAAACACCAGTAAATATAAACTACTTCTTCTCACTAGAACTATTTCTCCTTGCATGTCAAAATTATTGCAGTCACATTATTTTAGGTGATTTTATGTATTGTTGTGAGTACAGCAATGTGATAGTGACTAATAAGAGTATTTTGTCGCGAAATACAGCTGTGTGCGTAAATTACAGTGACCGCCACAATTGTCTGAGATCAGATCAATAACATAAAAGCTGCTATTTCACCATTGATGCACTTCCTGCCATGAGTGCGAATCACATACTTCAGTTGTCAAAACACATGGGAAATGTTTAAACAGTATTAAAAGCTTTGACATTGTACTGCTTCGAGTCATAATATTAAGAGGTGCTGGTTATACTCAAAAGCGGGTAAATGTACGGTGAATCCCCACAGTGTTCATGTAATTATTAACTGTGTTGTATGTGATTCACATAATTTTGTCACCTTTTCTAAATTCTATCAGATATTGTCTTTGATATTTTTGAAGTTTTGGAGGGTATATACACAATTTTGTTGACTCAGGTTATTTTCAGAGCAGTTTCTCGTAAATATTCGGTTTTTCAGTTCATAAATGAAGTGGGATTGTGAAATGGAGTAGTGTGACATATAGTTTGGTTTTACAACTAGAATTTAGTGTGACTTCACAGTTCAGATTTTGAGAATTATTTTTCCTATGGGGTAGGTCATCACAAGTCCAACTTCTGTGATTGCCTTTTCAGAGACATCCTCTCCTCTTCAGCTGAAATGCCCACTGTGGTACTCATCAACACAGTATCTACAACCCTAGAGAACTTAAAACACATCTCATCATTCTTCAGTACTTTGGCTCCCACAACTTTCCACACTGATTCTTCCCGATGATTCTCTCGAACTTCAACCTACTGTTACTCATTTCTTAGTTGAGTCTGATTCTAAATCTGCACCTCACAATTCAACATCTGATTTCTGAATCTCGGTCTCACCACGATGTAATCCAGCTGGTATCTTCCCATGTCACCAGGCCTTTCCAAGTACACTCTTTCCTTAAGTGATTTATAAACAGTGACACACTATTATTAGCTGAAACTTACTGCAGAACTCAAATAATATATCTCCTCTCTTTTTTCTACTACTGAGCATATATTTTCCCGCAACACCATCTTCCATTGCTTCCCCTATGATAGCACTAAGTGGTTCTCTGCAAATGGACTCTCACTACATTTTGAGAAAACACAGTATATACAATTCTGTACAGTAAATGGCATAACACCATTGATAAACATAGACTATGAACAGAAGTCTGTTGCTAAGGTGGAAAATTCAAAATTTCTGGGTGTGTGCATTGATGAGAAATTGAAATAGAAGAAACACATTGATGATCTGCTGAAAAGGTTAGGTTCAGCTACTTATGCTAGCAGTGTTATTGCATATTTTGGTGAAAAACTTATCGGTAAATTAGTCTACTATGCCTATTTTCATTCACTGCTTTCATATGGCATCATATTTTGTACTAATTCATCATTAAGAGAAAAGGTATTCATTGCACAAAAGCTTGTAATCAGAATAATATCTGGAGCCCTCCCAAGATCGCCCACTGCTTGAATACTGCTCAGCAGTGTGGGATCCGTACCAGATAGGGTTGATAGAAGAGATAGAGAAGAGCCAACGGAGAGCAGCGCGCTTCGTTACAGGATCATTTAGTAATCGCGAAAGCGTTACGGAGATGACAAATAAACTCCAGTGGAAGACTGCAGGAGAGACGCTCGATAGCTCGGTACGGGCTTTTGTTAAAGTTTCGAGAACATACCTTCACCAAAGAGTCAAGCAGTATATTGCTCCCTCCTACGTATATCTCGCGAAGAGACCATGAGGATAAAATCACAGAGATTAGAGCCCACACAGAAGCATACCGACAATCCTTCTTTCCACGAACAATACAAGACTGGAATAGAAGGGAGAACCGATAGAGGTACTCAGGGTACCCTCCGCCACACACCGTCAGGTGGCTTGCGGAGTATGGATGTAGATGTAGATGTAGATCACCTTGGAGACATTTATTTAAGGAACTCTGGATATTCACAGCACCTTCACAATATATATATTTACTTACGAAATTTATTATTATTAATAACCCATCCCTGTTCAAAACTAACAGCGATGTGCATGGCTACAGCACTAGAAGAAAGGATGATCTTCACTATTCTGGGTTAAATCTGTCTTGGGCTCAGAAAGTGGTGAATTATGCTGCCACAAAAATCTTTTGTCATTTGCCACATAGCATTAGAAGTCTGAGAGATAGCCAACCAACATTTTAAAAAAAATTTTATTTTATAATGAAGACCTACAAAATTTAAAGATTTCCTTATATCAGTCCTAAAATATTAATATATAATTGAGAAACAACTTTGTCGATGAGCACCCATAATACAACGACTTATGTGGATTGACGGCAGCATGATGAAGGGAGGATTGTGGTACACCGATGCTACGGTATCTAATGCTACAGCAGACGACACGTACGAGGAGGCTACTATGACGACGGTATCCTAGCCAAATAGGCTAAGGGGCACTTGATATACTTTTTCTCTAATATGTTAATTTTATGACAGAGAATACACTGGTTTTGAAGTTTTTTACTAATTACTAGGAACAACTTTTATGGATAGCAGCCAGAACACACCACAATAACGCATGCTGTGCAAAGATAACGCCGCAGCAGAAGACCACATGGATTAACAACAACATGGCAGAATAGTGGTTACGGTATGCTGTTACCATAACAACGAATGCCGCGCAAAGATGGTATTACACCAGCAGACTTATACAAAGTGGCTACCATGATGACGGCATCCCAACCACACAGGCTAGGGGGTGCTTGATATATACAATCGCCCGTGGCAACAGCGTCCCTACCACAAAAGATAGAGGGCTCTGCTCTATCCACAAATGATGTGAAAAATGAATGGGACAACGGTTACCTGCATTTTAAATAATTGTAAATTTCTCGAGGTTTAATTAGTTATATTTATTATGCTTTATATTACAACTGGAACAAATTCTAAAATTTACGATTTCTTGCTTAAGTATGTAACACCGTTGGTCACCGTAGAGGGCGTTACCGTCTGCCCACGTGTTGTTGGCCGTTATTTAAGCTCATGCAGAGAGCCAATCATGCATAGTTACCAACCAAGTACAGGCAGTGCGACGACTCCAGTGAGTGACCAAATGGGTATAAAAATCTGTAACTTTGACTAATTGCTTGTAGATTACGTACATGATTACTTACTAATATTGTAACTTTACAGTATAAATTGCCCTGAAGATGACCCCATCGCGGGTTGAAATCAGTTGGCGGCAAAATAAATAATGCGACTGTGACTGTGATTTTGAATAATTGACAAGAATAGGAAATGCTGGGTGGCTGGATTGGGCAGGTTTTGCATGTGGGTGATCCACAGGGATATGATCCTTGTGGTAAGGGGTTGGGATTGGGAGTAGCATAGGGATGGACTAGCATGTTGTGGAGGTTGGTTGGGTGACAGAACATCGCTTTAGGAAAGATGGGAAGTATCTCAGGTAGGACGTTCCTAATTTCATGGCATGATGATAGGTAATAAAAGCCCTGGTGAAGGATGTGGATCAGTTGTTACAGTCTGGTGTGGGATTGGTGATGAAGGAGACATTACTTTGTGGCTTGGTTCTTGGTGTGCTGGGAGAATTGGGGACACAAGGGGAAATGGCACAAGAGATCTGCTTGCAGACTAGGTATGGGAGATAGTGTCTGTCTGTGGAGACCTTCGTGAGACCCTTAGGATACTAAGCAAGAGAGTCTTAGTCACAGCAGATATGCCATCCCCAGGTTGCCAGACTACATGGGAGGGATTTTTTGGTGTGAAATGGGTGACAGCTGACAAAATGCAGGTACTTTTGTTGGTTGGTGGATTTAATGTGGACACTGGTGTGGATGGAGCTATCAGAGACAACGAGGTCAAAATCTAGGAATGTGGCATGCTGGGTTGAGGAGGACCACATTAAGCAAATGGGACAGAACGTGTTGAGATTGTGAAGGAGTGAAGATAGGGTGTCTTGGTCCTGAGTCCAAATCATCAACAAAACTGATACACACTAGGGATTTGGTGTTTTGGGAGGCTAGGAAGGTCTCCTGTAGATGGCCCACAAAAAGGTTGGCACAGATGGGTGCCGTGAAGGTGCTCATGGCTGTACCATGGATTTGTTTATATACCTTATCTTCAAATGAGAAGTAGTTGTGGGTTAGGATAAAGTTAGTAAGATTGTATCAGAGAGCCAGACCCTGGTGGTGGAAATCAGTGAGGAAAACCCAAAGGCAATGTATGAGCAGGACCTAAAATTGTATTTACGATTCTTGTAGGTTACTGTCAGGGTAATCAAGTACATCAGAAGTGATCGTGGTGGTATGTTGGCAGCAGGAAGTATTGCAGATGAAACTGCAACACAGTAAGTGAGCAATTGCCACCTCGAGTCACCTTCTGCGAAGGCACAAGGTGGATGCAGTCTTGATCCAGGAACCCCATTTATGTACGGGGGTGTTATCAGGCCTCTGAGGAACTGGAAGTAAGTTGGGCTGGAAATCTAAAAAAACCTAGAACATACTTTTATGTCAAAAATAGAATTTTATTCATGCCAATGCCAAATTTTTGTTCTGGGGACTTAATGGCCATCAGGATCAAACAGCATGGGGAAGGAAGCACAATGGAATTTGTACTAGTTTCAACATATCTTCCTTTCTTACGAGATCAGTTCTCCTCCTTTCCAGGAATTGAGGAGACTTGTAGGCAGCCACTGGCAGATGCCAATAAGGGAAAATTGTCGTGAGCATTGAAGCAATCATCTCACCAACACACCAGGTTGAAGATATCATTTGGTAAAACAATGTCTTGCTGCTTGAAGAAGTCTGTAAATGCCTGCTGCACTCCCTCATCCAACATGAATTGTCAACCCTTCATGGCCTCTTTGAGGGACTAACGGTGTGATAATTACACGGGACAGATTAGGATTATAGGACAACACTTGACTGTCTTCCAATTGTGCATAATGAATGAGGTTGGTCTCCCAGGTCAACAGGCGCCTTTTGCTGAACAGTGACCAGCACGGAACTTGGCACACCATTCCAAAACAGTGCTTTTCGACAGACGTGCCGCCCCATACACATTCTTCATTCTCTGATGGATGTCTACCACTGTTTGTCCTTCAGCAGCCACAAAATGAGTAACAGTAGAAGATCCTGTTGGAACACATTTGGTAATAATCTCACCATAGTTCCACACTTCCACTTTTACCACATGCCCGCAGAAAAACATGAATGCCACACTAAACCCTAGCCTACGTGATGGTGCTTCTATGCAACCAACAGAGTTGTTTTACATGGTATTTATGCTGTAGCAACAGCCTCAAACGGAAACTTTTTGATCGTCCTTTAAGAAAGAAGGGAAGACATGACTGATATAACTTTTGGGTCCACCTTAATTGGTAGTTATGTCTGACAATGGTAAATGGTAATGGAGTCATCCTAATCTGATGACATCTATAAGGGGAGTTCAAAAAGAAACGAGCCGGAGGCATAATTACAGAAAGCTATACCTGTACGTTAGATGTATTGACCCTGGTTGTTGAGACACTTATCCCACTGTGACGCAAGGCAATGAATGGCTGTCCCATAAAATTCCCGGGGCTGTGATGTTAACCAGTTTCATTCATACAGCTGGACATCGTCGTCCAAGGTGAATCGTTTGCCCCTCAGAACTTTTTTAAGGGGACCAAAAATGATTCACTTCCTGTAGCATGAGACAACAGTGAATGCCTAGCTTTACTCACTAGCCTTGACCACCCTTCGCCAAGTGATCAAATCAAAACGACCAGGCAATTTCACCCATGAGGTCATTCTGCTCCACAGCACTGTAAAGCCTCGTATGGCCAACACAGTCGTGACATTCCAGCAGAAATTCAAATGGGATGTTCTCGGCCACCCTCCAAACAGTCCGGACCACTCTCCCTGTGATTACGTTATTTTTGGTTCCCTTAAAAAGGGTCAGAGGGGCAAACGATTCACCTCGGACAAAGACGTCCAGCTGTACGTGGGGAACTGGTTAACATCGCAGCCCCGGGAATTTCATGAGACAGTCATTCACCGCCTTGTGACACAGTGGGACAAGTGTCTCAACATCAAGAGTCAATATTTTTAACATACAGGAACTGGTTTCTACAATTATGTCTCCGGCTCGTTTCTTTTTGAATGCCCCTTATATATAAAGTTTGCAGTAGAAATGGGTGTTAAACTGACCATGGTCTATAGGAATCTTAGAAAAATAGACTTGGACTCATATAGCGAAGACTTATACTCACACTTATCTGAAGTTAAAACTGTGGTAAGAAATCCCAAGCACCTTGAGAAAATGGCAGATGAAGTGATGTCTGCCACTGTAAACTCATACTTAAAAAACTATCCAGTCACCAAGAAGTGCACAAACAGGAATGTAGATTGGTTGATCAATAATCTGGAATTGCTAAAGAAGAAGGTAAGAAGACTATTCAACTTTGCCAGAAGGAAACGACAATGAGCAAAATATCAGAGCCCTTGCCAAAGACAATCTTGATATTAAGCTAGCAAATCCATCATCCTGGGAGGTATTTTGTGAGGAGTCAGAAAGTGCAGCTGTTAGGGCTAGACTTTCACAAGAATACCAGCAAATCCAGGAGGCTCTCAGAGAAAGGAGGATAGTGAGTATACAAGAACAAGGCACGAGATGCTGGACGTGCTTTGTAAGACTCACTTCTCTCAGTGCATTCTTGCAGATAACACAGACTAAGATTCAGTCTCCATGACACACTGGTTTTCAGGTAACCAACAGGAGAACTGGGGATCTGTCAGAGATAGTGCTGACATTAGGAAAATCCAGTGGTGGTGGGAACATTTCAATCATTTATGTCACCAGGCCCAGATGGAATATTTCTGGCTCTATTACAACAAACAGGAGAGAGATTAACCAGACACCCATATAGCCTGTTCAGAATTGGTCTAGCAGCAGGGGTCATTCCTAATGCTTCAAGGACAGTGAAGATTGTTTTCATTCCAATGCCTAGGAGAAGTAGTCACACTGAGGCTAAGGACAGAGGACGATCAGGCTGTCCTCCTTTCTCATAAAGACATCAGAAAGACTGGTTAATGTTTATATTAGCGAAAGGAGGTTAACTGAGGTTCCTCTACATGAAAACAACACACATTTCAACTGAGCAAATCATGCAAAACTGCAAACTTGTTAGGAGGCGGAAAAAGCTCTACACTTTCAGAAAATTGTTCTCTGCATCTTCCTGAATACTGAGGAAGCTTTTTGTAATATGACCTTCAAATCCATGGTTAGAGCTGCAGAAGCGCATGGCATTAACATCATTAACTGGTGGATTAAGACAATGCTTGGTAGACAAAGGTACAAACCACAATGATGAATGAGAAAATGGCAGTCAGCACCACAAGAGAGTTTCCTGAAGGAGGAGTTTTGTCTCCACTACTGTGGAAGCTAGAATGAACTCATAAAATAGTTAAATGCTGGAACTTATTTTTTTGCAAGGATATACAGACAATTTAGCCATAGTAATACTTGGCAAATTTGCAAGTACTGTTAGAAAAGTAGCACAATTCACTCTGAACAGTGTTCAATACTGGTGCAAGAAACAGTGTCTAAGTGTAAGTTCCAAGAAAATTGTTATGTCACCATTAATGAGGAAGCATATCAAGGGCATGTGCTTGAACCATGAGCTCTCCCATGGAATTCTACCAGCAGTTAAGGTAGTGAAGTATCTAAGGGTAGCCCTGAATGCACAACTAACATGGACACCCCACACAAACAATATATGTTCCAAGGAAAAGGTGGTCTCATTTGCAGCAAAAGGGTTGTTGATAAAAACTGCAGTCTAAGCCCTGGGAACATGTGTCAGATATTCACCTCTGTCATAAAACTTATGATAATTTATTTGATTACAATGGGGTACAATGAGGTACAAGAGAAGGTGGCTGCAAAAGAGCTTGTGGAGGTAGCGGCAGGGGCATACAGGTTAAAAACTGGAAACATTTAGGATATCCAGAATTGCACACTAATACATTGGATGTGATAAAGATAGGAATGATCGGGGAAATGCCGGCTGACTGCACAGAACCTTCAAAACTTTTGAGAGTAACAATTGGAAGTAGGGAGCTGTGGAATAATGAATGACAATACCATTCAGGAGACATAGTTTGTTCACTGATGAGTTAAAAACGGGTGAATGTGCTGGAGCCAAAGTATACGGGGTACAGCCTAGACTAAAGTGTGTAATCTCTCTAGGAAAGCTCACCAAGCTACTTCAGATAGAGATATTTACTATCACCGTGTGCACAGCGGAGACTCTACATAAGTGCTACAATGAGATCAAATGTTGTTGCAGAGTGCCATGAATCACTTGTGAGGCTAGGGGAAAGCATCATGGTAAACATGCTTGGGTTGTAGGTCAATCAGGAATCAGTGGTAATCAACAAACTGACACACTGTCTGGGACAGGAGTAACAACTTCATTTGTTGTACCGGACCCTGTCTTAAGGCCACTAAGGTGATGGTAAAATCAAAACTATGTGGCTGGGTAGTAACCCTGATGAAAGATATTAATCCACGTTTTTGAGCAGAGGACTAAGGTGCCTGCTTTCTCTTTGGTACACAATTTTGATCTGAAAGACAGACTGACTGATAAAAATTGACTGCTTCAGGTTACTATTTACGTCAGATTTTTACTATGATCAATAAACATAATTTAAATGTATTTACTGCTTATGAAAATATTCTTGCTTCAAAGTAAAAGATAGAATTTAGGGCAGTTTGAACTGAGTTCGATTGCTTCCCATCAATAAAAGGCTTTTTAGAAGAGGAAGGGGTTGAAATAAAGAGGAAATTCATTGGACGACATTCATTGAAGAAGTTATTCAGCACCTGATAAGTTTAAATGGAGTTTGTAATCAGTTTTTTCCAACCGGACAGTGGATTAAACATCAAAATTAACTGTAGATTGAGAATCCACTTACTGTCAGTGCAAAACTTTTGAGTGCATCTAGAGAGGAATAGAAATATTTTTATTGATAAGCATATCATTTACTATTGGAAGAAGGAAAAACAGATGAATGTCCTCAATTATTGCAACTACATATAAGTGCACAACAGTTTTCTCAGGCTTTGTCAACAAAAAACACACTTCTTGCCAAACCTATCACCAGAATTCATCTTTCTTAAATAAAGTCTAATATGAAGAATATCTGGGAAAATAAGGACCAATATCACTCATCTCATAAAAAGTTGTCTTGTTTGGCTATGCTACTTTATAATTAGGTTATTTTGAGAACTTTTAGTTATTTTTGAAATTACTTCTGGAAGCAAATATTATTTAAAAATTATCTTTTCTACAAATGTTCCATTTATAAACAGGTTCCAAAACAAAGATGGTTGTTGAAAAGGATTCCTCTTATTGAAAAGATTAAGAAATGCTGCTTGAGAGGATCAAAGAATAATTAATGGTGATTAGTGTGCAAAGATTGTTTGCCACAAGTCATCAGGAAAGACAACTGAAAATGTCGCATCATTCTCCGCCATGACAATGCCAGCAAGCTAACAATGGACTATTTGAGGGAGAAAAACTTCAAATCAATGTCTCTTTGTCCTAATTCCCCTAATTTATCACCTAACAACTTCTTTTGATTCCCTTATGCCATGTAAATATGAGTGGACAGAGTCTCATTACCTCAAGAGCCTCTTAAACCTTTTCAAAATCATGTTTTTGAGGTAGTAACATCAGAGTAGAAAAAATATGCCCAGAGCATGAACGCATGCAAATGCGTCCAAATTTTAAAGGTGAATATTTCGGGATTAGTATCAAAAATGTTTTTCTTTCATTGATCTTATGAAAACTTATATGGCAGCAATCCAAACCAGCCAATTGCTACTCTTTTAACTGATGTAATAATTTTGCTTCACAAAAACATATCAAGGACACATAGTAGCAAACTGACAAAAAGAGAACCCTTGGTCTTGCAATACAATGGTGCTAGCTCTTTACTGTATACACTAAAACAGTACTCACGTAATCTGCAGTTAATACTGCCTCTGTACTCTTAGTAATGTTTTTATGAGTTGTTCAAATGATAAACTTTACGGCCAGTAATGTCTCAGATGTGTTGACTCAAAGTGAAAAAGAGATTACTGTGTTGAGATGAAAAGTGGATAAAATAGCAGCAACAGTGACAGTAATGACAGTAATAATATTAAAGGTGATAATACAAATCAAAATAAAATAATCTCCCTCTTTTACCTTTTACAGAACATTCTCTTTGTTCAAACCATCAGCTTCTTACCATTATCTGTCTTTGTTTTACCAATGACTGTAATTTTCATCTTTTTAAACAAATAATTACTTTGCAGTGCATGTACAGTAGCATGAAAGTTTATTTCTTTAGTTAGTGACGTGAAGAATATTCACTTACCCTCGGAAGATGTCTACAGATGCAACCCTATTCTGTCGACGGATTATTTGCAGTACCTCATTTCTTATGATTGGAGGTGCATCACCAGGGTTTGGGCTACCAAGGTCCTAAACAAAATTTAAAAAAAACCTCTTAGACCATCCCACACATACATCCAAGTTGCAGATATAATTTATAACCCATTTTTAATCCAAGAGACTTACTATTTCATGGTGATTCAAAACGATATTTGCAAAATTTCTATTAGAAGAACATAAACACATACAGTGAGATACTGTTAAGAAAAAGTAACTTTCTTTTTGAAATGAGACAGTGAACAGTTCAGAATGGAAATGGTTATGGCATCAAATGTATTTGCACACTTTTTTGTTTTGTTTTGTTTATCATGGTAATGTAGCGAAACAGAACAAATTTCAATATGATGCACGGGAGCTGTAGCACTACCACACCTTTAGCATCCACGCAAGCAGACATCATGATGGAGGCAGACGATCTGGCGTGGACAGTACAGCAGAGTAGTGTGGAATCTTGCCACGGAGGGTGCTTGTGACACACGGTATGAACAGATCTGCTGGCAGAGGTGTTTGCCTGCATACTGCAGTACGCCGTGTGGGCCAGAGCTTACTTAAGAGTTTGACCACCACAGACATCACCTAGTGTATCATATGTCACGTGTTGTGCCAAGTGCATAGCTGTTAATTGTCCACACCAGCCACTTGCCGACTTTTTCCTATCCTTATCTCTACACAGGTTCAAACTGCCTGCTTCCTCGTAGATCGACTCACTATGTGAGCTCATTTCCCTCCCACAGGGTTCTGTTCCCTGGCTATCATCGAGCCACCTTCGGTCCATAAAGTATCTATGCCAACTATGTAGTGAAGTGGCATTGTCACGCCTGTGAAGATTTTAAAGTGGTGACAAAGGACATTCTTATGCATGTGACCCCCCCACCCCCCTATATTTTCTTTTCCCCTCTACTAGCGCCACCATGGGGCTGACATTTCTGCAGTGCTGGCAGGCATAGTTGCACCTACAGAAGAACCAGCAGCAGCAACAGGAGCAGGTGCAGATGCAGGTAAACCACAATGCAGGCTGGTTGAGTATGGGGGACGGTGGGGGGGGGGGGGGGGGGGGGAGACGCATGCGTCTATTGTACCATGTGCCACACCTGACTGTTTGCTGGTTTCAATGACTCAATGGGAAGATGGGAGAATTACCTATGCTGGTTCTTACTGTACATCCAGGTAATCTGTATTGACCATCCAGTATATATGGCTGCCTTATTGTTGCCTAGCAATGCAGATTTATACAAAGTTCTCCACAATTTTAAGCCATCCACTGAGCCTGAAAAACTTTCCTTTGATGAGCTTTGTCAGTTGCTTACACAATATTTTGGTCATCAAACCCATGTGATGTGGTGGTGGTGGTGGTGGTGGTGGTGGTGGTGGTGGCGGCGGCGGCGATGCATTTGCAATTTAACCAGCACCACAAGCGCCCCGGGCAGCTGTATGCAGTCTGGATAACAGATTTCCATGGCCTCTCACACAAGTGTCGTTTTGAGTATCCCAAACATGCTACTTCTTAAGCAAGCCCACTAATTCAGGACTTGACTGTCAGGTTTACTCCTGACCACAAGGTGCAAACTAAGGTGCTGACCTTGACTGACCCTTCTTTAGCCAACATTGCCCAAATTGTGATACACATGAACTTACGGTGGTGGCAAGGGCTTCCTTCCTGGAAGTGGCACAATTGGGTGTGCATGTTAACAAAACCCTGGAGCCATGAATAATATCACAAATAGCCTCCCCAACTTCCGAGTCACCACGTGTCCTGGTGCAATGCCATTTCGGTACTGCCTGCCCTCACCTGTACTGAGCTTATCGAGTTTGTGCCGCTCGCAGTGTCGTAATTCCCACCAGCAGCGTGTTTTGGGTCCTTGGCATGGTTCTTCTTCCTCCTGTTGGGTGAGCAACCGGTCCTGCTCCAATTGTCATTTGTTGCACATTCGCAGAGATTGCCCACACCTGCAGGCACCATGTGAGGTGTGCGTGTGGATCGGTCATTGGGCAAATGTTTGTGACACTCCAAGGGCTGTAGCCAGTCTTCAGATGTCCAAACATTTTATGTGGACTCTAGGGTTGCCTCTGACACCCCGCACACATTCCCTCAGGGTATTATGCTAACATTGGTAGTGATAAAATTTCAGGTACACACTGAAGCAACAGTCAGCCATCTAACTCAAATATGTACAGGCTATTGGGATGTCCCAAGTTACAACAGCCGCTCCATAAGGTTGCTTATAGTGAACAGCATATTGCTTTGCGGAGGCAAATGTCCATTTCTGTGCATTATAAGAATGTGGAATGACAACTTGCCTCAGCAGTAGTCAATTCACCATTGCCACAAAACATTTTTGGGCTCAACACACCTTCTGTTTTTTGCTTCCAGATCATTGACAAAGTGCATTTAGTGACTCAACCCACATCTTTTCATGATTTGGACTCCTTACAGCAGTCCTATAACCTGCTACAAGAGAACGCTTTCGACCGAGCAGAAAATTTTGAGGCACATGTTTCTCTTACGTCATTTGTGGTACCCAGTTTTTGTGCCCCACCCCATTTCCATCGTCACGTGTGACAAGGTAAATGCTGAGTTGCAGTGTTGGCTGGATCAGGGAGTCATTTCTCCTACTCCATCTCACCAATGGGCCACTCCTTTGATGGCGATTCAGAAGCCCAACAGTGTCATGCTCCACTGTGATAATTTTAAACAAATGGTCAATGCCTAGTGTATCAAAGATTTGTAACCCATTCCACAGCAGGCAAGGTTGTTAAAGTTATTAATGCGGAGGGGTGTGGTGAGGGGTCGTATTATTTTTCCTGCATCATCTTGCAGTTGCCACTAGACACAGTTTCTTGGACTTTCCCGGGCCCCAATATCTCTTTTGGGTTTTACCAGTTTCATCACTTGCCACTTCGAATATTTTCTGTGCCAGGAATTTACCGATGGTATCTGCAGTCCAGGACATTCCTTGTTGCGTCAATTATCTGGATGACTTCTGGGTAACAGGCTCTGATCAGGAGGAGCATTTACAAAACTTTTTAGTCAGTTTTCCAAGACCTTCTGCAGAGTGGTCTTCATGGCAAGCCGGAGATGTGCAGATTTTCACCCTGAACCCGTATTTTTTGGGTCATGTGCCTAGTAAAAATGGTCTAGTCCCCACAGACAAGCATATCTCAGCCATTGTCAACCTACCAGCATCCATGAATCTTAAGGAACTCCAGTCTTGTTTGGGAAAGATTTTGTATTATGCTCAGTTCATTCCCAAGGCCATGCACGTCTGCCATCCTCTTAACTGGCTTCACCAGAAGGGCTGTACATTTGTCCGGTCGGCACATTGTAAATGAGCTTTTCAATCTCTCAAGCAGTGTTTGTGCTTCGCTCCCTGTCTGGCTTCCATTACACTCGGTAAACCTTCAACTGTGGCCTGTGATGTGTCTGAGTATGGCCTTAGTGCCATCCTGTCCCATCAGAACCCAGATAGCACCGAACAGCCCATTACTTATGCATCAAAGATGATTGAAATTTCTAATTAATTACAGACTGGAAGGTGATCTGTATTGGCTTTGAAGAAACCTTTAACAATCAAGATCACTTTCAATACTATTTATTCCTGATGACCAGTTTCAACAGTTAAGACTGTCATTTTCTGAACTTCAAAAAACTTGTTATACATCCTATTCCATTATGCCTGTATCACACAGACCATATTGACATTCTAGTGGATGGTATATAACACATTCCACACAGGTTTGTTAACAATAAAAACAGTTGAACTCTGTACTTCAAAGAATGTGAATCCCTGCTACATTTAACTTGTTCTGTAAATGTAACAGTGTGCACAAATCTGCACTGCTGCACAATTCAACATCTGAACAAGCATCAGCGGAATGCATGTGCGTGGACATCACTTGTTAGGTAAGGTATTTTTTTAACAGTATAGTTTTTGTTGGTGACAAATCTGTTTTTGTTTTTAACAAACCTATGTGGAATGTGCTATGAGGTTTGATCAAAAAGTAATAGGAATTTTTAATTTTGCAGCCTTTATGCCTCCGATTTTTAAAGGGTGTTTTTCTTTTTTTTTATGTGGTTGGTACACATGATCCTAATGTGTGTTTGCATATTCAGCTGTTCAAAAAGGTTGTGTGTGTTTATGAGTGCGCAGTGAATTTTTAATTTTGGAAAAGATAGCTCAAAAAATTTGTATCAAATTTTACTTGAAAAATGGGGTATAAACATTTTAAAAAGTGTCGAGAATTCACTGAAGGTGACGACTGCCCTGAATGTACTATCACACCAATTACTGATGACACTGTGGAAGTAGTAAAGAAAATGGTTCTGGAAAATTGCCAAATTATGATCAGAGACATTGTTGATGACACTGGCATATCCTTTGGCTCATGTCAAGCAATTTTTTCAGATGTTTCGGACATGAAACTTGTAGCAGAAAAGTTTATTTTGAAACTGGTCATTTTCCACCAAAAATGACATTGTGTAGACATCAATCAGGAATTGCTGAATGAAGTCGACAGTGATCCAGAACTTCTAAAGAAGGTTATAACAGGTGACAAAACATGGGTGTATGGTTATATGGGTATGACATCGGAGCCAAGGTTCAATAGTCCCAATGGAAACTGCTTGAAGAGCCACAACCGAAAACCATTTGACAAGTTCAATCACATTTGTAGGTTCTCCTCATTGTTTTCATTGATTACAGTGGACTTAAGCATCACGGGTTTCTGCCTTAAGGGCATACTAGCACCCCAAATAAAACAACCAGAAGGGTCATTCCATGTCAATTCAACCAATTTGAGAAAATGTTCCAGCTGATAGTCTCAGATTTGGCTGAAATTTACACCAATGCTACCAAGTGTGGAACACTCATGTACAAAATTTTAAGTTCCCCAGCCAATTAGTTCCAGAATTATGGCTTGTGAAAGAAGGTGGCGTGACCCGGAAATTGCAACCCGCATCTGGCAATCTATCTTGAGACCCAACTTCAGGTGTTAACAACTTTGGAACTATTCTGCACAGTCCAGTGAAATTTTTACAACCCAGTAACATCCACTTAGAGAACACACTCTGTGAATCAAAACACCAACAACATATTTCTGAGGGAAAATAAAAAATTCCAAAATGTGATTAAAAAATGTAATACGTTAAAAGGTACATATTGTAGGTGCCCTCTAAGCCAAATATAATTCACTCAAAAAGGGTATAAATTTTTTTGTGGTAAGCTTAATGTGCCCTAAACACACACAGAACTCATCTTGCCCATAACAGTCATACAAACAGAGTTACATCCACACGAAAATACAAAAATTTGAAAAATTACCTGAAAAACACGGATTTTCTAAGTGTGGTAGCACAAAAGGGACAAGTGATATACAAGCCAAATTTCAAACACTGCATAAGTAGATCATAATATAATATGTGGCAAAATTTCAACTTGTTATTGCAAGGTATTTGTGAACAATAAAAGTTGACAGAGATGTATTTGGTTACGTTTCTTTTAACACAATTTAGCAAGTAATAGTGATGATGCAGACAGCTTGTTTCAGATTAAGCTGCAGAAATTGTTGGGAACCATTAGGCAACAGAAAGTTAAACAATGGTAGTTTTCAGGGACAGAATGAGTCATTGTTAGGCAGGAACAACAAAGGAAACAAGCAACAATTACAGGTTATTCATGTTTTTAAGATTCTAGTTCAGACTGGTCAGCACTGTTGTGGAAAGTCAGTATGGAGGCAGAAGAGTGTACTAGTGGTGCTTTTGTTCAAACAAGTTGCAGTATTGGTAGAGCACAAGCATTTGAATGTCATAAAACAACATATTGAACAAAATGTGGCATTCACTTTGTGCTGTATGATCTGGATGAATCGGACCAAGATTTGTTGCTATGGAGATGCGGGATACACCCTGTGGGCACAAGAAGTACAGTTCCAGGAAACTGTAGTGTTTGTTATCATCATATGAAAGTGTTTCTGGATAAGTATTCTTTCCTACAAAGAAGTCGTTTTGATCCATTTTGGATTCATAAGAAGACAGTGAAGTGTAGCCTCAGAGAAACTGATATAAAATCAGTATTGAAAGTTTACCAGTGCATGGGACTTAACATGAAACCAGGACAAAAGTTATGTTCCAGGTGTGTTATACTGCTAAAAAATGAAGAATATTCTGATAATTTATGTGACAGTGACGAAGAGTATCAGCCACCTACAACCACAGCGGATGAGCAATTAAATACTTCAGTGACTGCTCTTGGTTTGTCTCCCATGAAGACACACAAAGTTGGGAAAAGAGACAGGACCAGCTAGGGTAGAAGAAAACTACAAGAAGCTCAAATGGAATTAAAACACAAAATAGCTGACACACTAATGATGGCAGAGGAAGAACTATCTGCTTCAAAGGAACAGAAATCATGCCAGAAATGCTCTGATTTGGACAAAATTGTGCATGATTTGAAAGAAAAATGTGCCATATCCACACGCCAGAAAAAAGTTGCGATTCTTAGCCTTGCACCTTCCAGCTGGTCTATTGACTACACTGCAAAGAAATTCAATGTTTCTACATATATGGTAAAGCAAGCTAGGAAAATATAAGCAACCCAAGGAGTGCTTCCACAACTTCAGCAGGCTCAGGGTAAGCAACTGAGTTCAGAAATAAAGGTGCTAGTGTCGGAGTTTTATGAAAATAATGGCTACAGCCGAATAATGCCTGGAAAAAAAAGACTATGTAATGGTGAAAATGGGAAATGTACGTGTACAGATGCAAAAAAGACTGTTGCTATGCAACATATCAGAACTATATGTAGAATTCAAGGAAAAGTATCCCATTACCAAAGTAGGTTTATCATCTTTTTTCAATCTTCGGTCAAAATGGGTTGTGCCTGTAAGTGCAAGGGGCACACACAATGTTTGTGTATGTGAGACCCATCAAAATACTAAACTGATGTTTGCTGCTATAAAGGATTCTGGTCTGGGTTATAAAGGTGCAATAAAGCTGCTAGTGTGTGACATCAGTTCCTACCAGTGCCTGATACACAGGTGTGAAAAGTGTCCTGGTAAGGCAAATCTTGCAGAACACATGAATAACAAACTGTATGGTGAACTCCTTATGGATGATGATGAACTTGTTTCTTATAAACAATGGACACACGTGGATGCACAAGTCTTGAAACAAAGCAAAGTACAGTGGAAGATTTTGTTGAAATGTGTTGTCAAAAAACAGACAAACTGACCACACACAACTTCACAGCAACAGCACAATCGCCTTATCTCCAGTTTTGTAAGGATAATTTGAAACAAGATGAAATTATAGTAATACTAGACTTTTCTGAAAATTATACATTTATAGTTCAAGATGCCATCCAAGGATATCATTGGGAAAACAGTAAAGCAACTCTCCAACCATTTGCTATTTATTATAGAGGTGAATCAGGTGATGTGTCTGTCATGAACCTGTGCATTTTTAGTGACTGTTTAATTCATGATGCCATTGCAACATTTTGCAAAATACTTCAGTGATGGGGCAGCTAGTCAGTAAAAAAACTGTGAAAATCTCAAAAATTTATGCATGCATTACCATGATTTTCAGATTCACACAGAATGGAATTTTTTCACAAGAAGTCATAGTAAAAATGTATGTGATGGTATTGGTGCTACCATTAAGTGCATGGCATCACGAGCTAGTCTGCAGCACCCTACAGAAGGTCACATTCTAACACCTCTTCAATTATTTACCTGGGTACAGAAAAATATCTCTGGCATATAATCATTCTATGTTTCGAAAGATGAGGTGAAATCACTCGAAGAGTTGCTAAAAAGCAGACTAGAACACCCTGTTGCAGGCACAAGGAGCCATCATCACTTCTCTCCAGCGGACTCTGACAATGTGCAGATGAGTAGATCGTCCGGTTATAACTATAGGTTCATGCACAACATGTGTCTTCACAGTGTGTCTGACTCAGGATTCAGAAGCAAAAACAGCAACATACAACCAGGTTGCTATGTTATTGCTGTTTATGATGACAAATGGTACTTAGGATATGCTGCAGAGTGCTGTGAACCAGAAGGTGATGTATTTGTGAACTTCATACCACCAGCATGACCAGCGAGATCATTTCATTGGCCACGTTTGGCAGACAGGTGTTGAATTCCTTTTGAACATATTCTTCTGACAGTTCCAGTTCCCACCACAGTGCCAGGAAGACAGTACAATTTGCCACCCAATGTACAGAGTATAGTAGCTAAAGCGTGGGAGAACTACTTTTCGAAGCAGAATCGACTGGTTTTTAGCAGTTAAGGTGCAGTAAACATTAATGATAGGTTGTGTTAATCTGTCTATATGTTGTTGCTTAGTGATTAAACAGTTGTGGGAGAGAATAAGAAGAGGCAGAACAGTTTATGATATGTTTCTACAAAATTGTGTTGTGGAACAATTGCCACATCACAAAATACATCTGTCACCTTCCATTGTACACAAATGTCTTGCAATAACATGCTGAAATTCTGAGATATATATCATTATGGTCTACTTACACAGTGTGTAAAATTTGTCTTGAATACCACTTGTCCCTTTTGTGCTACCACACTTAGAAAATCCATGTTTTTCAGGTAATTTTTCAAATTTTTGTATTTTCGTGTGCATGTAACTCAGTTTTTGTGACTGATATGGGCATGGTGAGTTCTGTGTGTGTTAAGGGCACATTAAGCTTACCACAAAAAAATTTATACCCTTTTTGAGTGAATTATATTTGGCATAGAGGGCACCTACAATACATACCTTTTAATGTATTACATTTTTTTAAATCACATTTTGGAATTTTTTATATTTCCCTCAGAAATATGTTGTTGGTGTTTTGATTCACAGAGTGGTTTCTCTAAATGGATGTTACTGGGTTGTAAAAATTTCACTGGACTGTGTGGAATAGTTCCAAAGTTATTAAGACCTGAAGTTGGGTCTCAAGATAGATTGCTAGATGCGGGTTGCAATTTCCGGGTCACACCACCTTCTTTCACAACTCATAATTCTGGAACTAATTGGCAGGGGAAACTGATACTTTGTACACGAGTGGTCCACACATGGTAGAATTAGTGTACTTAATTTCAGTTAAACCTGAGACTATGAGCTGGAGCCCATGGTTGAACTGACATGGAATGACCCAGAACTGTGGCAAAACTAGTAATGGAAATTGCAGCACTATAACGCTCCCACTCACATTTCAATGGTTCATGAACTTTTGGCAAAAAACAAAACTGTTAATCTGCCTCAGCCACCATATTTGTCGAAAATGGCCCCCTGCGACTTCTTTCTATTTCCAAGACTGATGGGAACCATGGAAAGATGACATTTTGCCACCATTAATGACATAAAAACAAAATCACTGATGGAGCTGAACACTATAATGAAAAATGAGTTCCAGAAGCACTTCCAAGACTGGAAAAAGCACTGCACAAGGGTATTATATCTGAGACGGATTACTTTGAAGACAACAAAGTTGATGATGAATAAATACAGAAAAAAAAATTTTTCATTACTTTTTGATAACCTCACATATACTATCCACTATAATGTCGACATGACGTGTGATACAGTCATAATGGAGCAGCACTTATAACACCAAGTTTTTGAAAGATCAGAAGGTGACAGTCTTAACAAATGAAACTAGTCATCAGGAATAACTACTACTGAGTGCAATCTTAGCTATTAAAAGTTTCTTCAAAGCATCAAAGACACTTTCTGCCGCACAGTATAATTATTCACAAGTGGAAGAGGAGGCGCTAGCTATTATTTTCGGGCTTAAGGATTTCCACATCTTGAGTATGGGGTGAAGATCCTGCTCATCACTGCTCACTAATCATTGGTTTATTATTTGACCCCTCATTATAAGCAGCTGGATATGACTATCCACTGGTTGCAGCACTAGGCCCTCTTTCTCAGCATCTACTGTGACAACATTCATTACCACGCCACTGCGCAAGGGGTCAATGCCGAAGTGCTATCACAGCTGCCAATGGAGCCCAATCCAGAGTTCAATCAGCTGAGGGCTCTTGTGTTCGCACTGGATGAGACCTTGCAGCAAAATCTGTCAGACTTTCTGTTGATGACACATGAAGTCGTGACCCCCATGGACCCCGACCTGCTTTTCCAGAGTATCATTTCAGCAGTCGAGTTGGTTTGGTAGGAGTACATTTCTTCAGGTGTAGTCCCAGTGTAGTGTCCATTTTCCCTTTTCCATGATTGGCTCAACATTGCCCTGGGGGTTCATACAGTCACAGATGAACGATGCTGCCATGTTGTCATCCCCCTGGCATTGCATCCTCACATACTCCAGCTGCTATGTGCGTCACACTGGGGTATAACTCATATGAAGACACTGGCTCAACGTTAAGTCTGATGGTCAGTGACTGATTGTGTCATCGAACATCTGGTGTGTTCTTGTGGGGGTCTTACGCAGAACCAGGCTGCACCGCCATCCCATTTCTCTCCTTGGCGATTCCCAGAGCACCCTTGGCACAATGTGCATGTCGAGTTCACCGGGCTCTTTTTGGGCAGCATGCAGTTGTTGGTGGTCACTGTATTTTCCAGTTTCCACCACTTAGCCAAGCTGTCCTCCACAGCATTGACTGCCACAGTTCACTCACTGCTGGTTACTCTTGCGATCGAGGGATTTCCAAGGACCCTGGTATCAACAACAGTTGGCAGTTTGTGTCACAGCAGTTTGAGGACTGTTGCGTTTGCGGTGGTATATAACATCTGATCACCACTCAATTTCACCCACTTCTAACTTGGAGGTGGAGTACTTTGTGCTTACATTTAAAGCCCAAATGAAGACATCCGTGCCCGTTGCTTGACGTGATTATGCATTGTTGAGCTTTCTGGCTACATACTGTGCAATGCCAGTTGAGGGGGCAGTCTAGCAGCACGTTTGCACAGATGCCAGCTGCAGGCTCTCCAGGGTTAGCTGCACCCTGAGTCGCACACCAACTGTGGACCACTCTGTTTTCCTCCCGGAGCTGCCATTTGTGCCCAGTCTTTTGACAGGTGGCAGGGTTGGCTGCTGGGTGTCATGGTGAGCAACAAAAGTTGGAAGTGGTTTGTGGTTGATGTTGGTAGGGAGCAACTGACCCGCCATGCCAATCAGCTCCACCTACAACCTGTTGGAACATCACTACAGTAGCCTCCTGGTCTGCAGGTTGGGTCATGACATTGTTCCAGGTGAGCGCTCCTGCTCGCAGCGACGTGCTTTCATGTTGTCGCTCCATGTGCTCTGCTGTCTCCTGTCACCAACAACAGCAGCTCTCAGTGGAGCCCACACTTGTGCCTGCCAATCTGGAGCTCATGGATTTGGATCCACCCTCCTCCTCCTCCTCCTCCTCTTCCTCTGCCTCCCCACCCCATCATCGATGGAGGTGCCATAATTTCCACTGCTACCAGTGGACTCCCACTGCCACAGCATCCATGCCCATTTGGGTGGGGCCAGTGTCGTTGGAGTTAACTCTCTGCATGATTGGTCCACTGCCAGTTTTTCCAGGGACTTCTCTAGTTCTGTGTTGGTGGTCTCGGCCCAAGGCTAGTCACTTCCGGCTCTATGTGGCCTTTTCAGAGGGGAGGGATTTACTATCTCTCCCAGCAGACGCACGATGGAGACAGCCAAGCTGGTGCGAACAGTGCAGAAGCCTGCCGTGGGAGGGTGCACACGACAACGTAGTATGGGCAGACCTGCTGCAGGTGGCAACAGGACAGGCGGACTAGCACTTTTTAGAGTTCAACCACAATGGACCTCAGCTAACGTATCGTGCTGTGTGTTGTGCAGAGTGCTGTCAGTCATATGTACCAGCTGTGCACTGAATTCTTCCCATGCTCATCTCTATGAGGGTTCAGTCTCTCTGCTTCCTACAGATCGATTCACATGGCAAGTTCATTTCCCTCCCATGGAGTTCTTTTTCCCCGGCTATCACTGAGCCAATGTCAGCCCATGAAGTGTGAGTGCCAACTGTATAGCGAAGTAATGTTGTCACGAATGTGCAGATACCAACTCACCAACATTCAATGATTAAGTGAGAAAATGACTGTTCAAATAGAGAGTGTACAAAATGCACAAAACACTAGCAGGTAATAAAGTGCATGAACTGGTTGTACTTAAACCTGTTGCTTTGTTGATGGTGAAATATATATCAGAGAATATACAAGAGGCAGTTTAAAATGAAGTTTGTGCGATGAAATATTAATCTCCACCTTGAAACAGTACAATGCATACTCTGGAGCACAGCAGATGGTGCAGAACTGGTAGGAGGTGGTCATGTAACTTGGCTGGTTGATTGGTTGGGTGGTTGGTTTTCAGGGAGGGGACCAAGTAGCGAAGTCATTGGTCCCATCGGATTAGGGAACGATGGGGAAGGAAGTCGGTCATGCCCTTGTTAGGCAGTGCACTAACAACTGCGCCACCTCACTCAGTTGGTCATGTGACTCTCACCACTACAACACTAGCATACATCTTGACGGTGAAAAGCGTGTGTACATGACAATCACTTACATGGAATCAAAACATTAAGACTGATAACTGTGGAGACGTGACAGAATGATAGAAAGGAGCCACTGTGTTTGAATGTGCCCATGGCCACAATGTGAATGAAATTAACTGATTTGTTGGCATATCAATGTGAATTGTCCAACATGTCTATAAGAATGATGTATTAGTCACAGTTCAAACTCAACAAGAATTGCTACTGCAGTGAATGCAGGGCCATCTCAAGTAGTTTGTGAGCAAACAAAGCAAAGGCAATACCATGCAATGTACAGGGAGTCAGACCATTGCTGAAAGCTACACATACAGTTACAAGTCTTCAATGGGCCTAACAACACAAAAACTGGGCAGTGAGTGAGTGGAAGCATGAGGTGTGGTCTGAAAAGCCAAAATTATGTAAGATACTGATTGCACTGATGGCCCAGTCAGACAATTAACTCACAATGTGTGGAGGTAGTTCAAGACTGAAGGTGATTCTGAGATGCTTTGAGTTACATGCTTTGGAAATGTTTTAGTTCTATGACCCACTCCCACTCATTTAGGTCACTGTGAATGTGTATTTTCTCAGCCACAAAAAGTTGCCCTTTCTTCAACATCTTCACAATGAGTATTTGTTGACACACCCTTCTTCCAAAATGACAAAATGTGTGTTCATAGGTGTGCAAGCACATGTTCCTGGTTCAATGAACACTTAAGCATCCTACTGCATCTTGACTGACTCACTAAATCAACCAACCTTAATCCAATATAAAAAATCTGGCTCTATTTGGAACAGCAAGTGGTATGTAGCAATCAATATCTCAGCAATTTCCTAGCTCTACAGGGCATAATTATAAATGAGTGACTTCAACTGAAAAATGACGTATCTAAAGAAACTTGACAACCCTCTTCCTTACCAATTAGAAAACATTTTGAAGGCCAGGGGTGGTGTTACATAGTACTAGCGTGATGTCTTCTGGTCTTGGTAAATTCTTTTCTACAGTGTGCTTATAAGATACACTTAAGGAACTGGGGAAGTGACAGTTAAGCAGGAGCAAATGAGGCTTGCAAAAACACACACACACACACACACACACACACACACACACACACACAGTCAAGGAAAGGAACCAAAACAAGCAGAAGACTGTTGAACAACATTGTAAATATGGTAAGTGGCTGCTTACAAGCCCGTAAATGGGATTAAACATTAATTTTCAAACAAAATAGACAGCTGTTTACTTGTAGGGTATACTAATGTAAGGAATGAAAACTTGTTTCAAAGAGCATTAGACATGTGAAAGAAGATCACACAGAAGTTACTAATCTTTCCTACATCATTATAATCTTTCCCTCTCCACACATTACCTCAGTTTGACTTGAAATGCTGCAAGTAAAATACTATCTCCAAAGGATTAGCCAACATCCAGCACGTCTACAATACGACCTAGCTGAAACTGACTAACTGTGCTAACTGACACCATCTATGCCTAACATCCTATACAACAGTCAAAATAACAGATTGCTCTTTCGGTAAATTAAATGAAGTTACTATGGGCTCAGCATTTTCATGTATAGTACATGATTTTTAGTACGTCTAGATCAACTTTCAGTCAATCATCGCATTAGTAAGTGGTTTTTAGTATGTCTAGAGCAAGATTCAGTGAATCAACACATTAGCTATCAGTAAACAAGCAAATATGACTTCAACAACTTCACATTCTATCTTGTCTTTCCATTTCCTCCTGGTAAATGCCTGGCAGGATACATGGGTGCATTACAACATACACAACAGGAGTGCAATAGTTTAATACACTACAACAGGGGCATAATACAGCTCTGACAAAATGTCAAATACTTCAGTGGGGTAAAATATGGTGAAAATGAATAGTTATTTAAATGAATGTAATGGGAAAAAAATCACACAACAAACAGTGTGCTGACAAATAGTTGAAGAGAAGGAAATAAATAACACATTAAGAACAATTCATGAAATGTTGAATGAGAAGAGAGATGATACAGGGACTTGGGAATGAAATTAATTTCACATAGGACATTGTCATTTAATATTCCTCCATTGTACAGGTTCACAGAAATGTTTGAAGCAGTGTGGTAGTTTACATATAGGAAGCTGTCATTAAAGACACAAATGAAAGGAAAAGATGTGGTCCTTTTACACTGATATCTTGATTAATCAGGCTATAATATATATGAGCAAGACAAAAATAGTTCTTTGATTCTAAATGCAAACACAGTTTCCAATGAAGGAAACTGTTTCATTACACACAGCATTTGAACTTTTCAGGATGTAGGGCATATACCTCCAATGTCAGCAGCAAACAAAAAGATAACAATGTGTTTAATACCTTTCACTTTTTTTTTTCTAAAAGATAATTTTCTACAATTACAATGCTACTCAGTAAAGTAACAATGTACACAAATAATTGATAAATAGTTTTCATACTAACATTTTCTAGCTCTGTGAAGGAGAGATTCCTCCTCCATAGGTTTGTAAACCATCCTGATTCCACAACTGTAGCAAATGCGTAAGATATTATACTAAGAAGCAGCAGCAAACAGACAGCCACAATGAGTGCTGTAAGAAATAAAAATAACTGAACCATGACTGAATAAAAACTATGAAAATAAAAATTATGAAAGAGAACAGAAACATAATTTAATAACTTTACATAACATACTTAGACAAACAGTTATGATGCAAATATGAAAATATTTCACACTACTGAATCATATGTATCATATATACATACGAAGAAACTGTGAGTCAGGCTTCTTTATATTGTATAAGTCACTGCAAGCATCATCAGATATATTCCACCCATATACACCATACTCTTTGAATGTAACGTTCCTCCTGTAATAGTTGCATCCAGACCATTCAAATTAAGACAGTCAGCAATCTCCTACATGGAGAAAAATACTAGTATGGCAGAAATATTTGTACTTACAAACACCATTTGGAAGCATTGAAAGAGTAACGCAATAAAAGAGGAAATGTTGTTTTCACTGTAAATGAAGCATTTTCTAATGCCCCAACTGTGTACCAAGGCTGATAGTCACACTGAAAAGAAAAGAACATAAGTATGATTTCTTTTACATTTCTAAGACATTCTTAAATGCAGTAAGGATTAATTAAATTTTAGAGACCTTGCGAGTTCAGCATCACCATTTGTTTGACTATAGAAAAGTCTACATTCAGTTGCATGATAAAATTATAAACGAGCTATGCAATACACATTAATCTTTGCTTATCAAACAATAGAATATCCAGAATAAATAACAATAACAATATCAATTAAGAGAGATTGCTGTTCTTTAAATAGAGAAGGTGTTCACCAGCACACAGCCACATTCAAAAGTAGATTGTTGGATATTTTCAGCTTTCATGAACAATCCTTCATCACATCAAGAAACAGCACTCACAGACAACAGCAAGCGCATGCTTGTGCGCACGCTGACACTGACCAAATAGTCTACATTTGAATGAAGCTGTCTGCCTTTCAACACCACCTCTTTGTGGTTAGTACCAATCTATCCTAGTTGTTAACCTGTGCATTTGCATGTTTTCCGTAAAAGCATAATGCTATAACAAGACAGGTAAGCTATTTGTTTAGCAAGACTTTACCATAGCAGCAGGAACCAGAGTCTCAGTAAGAGAGTAGGTAGTGGTTTAACACTGGGTTATGAAGGGGTGAAATAAACAACATTCCAGAGGATTTCATTTCTGCATGTGGATGTTCTGCACTTGTCTAAACGAGAAGGTTAATGTCAATCTGCGTGTAGTAGGTGGTATACATACCATGATTAGCGCAACCACAATATAGTGCACAAATGATGCTTTAGAAAACAAGACAAATTATTCAGTATTTAACAGTTTACCTATGCCTCTTGCTCAGTTTCAAAAATACACTAGACTCTTGCTAAATAGGCCAATCCTCGCACATATGGGTGCCGGATTAACGGAAGTGCCAGATTGTTGAGTGTGTCTAAAATTTAGTATAAACACACAGGGATTGTACTTTATCAAATCAAAAGATACATCCATTTTTACAGAAAACTTAGTCCTTGAGTGTGTACATGCATATTAGTATCACCTGTCATTGACTATTAAACATGTCCCAAAGTTTTAGTTGTCACCATGATGATACGTGATGGTACTGTGCTTTATCACACAATGGGCTTTAAGAGCATTTCATAGTTACTGCCATGTTTCTGATTGTTGGTCAATGTACTCCAGGAAGACGTCTCTAACTTCAGCACCAGCAGTTTGAGATATCCTCATGTTCTCTCCTCCTATGTCCTCTTCTTCATCAGTTTCATCATAGCTTTCCTGTGAGGTTATGATTACCTCTTTTATGCTGAAGTTTGGTCATAAATAGTTGCTCATCCAACACCGTTGCCAGCAACAATGGTTTCCTGCGAAGAATCTCAGTTGAGTTTATATCTAATTCTGAGTTTGTGCTTGAGGTCAGAAATACGGAAGCGTCTGATCCCACCCGCCTGCTTTGACCCATGACGTCACAAATATGGCGGAAACAAACACACACACACACACACACACACACACACACACACACACACACACACACACACTTTCCACAAGAAGCCTAATGACACTAACGGAACAAGCGCGGGAAATGGGGTGTTTTGGGTGGGGGGCAAACTCAATATAAACAAATTTAGACGCCTTGCGTAGCTACAACGTGTAAGTGAAGACAGCCATGCATGAATACCCACCCACCTCCCCAGGGGTCGTAACCCCTGCAACCCATAGAAGATAGAGATGCTTCAGTAGCTGATTAGTGTTTTTTGTCTTTTAAAAAAAAAAAAAATCTCACGGGATAGAACGAACAGATCAGAAAGATAAATATAATAAACTAAAACAGAAATTTGAGGAAACATAATTAAAATAAGTAATAAGTGTTTTTAAATTTTAAAAAAATCTCACGAGATAGAACGAACAGATCAGAAAAGTAAATAAAATAAGATAAAACAGAACTGGAGACAGCCACACTCAAACCAAACTCCGCGCCGTCATGACGTCACACACGACAACACCCTTACGTCACGGGTCAAAGCCGACGCGTGGGATCGGACGCTTCTGTCGACCCTTGAGGTCTAGCATAATGTGTCTCCCTTTAGAAGCCATGACAATGACCTGTAAGGAAAGCCACAATTTCAAAGTGTACAGGATTGTTGAACACTGTTGCAGACGAAATTTCATTACTGTAGGCATCATTTCAGGTTGAATGACTAGAGGTTGGATGTGTGCCGGATTACTGAGAGGCCGGACTACTGAGGGTCGTATTAGTGAGACTTTAGTGTAATGCATGGCAAGTTGTTAAACAGACTTCAATGGATTTGGTAACACTCTAAATGTAATAGCCAGATAGACAATAAGATGGCATAGACTGACTATACAGCTCAGCTGCTCAAAGAAGTAAGTCTATTTCACTATAAGTGAAACACTTGGTTTCAGAAAAAGAACAGTTTAAACAGAGTTTGAAAGACTTTTTAATAAGCAACTACTTCTACTCTATGAATGAATATCGTAACAGAGACTGTCAGGCCAGCTTAAGTAAAAATGTCTGTCAGGTTTCAGTTTCGACAGCACTTGGTCACAACAGTCAAGATTAGGTATTTTGCGTATGATAAATTTCTTAATAGTGCATAATAATGTTTCATTCTGACAGCGTATTAATTCCGTAAATATAAGCTGTTCCAGTTTACTGTATTGTATTCACCTATTTTGACAATCTCCTGACAAATGATCCATAATTGCTGTCCTATGAAAAAATGTTATTTAGAGACACTGTACAAATGCATGAAGTATTGAAAGGTGGGAATCAAAACACATACAGAAAAAACATACAGAAATCAACAACAGTCTTTTTCTGAAGACCTTAATACCAAAACAACTACTTTTTCACAATGAGTCCATCTTCCTTTCAAAAATACAAGCAAGAATTATACACCTTTAGAGGCACATCGTAATCATTACATCCTACGAGGGTCACTCCAAAGGAAATGCACACTATTTTTGTAAAAATACAGTTTTCATTCTGCATGTGTGAAAGTTTTACAGTGTGTAGATACATCCTTCCCACTTGTTTTCAAACTTAGTTCAACCTGTTCCCGTGAGTGGCGCCATCACAGCATGTCTTCATGGTGGCTGCTACACTTGACGTTCACCAGAAGCAACGCACTGTCATAGAATTCCTGTGCTGTGAAAATGAGACAGGGGGAAACATCCAGAAGAGGTTGAAAAAGGTGTATGGAGATGCTGCTGTCGATCGCAGTACAGTTAGTCGGTGGGCAAGCAGGTTACGTGATGAAACCGGGCACGGCAATATTGAGGAGTGTCCTCACAGCAGCAGGCCTCATACTGCACACACTCCAGACAATTTGCAGAGAGTTAACGAATTGGTGACTGCTGACAGACGCATCACAGTGAACGAATTGTCATGCTACGTTGGGATAGGGGAAGGAAGTGTTTGCAGAATACTGAAAGTGTTGGCATTAAAAAAGGTTTGTGCTAGGTCGGTTCCCAGGATGTTGACAGTGGCTCACAAAGAAACAAGAAAAATGGTAAGCAGCAAACTTTTGGAGCAGTACGAGAATGGTGGAGATGAATTTCTTGGAAGAACTGTGACAGGTGATGAGACATGGCTCCATCATTTTTCACCAGAGACGAAGAGGCAATCAATGGAGTGGCATCATGCAAATTCACCCAAGGAAAAAAAAAATTCAAAACCACACCTTCTGCTGGAAAAGTTATGGCTACAGTGTTTTTCGATTCCAAAGGACTATTGCTTGTGAACATCATGCCAAGTGGAACCACCATAAATTCTGATGCATATGTGACAACACTGAAGAAACTTCAAGCTCAACTGATCAAGTTCGACCACATCGGCAAAAAGCAGGCTGTTTTGATGTTGCATGACAATGCACGGCCACATGTCAGTCAAAAAACCATGGAAGCAAACACAAAACTCGGATGGACGACACTGAAACACCTGCCTTACAGTCCTGACCTGGCTCCATGTGATTATCATCTCTTTGGGAAACTGAGGGACTCTCTTCGCGGAAGAAGGTTTGAAGATGATGACTCCCTAGTGCACACTGCCAAACAGTGGCTCCAACAGGTTGGTCCAGAATTTTACCGTGTGTGTATACAGACGCTGGTCCAAGATGGTGTAAGGCAGTTGAGAGGGATGGAAACTATGTGGAGAAATGAAAATATTGTTCCTAAGGATGTATCTACACACTGTAAAACTTTCAAACATGTAGAACAAAAGATGGCTTTAAAAAAAAAAGTGTGCATTTCTTTTGTAGCGACATCATAGATGAGATTCCTGAAGTAAAAAGGAGAGATCAGAGTTTAACATCTCACTGATGCTGAGGTCATTAGAGATGCAGTTTTGTGTCAGTTGAACAAGGAAAGAAAAGAAAATGGCCATTGTTCTTTTAAGGAATCACCCCAGTGTTTGCAATACATAATTTAGGGAAACAATGGAAAATCTAACTCATGATGGCTGGACAAGTATTTCACTCTGTTTCTCCTTAGTGTAAGTCCAGTGTCAACCAATATGCCACCTTGCTTTGTGTTGAACTTAAATATCATGGCGGTAGTCCAATCAACAAGCTACAATGAAATGGCTTCCTGTGTAAAGAAAACTGGGAGCAATTTGATCCACACATATGACAACAGTTCAACAGGAAGTTCTACCGGTATGTATGAAGTTTTAAAAGCACACCAACGTTAACAACAGTGCACTGATAGAAAAAAATTAATTTATTATGCAGAATCAAAACTCAATCACTGCTGGCTAATGACGAGAATTTCCCTATAAATCAGATTACTTGCTTCCTAAGATGGACAACAGTGTGTCTGCAAATTTTGTTCCACCCATCTTCAGTGAGGAAATTCACAAGGAATCGACCACATACAAAAAAAAAGTACGTAACACATATTTATAAAAGAAGAGAGCTAATGTTCATTCTATGAAGCCAAAATGAAATGGTACTTGAGAAAGTTGAACAAGTAAAAAATCTGAAGACTTTCAATTTAAGGATGACATCAGACACACAATGGAAGGGTCCTCACACAAATGTGAAGATTATGCCACTCTTTGAGTGATATTACATGCCCTGGATGAAACATTCCATTGAAAGTGTAAATGTAGGCCTACAGGTGTCGATCAACAGACTGAGGAAATTATACAGAGGTGTGACTGATGCATCGTCCATTACACAGCATGATCTAAATCTCAATGTTTACAGTAAGAAGTTACATACACAACTAATTTCCAAGAGTCAGGGTCTATTTATTGGGAGACTGAAGTAAGTAGTAGTAACACCAATATACAAAAGTGGAGACAAGCAACTGACTTCTAATTACAGACCAATCTCAATTTTTACTCTGTTCTCAAAAATTTTGAGAAAGTAGTTTCCAACAGAATGCTGAACAATCTTTCTGAGTATAGCCTTTTAACAATAGCACAGTTTGGGTTCTGTAAAGACTTGTCGACTGAGAATATAGTGTGCAGTCTCACAAATTCAATTCCAATAGAACAAAACAAACACAAATTGCTCTGTTAGCCCTTCTGTGATCTTTCCACGACCTTTGACTGTTAGATCATAAAATTCTGGTGGGGAAACTAAATGATAATGTATTAGAAGTATTAGAGGGTCACATCAGCAAATGATGCAACAATGTGACAGGGATAAGGTTAAATTCAGAGTAGGGAATCTTTAAACATTGGAATGGCACAAGATTCAGCATTTGGAACACTCCTCTCTTTGGTCCACACAATTGATGTACTGGGAACTTTGGAGGACTTTTCAGAAACTATGTTTGTGCTGATCATACAAGTATGGTTCCCCCCCCCCCCCCCCCTTCAACTGTCTTCTGACAGATTTGATGTGCCCCCTGCCCCAAGTTCCCCTCCTATGCCAGCCTTTTCATCTCAGAGAAACACTTTCTATCTATATCCACAATTATTTGCTGGATGCACTCCAATCTCTGTCTTCCCCTACAGTTTTTATGTTCTAAAGATTCCAATAACACGATGGAAGTCATCTCATGGTGTCTTAACAGCAAACAGTCCATCTTTCACTACCATGCAATGTTCTGCTCCAAACACACACTCTCAGAAACTTTTTCCGCACATTAAAGTCTACATACGATACTAGTATACTCCTCTTGGTCAGGAACGTGATTTTTGCCAGTGCTAGTCTATTTTTTATGTCCTCTTTGAACCATCCATCATGAGTTATTTTGCTTCTTAAATAGCACAATTCCTTGACTTCGTCTACTTTGTGATCCCCAATTCTTATGCTAAGTTTCTCGCTGTACTTGTTTCTGCTACTTCTCATTGTATTCGCCTTTCTTCAGTTTATTCTCAATCAATATTCTGTAACCATAACTCTCTTCACTCCACTTAACTGATCCTGTAAGTCGTCTTCACTTCTATTAAGGATAGCTGCCTATGTCATCAGTGAATCTTATCATTGATATCCTTTGACCATGAATTTTAATCTCACACTTGAATCAATCTTTGATTTTCATCATTGCTTCTTCAATGTGTAGATTAAACAGTACAGGTGAAAGACTGCATCCCAGTCTTATACATTTTTAACCCGAGCCCTTCGTTCTTGGTCTCCCACTCTTACTGGCCCCTCTTGGTTCTTGTACATATTATATATTATTCATTTTTCCCTATACCTCATCCCTACTTTTCTCAGAATCTCAAACATCTTGCGCCATTTTATACTATCAAATGTTTTTTTCAGGTTGACAAATCCTACAAATGTGTCATACCAGACAAGGTTTCCTATGCTGGACAGGCCTCTATCAGAGGAGCCGGACACAGAGTGTGTCACACTGCTCCATCTTTTCCTTATCCAATCCCAAGCTCTCCTTTCTTGACATAGCAACATAGGGTGGTGGGGTGGGGGAGGTGACCCAAAAGTAGAAGCCCTTGGGGAGTCCACCGCTAGAAAAAAAAAATCCAGGTCCTCTAGGTTAAAACAGGTTCTGCTATGTTTCCCAAAGAAAATGAAAGGAGACTGGATGAATCAAAAGGCATCGACTCTGATTAACAACAATGGTTCTGATTTGTGGAATGTGGAATTAACATGGATTGGAAGGACTACTCGAGAATATATGGAAGCACTGAAAATTGATATCCTGGTAATGACAGAGAAAAAAAGAAAGGTATTTTATTCAGCTGGTTTCAAAGCATAAAGCCACTAAATAATTATGGGAACATAAATGTGTGGCAACTGAGTCAGCTAGTCATTGGGAGTCACATCTAAGACAAAAAGACAGGTGTCACACCTAAGTCAAAAAGACACATGGGAGCAGAGGACCAATAACCACAGTGACCACCTGGACAGCACAACGCAGAAGTGACTAGTGCAGGCACTACTCACTTCCATGTCATGCTGTCCAGACTATCATGCATTTGTTTGACATTGGTGTGAGCCCCATGACTGACTGACTTAATCAATACACAGTTATGTTCCCAAAATTATTTGGTGGCACCTGAAGCTGAAGCTTTATGCCTCAAAACTGACCGTAGAATAAATTAAGAAATTATTGGCAACTAAAGTGGACTTTTATTCTACAAATATGTTCCTCACTTGTGGATGTTCACTTTATCAAATATTATGTAAAAAATAAAAGATGTGGAAAAGAAGTGATTTGAGACTATATTCTGTATTGGAGTGGAAAAAACTGAAAGAGCAAAATCACTGGCAATAGTTCTTACAAGAAGAAAATGCAAACAAGGAATAATTAACTAGAAGGAAGTGAATGAAAGAATAATAAGCGTAAAAATAAAAATTCATGGAATAAAACTGGAATTAATTGGGGGTGTATTGGCTTAATTAAGTTGCCCCTGAGAAGAAGAAAAAGACTTTTTCAATGACTTACAAGAAGTGGTCGATGAATGCCTAGATAGACGTGAATTCTTAATGATGGGAGACTTAAATGGACAAATTGGAAAAAGATTACTTGAGGACATTCATGGTCTGTGGGGGGAGGATGTAGAGAATAACAACAGTAGGAGGTTTATTAACTCCTGTAAGGTACAGCAATGGTCAATTTCAGCGCAAAGGAATTCATAAATACATCTGGGTTAAGTCATCAAGGAACCTCAAATCAGTTACAGACTGTGTAATAGTGCAAAGACCATGGGAGATTTAAGTACAAGATATAAGGCCAGAAACAGGAACAGCGTGTCTCTGATTATTACTTAAAAAACTGCTTTTTCAATTAAGATCAAGACAAAACAGGCAAAGAAGGTTAATGAGGTTGGAAGTACAACCCCAGCGGACGCCAAATTATGATACATCTACTGCAAGAAAAGTGTGAAAAGTCTGTATCAGCAAAGATTAAATCACAAACTGGATACAGTAGTGGAGCACTGAAGCATCAATAACAAGACTGGCGTCCAAAATTAAAGCAACAAATTACTATTTCCCTGACTTGCATCTAATTCACGATATAATCATACAAACTCAACCAAATGTCTGTACAATTGTTTTCTGCCTGGATGATGACATTCCAGTCAACAGACACCCATGCCAATGGTGACATCACGGCACCTATGAAACATAGTGTTTGCTGGGTAGCCCCACATCCACAATCACTGTGTACAGTCACACATGGTGCAGTATAGGACTGAGAAGATGCCTACCAGACTCTCCGCAGTGGAGAACCACAGAAAGAAAGGAAGCAGGACACTCACAAACTGATGTGGCCCAAGGGCTTAGTGCGAATCGTTTTGTTGTTTCTTGTATGTGATGACAGTGTATACAAACCAAAACTGTATTCCGAAGACCAAAGCAGAGCCGACCACATGTCACTTCAGAAGAGAGGACCATTATTTGGCTGTAAGGCCACAACAGTAACACCTTAGTACTCCAACGGCAACTGTCATGTGAGCTCGCAACATCAACTGGACGTGTTGTATCGATGCAAATGGTGTGCAGAAGGCTTCTGCAAAGTAGCCTTTATTATTGGAGACCTACTGTATGTCTACTTCTGAGGCATTTTCACAGAAAGGAATGTATAGTGTGAAGTCATCAACATGCCACCTGCGTGGTCGAACAATGAACCAAGGCTGTGTTCACAGATGAATCCCAATTTAGTCTGGATAGTGATTCTCAATGGACTCGCATATGGAGGGAATGTGGAACAAGATTTCAAAACCCAAACATTGTGAAAAAGAGACCGATATTGAGGAGGATCCCTAATTATATGGGCAGGGATTACATTGACCACTCAAACCGATCTTCAAGAAATTGTACAGATGAACAGCACCGTTCAACTGCTGTCATGTACTATGACGAGGTCTTGGGACCTCATTTGCAGATGTTGAGAGAAGCCGTGGGCCCAGACTTCGTTTTGATGGACGATAATGCTGTACGGGTGGTTGATGTTTTCTTGAAAATGGAAGATACCGCACGCATAGCTTGGCCTACTCATTCTCCCAATTTGAATCCAATAGAGAATGTCTGGGATGCACTACGGAGACTGCTTGCATCACATCAACATCCACCAACCACTCTTCAAGACTGCGAGCAGCTCTACATGACGAATGGGCATTCCTGCCTCAACAAGAGACCGATGACACCATTCACAGCATGCCCCATTGTCATCAAGCCTGTACTGCTGGTCACACCCCATACTGAGCATATTAACCAGTTGTCAAAATGTGTGTGCAAATCCATTAAGCTGAAAAAATTAAAGAGCATTTTTGTCTACCATTATGCACATTGCAGTTGTTTACATTTTGTATTCTTTACATTGTTTCTACTTTGCTATCACCTGTTTATACTGTTTAGTGGCAAAATAAATGCAAACTTACAAAATTTTTGTTTTGGACACCAGTGTATAATGTTTCCTCAAACAGTCTGTTAAGGCGGCCAGGTGGGCAGCTTCAGAAAGGGAAAGGGAAAAAGAGTAAGAATGGAATGATGACCATGGAGTTCTTGAAGGTGACAGGAAAAGAAGAAACTATGTCACAAATGGTGAACTTCAGGGAATAAAGAGGACTTGGAATACGATATTGCAGTGCCTGTGTTATTCTGATTATGATGCACAGTTCCTATGGAAATGCATGCATGACCTGTATGGGAATATACATAATGGATGTACAAGTCCAGGTTGTAGACACATGGTTGATGACACTTGAAAGTTTGCGTCTCACCATGAGTCATGCATGGATAGCCAAATGATAAGGCGTCCGCTTGCGATAAGCGGGAAATCCGGATTCTCATCTCGGTCCAGCACAAATTTTCATTGCCATCATACCATTCCACAGCTGGTGGTTGTCATGATTCACAGTTGCAAATACATTTTATGAAGAGGACTTGGATAGGTAAAATGCTTAGAGCTACAAAACCAACAATAAAGTGTAAGGAAGAGGAATGGAAAAGAGTATGTGGGGTAATAGAGCATTTGCTTGGATGTAGGACATCAGCAGAGGTGTGGAAGATCAAAATGGCTAGCAATCCCACACCTACAAAATGATCTATATTTCTTGAACAGTGGAAAAAGCACTATGAAGAACTTCTGGTAGAAAGAAAAAGGAACCAGGTGATAGAAGTCTATAACGAAAGCAGTAAGCTAAGTAATACAGAGCCTACATTAAAGGAGTAAAAGAGGTATTGAAAAAAGCAATAAATGGAAAGGCAAATGCACTGGTAGGAGTTGTGACAGAATTCTGAAAATATAGACCACCTCAAATGCTGAGACTTATAAGTAAATTGTTCAATCAGGAGAGGAAATGTCAACAAAGTGGTGTAAATATAAGTAATTGGATAGGTAAAGAATCTACTCACGAAGCAGCAGCAATAGGAGAACACACTTACAAAAGGTATTACAGTTTGCAAACTTTCAGAGCCAGTTTTCTGGGAGAAAGATTGAAGGGGAAAGAAGAGGGTCGAAGGAAAAGAACTGATGAGGTTTAGGAAACAGGGTAAACATCGCAAAAGTCACAATGACCAGGGTTTTCTGGGTGACTTTTCCTAGCTCTACCTCTTTTCTTGAACTTCGGCAGTCTTTTCCTTCCCCCTCTTCCTTCCCTTCCAACTCTTCTGCCAGAAGGAGCCACTGGCTTTGAAAGTTTGCAAACTGTAATACCTTTTATATATGTGTTCTCCTGCTGCTGCTTGGTGAGTACATTCTTTTCTACTCAATTACTTACATTTTTAAAAACTGATTATTTTCAAGAGAGTGGTGTGTATCACACATATGTGCTACCTACAAAAAAGGAAACAAGAAGCACCCAAGCAATTATGGGGAATTAGTACTATGGCATCTATCAGCAGATGTTTTAAAACTGTACTAAAAAACAGGTTGGGAAACGAGATCAAGGGGAAAGATGTTAAGGGACCAAGCAGGTTTGACAGCTGGACAATCTTGCAGGGATCATATTTTTAGCCTTAGAAAAATAAGCGAGTGGATATATTATAAGGGTCATGAAGCACATACAATATTTGTGACTTCAGAAGAAGTGCATGGGGAAAGTTTAAAGACCCATTCAAACACTGACAGGACAAAGGCAGGGCTACAACATGTTGCTAACTCTGTTTAAAATACGTAGGCTACGCATTATATATTGGAACAGTGGAATCAGCCAATCCGAGATATGAGTATTCCTCTCCAGCATGAAACTGTCTACTCATAATTTGCCAATAATCAAGTAGTATAGCTCAAAGTAGAGGGTATGTCAAATTTATGATAAAGTAGTTACTGGTTGGACTTGAGCAAAGTGGGTTTAGAATAAATATAACAAAATATTTAGTAGTGGGAGGAGATGGAAGGGGTCTAGTACCGAGATAAGGAACCATTCAAGCAGTTTAAATACTTAGTACCTTTTTCTTATGGTTTTAGGGTGCAAAACTGCTACCAATGGGAGCGAAACTCAAAAAGTGGGAAACTGAAAAACAGAAGGAGAGCTTAGAAAACCACTATAGAAGGAGGGGAGATGGGGGCGGGGGGTTGTTATCCCCAAAAAGAGCTTCGTATGACCGACGTCATCTCACTGACACTGATAAACTGGAGAAGGTGATCCGCTGAGTGCGTGTCATCTGCTAAAATGGAAGATATATCAGGTGACAGCTGTAAACAGGGGTGTAGCAGAGTAAAATAGGGGCACTGAAGTAAAAGGTGTCTCACCGTCCACAGTTGAGAGCAGTGGGGACAAACTGGGGGCGGATCGCCACTTAAAAGATGTCGATGGCTAAAAAGACAGTGCCCTATCTGGAGTCTAGTAAAAATTACCTCCTCCTGATTACGAGTTCGGGAGGAAGAGGTCCAAGCACAGGGAAGAGCTTTCATGTCCCACAATTTATTATCGGGAAGTGTAGACCAATGAGCATGCCATAAAAAAGCAACACGACGACATAAAACACTGTAGATCGGTGAAGGGAACCATAAGAACAGCAGGCTGAGGAAGAGAGACTGCAGCCTTGGCCGCTATATCGGGCGCCTCGTTTCCACGGATACCAACGTGTCCTGGGATCCAGAGGAATGCCACAGACAACCCCCCCCCCCCCCCCCCCCGATGTGGAGGCAGTCCTGAATCTGGTGGACCAGAGGGTGGACATGGTAAAGAGCTTGGAGGCTGAGGAGAGAGCTGAGTGAATCTGAGCATATAATATACTGTATCTGCTGATGGTGACGGATGCATTGGACACCCTGGAGAACAGCGTAAAGCTCCGCAGTAAGAACCGAACACTGGTCGGAAAGCTGAAATCTATTAGGGGTAAGCCAACAATACAGGCACTCTCAACACCAAATGCCCGATGATAAACAAGAGAAAGGGGTACCATCCTTGGGAACCTGACAAAGGTCACGGAGCAGGCAGGTCTGGGGGTGGAACCAAGGTGGTGCTGTACCCTCAGTTGTCAAGAGAGTTTTAGGAAAGTGGAGGGAAAGAGGATGCAGCAGTTGATGGAAGTGGACTTCCGGTGGTAGTAGAGAGGAAGGGCGGCCTGCATACCCTAAATCCAAGAGGCATCGAAAAAAAGGTCATGGGCCAGATTAGCAGGCATCGAAGGCAGATGGCTAGTGTAACGGCTCAGAAGGACAGCTCGCCAATTGGACAGCAGAAGTTCAGCAGTCTCAGCATAAAGGCTTTCCATGTGGCTGGTGTAAAAAGCTCCAGATACTAAATGCAATCCACAGTGGTGAACAGAGTCAAGACGCCGAAGAATAGACGGCTGTGCAGGGGAACAAGACAGGAAACGTGGGAGGACCAGCACAGTTTTCTGTAAAACATTTAAGTCCCATGAATTTAATGATGTCCACGAATGGAAGGTTAACAAGGCCTAGATGTAGGGAAGGCAGAGGAAACTCTGTACAACGCCAAAAATTTAAAGAGATGGTCTTACCGGGAGAAAATCGGAAGCCGGTTTTGGTGCTCCAAGAGCGGAGGCGATCGAGACATCCTTGAAGACGTCATTCAAGAAGGCTGGTTCATTGAGAGCTGTAATAGATCGCAAAATCGTCGACAAAGAGGGAGCCCGAGACATCGGGAAGGAGACAATCCATAATTGGATTTATGGTGATGGCAAACAGGACAACACTTAGCTTGGAGCCCTGGGGTACCCCATTTTCTTGGGAGAAAATACGAGAGAGAGTAGTGTTAATCGGCACTTTAAATGTACAAAAAAAAAGGGAGTAGCCGACTCGAAAGCCCCAAGAGAACAGTGTGCGGAGGATGCTTCTCCTCCAACAGGTATCGTATGCTCTCTCCAAATCAAAAAATATTGCTACCGTTTGGCGTTTCCTGAGAGAATTGTTCATAAAATAAATGCAGATAGCAACTGCAGAACGATGCTTTCAGAAACTGCATTGGGCAGGTGTTAAAAGGCTTCGGGACTCAAGCCACCAGGCTAAACAGCAATTCACCATACGCTCCACGACCTTACATACACTACTTGTGACAGATATGGGGTGATAGCTAGAGGGATGTTTGTACTTTCCAGGTTTGGGAACAGGAACGATGATTGCTTCCCACCATCTTCTGGGAAAAGTACTGTCGGTCCAAATTCGATTATAAAGGTGAAGGAGATAGTGCAGACTATGGTATGATAAATGCATCAACATTTTGATGTGGACACCATCCAGTCCTGGGGCGTAAGAGCCAGAAGAAGAGAGTGTGTGTTGGAGTTCCCGCTTTCGCTATTTTGAGAGGAGAAAACAAGAGGTCGCACTTCCGCTGCACGTTTCTTTGGGAGAAAGGCTAGCGGGTAATTTGAAGAGGTCTAAATCTCAGCAAAGTGTTGACCCAATGGAACAGTGAGACCAGAGATCGGGGAGAAACTAGGTGCACCAGATAACCCTGTAATTCAACTCCAAACTTCTGAGGAGGGAATGAAGGTGTTAAAAGAGCTAGTACAGAAGTCCCAGCTGGCCTTCTTGCTATCATGGATGATGCGACGGCAACGCACATGTAACTGCTTATAGCAGATACAGCTGGACAAAGTAGGATGGTGGCGGAAAACACGAAGAGCATGTCTCCGCTCGCACATTGTGTCATGGCATGCCTCATTCCACCAAGGAGCTGGGGGGCGACGGGGCAAATCGGAGGTGCAAGGTATTGAACGTTCCACGGCTGTAAGAATAAATTCTGTAACATTAGTGACCTGATCGTCGATGCTAGGTAAGTGACAGTCATCGAATTTGTTCACCTCTTACAAGAAGGTCAAATAATGTATTGTAGCCACACCTAAAATCTCTCTGGATATTTAGACTTGAGGACGTAAATCCTGGCAAACACTAATTTTCATCCTAAACATTTTCTAAATTTTTCCATTATGTACTGTATATAGCCCTCAGTGGTGTCTGACATCAGTGCAGTTACACAAATACTTAATATGCAGTATTAGATATGAAAAGTGACATTGGTTATTTTTCAGGTACATGCTTTTCTCCCAGTATATAGTAATCTACAAGTAATTCCTATGCCTATAACTGTGATTGGGTTAGCACTAGTCACCATTTGTCGTTAGCATACTTAAAAAAAATTGCCTCCTGTGACCGCTCTGCTGTTAATGTACAAACTGACTCATTTTTCCATCCTTGAAAGCTCTGCTTCATAATGGGATCTGTGAAACAGTGAGGAAAGACTATGTCAAGATAATATTGCCAGTATTGGAAGATTATGGCAGCAATCAAGATTTTTGTCATACCGTACTATTAGCCAGTCACTGCAGCAGGTGTACAATAGCCAATATATTTGTTGCAGACTATACAGTGCCATATTTTCTTTATAACACTGAATTAGCAAATCAAATTAATTTTTAGTTGCACGCTTTGTTAACAATGGAAAATTGCTGTGTGTTATTAAAATTTTCCTGCATACAAGGACAAAAACTCCATGACAATCTGTTGGAGTCAAATAAAAACTGCGGTACCAAACATGGGCATTGACCTGTGATGTAACTGTGTTGTGTGACATTATTGTGGCATGGTATCTTTGAAATGGATTGTGTTTGCAGATGGCGAGGTGGAGCAAGTGGTTGCACACTCTATCCAGGGATGTTTGTGTTACTAAATTGTTTGTGAGCTATGTTAGTACAGTAGTGAGCTTAACTCTGTGTGCTATTTGGTGTTTTGGGAGTTTGTTTTTGTTGGCCTGTCAGCGAGTTTCTTTGATGTCATTAGTTATTGGCTATTACTTTTGGAATTGTTAGATTGTTGTACTGTTAATGATCTGAGATTTAATTTTTGTGTTTTTGTTTGATACTGGGTACAGATCAGACGCAAAATCTACTACTTGTTAGTTAGTTGCTGCTACGGGCAACAATATGGCTGTTACAATTAAATTTCTCTAGTTATATGGCCTCATGAATCAAGACACTGCTTCTCACACCATGGATGAGTCCATGTGGTGGTATCAGCATGACAATATTTGGAGGTTCCTGGTTCAGTAATTGTTATTTTGTTTTCCGTTTTAGTGTGTGTGTGTGTGTGATTTCTTTGTCACCAGAATATGGATGGTAAGTATGTTTTTATGTTCTTGTTTTTCTTCAGTGTAAGAAGTGTAGTGTGTTTGTTTAAGTAAAAAATTTCTCTGAGGTGTTGGTATCAAAATTTATGTTGGAGTGGTCTTTTTATGATTTTGTGGTTTGGTTCGGTAGTTGATAGTTGAAGTTCATATGTAGCAATTATTGAGATGGGTATCATGGTGTGTGTGTGTGTGTGTGTGTGTGTGTGTGTGTGTGTGTGTGTGTGTGTGTGTGTGTGTGTGTGTGTGTGTGTGTGTGTGTTGTAGTTATTTCAGTCTAGATATGTTTTCATATTTTATTGTACTGTTAGTTGTCGTTTATTTAAATTGTGGACTTCGTTTAAGGTTTATTAGGCATTAGTTTTATAGATCCCCACCTCCAGGCATAAGGAAATACGGAAGCGTCCGATCCCACCCGTCTGCTTTGACCCATGACGTCACAAATATGGCGGAAACAAAAACAAACACACACACTTTCCACAAGAAGCCTAATGACACTAACAGGACAAGCGCAGGAAATGGGGTGTTTTGGGTGGGGGGCAAACTAAATATAAACAAATTTAGATGCCTTGCGTAGCTACAACGTGTAAGTGAAGACAGCCACGCATGAATACCCACCCACCTCCCCAGGGGTCGTAACCCCTGCAACCCATAGAAGATAAAGATGCCTCAGTAGCTGATTAGTGTTTTTTGTCTTTTTTAAAAAAAAAAATCTCACGGGATAGAACGAACAGATCAGAAAGATAAATACAATGAACTAAAACAGAAATTCGAGGAAACAGATAATTAAAATAAGTAATAAGTGTTTTTAAATTAAAAAAAAAAAAATCTCACGAGATAGAACGAACAGATCAGAAAAGTAAAAAAATTAGATAAAACAGAACTGGAGACAGCCACACTCAAACCAAACTCCGTGCCGTCATGACGTCACACACGACAACACCCTTACGTCACGGGTCAAAGCCGACGCGTTGGATCGGACGCTTCTGTCGACCCAGGCATAAACATAAGTGTTAACCATTAATCTATTCTGTCAAGGCAACACAAGTTTTCATATGTTTGTTTTGCCAAATTTTTGTTGTATATTCTCACATTCCCTCAAAGACAATTTGGTTATCCAGCACATTTTACCAATTTCCTATTATTTTTCCCTTTAAACTCTTGCCCTCTTCAATACCTACCTTTTTTAGCTGACATTTTTGTTCTTCTGTTTTCCTGTAACAAATTTTGCTACTTCCAATAAATAATAACCCGTTTCATATGAGTGTGTATGAGATCATGAATATGCTATCATACGTATCTTGCGTATCTAAATCTTGCTAAATAAATTCCCATAAAAATAATTTGAAAATTCCTGTCTGCAAAGTTATGTTGTTCCCAGCTTCGTATCTGTTTTCAGTACGCACATTTCTGTGCTATAATCAATTGAAATTCTACAGTGGCGAAGGACTGCCACATCACATATAATTGCTCTATTTTTTTATAAAATATAGTCAGTTCCATTTTTAGTCCTATTTAGTCCCGGTCATGACCACTTTCAGTGTGGTTTCATCTGGTAAAATATGTTGAGAACATAGCCTGTATGTTGCTGTACACTCTACTAATGACCCCTGTCAGTTTTGATAACACAACTGGTTTTTCTCACTGAAGAGCTGGTCATCAGTATTAATCCTATTATAGAACAAAAATTCTACATCATCATTACATAATAGGATTTTCTGCCATTTATCTGTTTCTTCAACTCTTTATTGAGGACTTCTACTTCCCTATCACAAAACATATTGGAGCAGACCTGAATGATTTACATAGAAACTGTTGTTTATTGTTAACAAACTACTTGCTAGTTGATCTGAACTTTCTTCAATATCTGTAGTACTATTTTTAAATTCCTTGTTTTTTAATAAACAAGTAAATTTCCTCCATGCTCTGTCCCTCTCCAATTAAAAAAAAAAAAAAAATAAATAAAAAAAAAAAGCACCAACTTTAATTCTATTGGCCTTAATTCTTAGGCTCACTTCTGATAACCCTACTATATCCCACATAATTTCATTTTACTCCTCTTTCAACTTCACTAACCTATCATCAAATTGTAGAGTCAGTCAGAGTTAGAGATGGTGGCGAACTTGGGAGAGCACTTGAATGGAACAGACAGTGTCCTGAAGAGAGATAATAAGATGAAGATCAATAAAATTAAAACAAGAATAATGACATGTAGCAGAAGTAAGTTGGGTGATGGTGAGGGAATTAGATTAGGAAATGAGACACGAAAAGTAATAGACGAGTTTTGCTATTTTGACAGCAAAGTAACTGATGATAGCTAAAGCAGTCAGATACAGCAGACTGACAATAGCACGAAAAGCACTTCTGCAAACCAGGAATTTGTTAATATCTAATGTACATTTAAGTATTAGGAAGTCTTTCCTGAAGGCATTTGTCTGGAGTGTACCCTCATATGGAAGAGAAATGCAGACAATGGACAATTCAGGCAAGTAGAAGATAGAAGCTTTTGAAATGTGGTGCTACAGATAAATGATGAAGATTAGATGGGTATATCGAAAAACAAATGATGAGATACCGAACCGGAATGGGGAAAAGGGAAATTTACGGCACAACATGACTAAAAAAGTGACTGAATAATGGAACACATCCTAAGGCATCAAGATATACAGAGTTTGGTAATGCACGGGAGAGTGTGGTGGTGCAAACTGCAGAGGGGGAACAAGGCTTGAATACAGTAAGCAAGTTCAAATGAATGTAGGTGGTGGTAGTTATGCACTGAGGTTTAAAATTGGACAGATTACCATTGAGAGATGTATTAAACTAGTCTTTGTACTGAGGACCACACCACCACCACCAAAACAACAACAACAACAACCTCTGGCTTACCCATAATACATTTAGTCAAGAAGGAAGCAAAGTGACTCAGAATACTGCATGCAATTTGGCTCGAGAGCAGCAATCCATATTTCTTTCTCCTCTATGTGACTCGATAAAACATTTTCCTTATGGCTATTAACAACAACATGATGCAAATGTCAGGACTGGATACGGAATCTTCCTTCGTTGATCTCCTCAATTGTCACAAATGTGAAACTGACGCTTGTGTGCTAGTTCTTAGAAGATTCGGGTCGACAGAGGCGTCCGATCCCAGGCATCGGCTTTGACCCGTGACGTAAGGGTGTTGTGTGTGACGTCATGACGGTGCGGAGTTTGGTTTGTGAGTGTGGCGTGTTTGAAGATGTCGTCGTGTTGTGGTTTGTTGTGCTCTCTGGTGGTATGTTCAGGGTTTTCGATTGTGTGTTGTAATGGGCTCAGTTTGCTTTTGCTCATTATCCAGAATTGTTTGAGTGTCGGCTGTGTTTGTAGTGGAATTCGTTTTAGTGAGTTAACGATTTTGTGTGATGCTTAATTTAGTGATGTTCGCTGCATATCGTGTGGTAATTGTAGTAAAATTAATCGGTTGTTGTTTTTGTTCAGGAATGGAAATGACTGATAAAATTAACAGTGCGCAGGTCACGAGAAGTGTTCGATCCCAATGTGTGGCTGTGTATGTTGATATTGGTATCGGGAGATGTTTTTCGGCTATATAGGCCAAGGGAAGTGTTTGATCCTAATTTATGGGATCGGGAGCTGCTGTTGAGCTATATAGGTCAAGGGAAGTGTCCGATTCCAGATGATAATGTGTTTAGTGGTGTTTGGGGAGTTTTGTGATGTCGGATTTTTTCGTCGTTTTGTGTGGTTTTGTGTGGGGGTGGGTGTCTAAATTTGTTTATATTTAGTTTGTCCCCACCCAAAAACACCCCATTTCCCGCGCTTGTCCCGTTAGTGTCATTAGGCTTTTTGTGGAAAGTGTGTGTGTTTGTTTTTCGATGTATTTTCGTCCTCATAATGTGTATGTACCGACTTTATATGCGCCATATTGGAATCGTGGTTTATGGTCGTTTCCGCCATATTTGTGCCGTCATGGGTCAAAGCAGACGGGCGGGATCGGACGCTTCCGTATTTCCGAAGATTCATTTTTTGCAACCCCAACCTGACTTATAGTTTAGTAATGTTAAATGACAGGTTAAATTTTGTATTAGCAACCCCGACACATCATACAGGAAACAAATATCAAATCTAATGAGGTAGGTATTGAAGAGAACTCTGATTGGTGATACACACAAAACATGTAGGATGGCCGACTTAACAACCCGTTCTCACCCAGCCTTATAATACCAATGGTTCAAATGGCTCTGAGCACTATGGGACTTAACCTCTCTGAGGTCATCAGTCCCTTGTAATACCAATCACCCTACTGGCTAATGTAAACAAATGATATAAAAGAAGTGAAGCCATCAATATTGAAATACCTAACTGGACAGCAGCATTTTTCATTGCCTAATAAAGTTTACATGCTTGTGCCTTCTTCTACATCTCATGTAGGTACAACAATATTTTGTCAGAAGTGGACAATGGTCTGGCAGAGATCTTGTTTATAATCCGCAGGAATATATAACTGAATAGGAATCCTTTAATATCAATAGTCTTCTCAACTACCAACATAAACAGAATATCTCTCTTATTGATGGACAAGTATTTCCAGTCAGTCTCAGAGTAACAGTGATTTTGTGCCAAACTACAAATCTGAGGGTCATGAATTCGATCCCTGTAGAATTTTAATCAGTCACTTATTACTTTTTTCACTGCTAGCAGTGGTTGATATGTGGAAACTGGCGAATTGCACAGTGTTCTGGAATCCATATTAAACTGGAAATATCCCTATACTGGGTGAATAAGTCAGTTTAAAGGTCAGAGGAAGGTGAGATATACTACCCCCAATAGAGCCAGGTGCAGTAAGGCACTGTGGTGTAGAGATCAACCTTTGGGTTGATAAAAACATCTGTAACCATGTCACAATTAGTTTGTCTCTATTTTACAATTATTTATATTACAATCTTCTGTGCAAGTTTAATAAGTTCTCTCCTATACCAGTATCCCAAAAGTTTTCATTTGAATTGGGGCATTTGAACTATTTGATTCTTCGATAATTTTAAGTTCTATTGGCACATTTTTTTAAGCATCAAATAACAGCATATTTACAGTATTGTATTTCTGGATAGCTGACAGTTAGCTATACTTGAAATGAAATAACATTATTCTTTTAAGCTTTCGTTTTTCTTGAGTGGGTAAGGTACTTCGAAATTATAACAGTGATAGTTAGAACCTGACACTTGTGTTTTCTTGTGCTGCACAAGATACATATTCATTTGGGTTTGTTTTGTCAAATAGTAAACAAAAGACCGTTTGTCTTTCACTGCGCAGTTGTCACTGTTGTTCTTAATAGCATTATTTACGAGGTGGTGATGGCTCGGCAACAGTTTAATAAAGGCACAATGTGGCATCCACAGCATGCAGTGAACAATTTTGTAATTTAACTCAAACGGTTTTCTGTCGATCAAGAGCTGTATATGTGAAGTAATGTTGTTTAATACTTTTATCTTACCGAAACACATTCTTCAGATTGAGCCCAAAGCTGAATGTTGTTCTCCGCTGCAGAATTCACGACGAGGCATGCTTCATCAATGTTCAGCACCGAAGTATTGCAGTTTATAACGCTGTTTAAAATATTTAATTGCGCCATTCTTAACAGAGAATTTCAACTGCACGTCATAAAGTAATAGTAAACACTCACAAAATCACATGTAAGGACATCACAGGCTACTGTGCAAACAACACAAACAAATCTATGCGTCACCCATCATTAATACTTCACATGACACAACTGTCATCACAACGCCACAGTGACTGTACCAAGCAGAGTGTACCAGGCTGGCCAACATTAGCGTCAGCTGCTCGAAACTTTTGAGATTTTCTATAGTGTCAGTTGCAATGAACTGCGCATTTCTTTCAAAGTCTCGCTACCTTAAGTTTCACGGAAGAAAATAATGTTTATCTATACGGGTTTTTCTATGTTCGAAGCGTTATCTCTCTAATCAAGATTCAGTCATTAGATTCAGAATGCACAGATACAATCACATGCGAGTTGTCCAACTGTTTTTACGACCTTATACTGCACGAGTGGCTAACTATTCCGATTAGAGAAATGTACCGGTGTCCCTTTGCGCACAAAAGAAAGTAAGGGAAATAATAGGGAATAACTGATAATTGGAAAGAAAAGGAAAGTGGAGAAACAGAAAATGCGATATGTATTTAAGTATGCTCTTTTCATTGTAAAATCATGTAGGAAAGAGAATTGCTACACTACATGAAGAAAAACGCTTGAAGTGCAAATAAACATACAATTAAAGACACAATCGAATCGAGAAGCCTTACCTAGCACTTTATGGCTGAAACAGACAAGAGAAAAGAAACAAGGTCGTACAAACTACAATTTATAAAGAAATGAAAGTGCCTCGAATTGTCGTAACAAATAACGTGAGCTGGAACGGTGATTCCGTTCTCCGTATTCGAACAAAAACGCTACAGTCCGATTAAAATTACTTGATAGTTGACGTCTGCCACCGCAAGAGCGTTGCTACGTCGGCCGCCAGCTACAGCTCGGTTGAAGATAACACATGAACACGTCGAGCCACTTCACAAGTACTGTTTGTCCATGTGTAATGCGGAGCAATGTTGGAAACGGCCGCTGCAAGTTACGACTGTAATGCGAGATTCTCTGTCTACAGCGATTTTAAGTGCCCAATGACCGAGCGATGTGCAGCCTCGTGAAGCACAATGTATCTGAGAAAATGGGGGTGAAGCCCAGCCCAGTAGCTTCCATACTAGCAGTCTGCTGCTTGTTGCAATGGTAGCCATTGTTGAAAGTGCTATGTTTGCTCTCGTTTCGTTCGAACGACGTTCCGGGAACCGCACGACTGTTTTGGCTGAGTTGCCAAAGGCTTAAAGAAAGGCTTTCAAGAATTATCGATGAAGTAGGGAGTGACATATCCGGCTTTGAATTTTCTGCCGTGGTAGATGGTGATTTTATTCACAGTGGACATGATCCGGAATCCAGCGTGTCTGGCGAGCGTGAAAGTGTCGAGGAAACGGCTGAAGGAGAATCAGAAAGCGAGAAAAGATGAGGAACGCGCTAGAAATACTTCTATAGCAAGGTCCAGGTGGTCGGTAGTAGAACGAAACAGGAATGTCAGAAATCCAGCTCGTGTTGATACCAACACTTCGATACTATTTCAGAACACAATCATAGGTCAACCCACTCACCGCTTGGAGCTACATTTTCAGTGATGCTTACTTACACGGGCAAATAAAAAAACTTGAAAAAAATCGAGGAAAGTGCAGGAATATGCAGAGAACACAAGTCGGACCTTGTACAATGTCTGAAGTGAAGAGCTGTATCGGCCTTCTAATCTACACTACTGTAATCAACGCGAGTAACGAAGACATACGTTCTCTCTTTTATGCCGATGCGATTGGCCGTGATATTTTCCATATCACCATCATCAGCAAGATTTGCTGCAATTCTCAACTGCCTGACGTATTACAATCTTGACGACAAGGAGTTACGTAAGCTTACTGATCCAGCAGTTACTACGCTACTGGCCATTAAAATTCCTACACCAAGAAGAAATGCAGATGATAAAAGGGTATTTATTGGACAAATATATTATACTAGAACTGGCATGTGATAACATTTTCACGCAATTTGGGTGCATAGATCCTGAAAAATCAGTACCCAGAACAACCACCTCTGGCCGTAATAACAGCCGTGATACGCCTGCGCCGGCCGGAGTGGCCGAGCGGTTCTAGGCGCTTCGGTTGCAGGTTAGAATCCTGCCTCGGGCATGGATGTGTGTGATGTCCTTAGGTTAGTTAGGTTTAAGTAGTTCTAAGTTCTAGGGGACTGATGACCACAGATGTTAAGTCCCATAGTGCTCAGAGCCATTTGAACCATTTTTGATACGCCTGCACATTGAGTCAAACTGAGCTGGATGGCGTGTACAGGTACAGCTGCCCATGCAGCTTGAACACGGTACCACAGTTCAACAAGAGTTGTGCCTGGCGTACTGTGACGAGCCAGTTGCTCGGCCACCATTGACCAGACGTTTTCAGTTGGTGAGAGATCTGGAGAATGTGCTGGCCAAGGCAGCAGTCGAACATTTTCTGTATACAGAAAGCCCCTTACAGAACGTGCAACATGCGGTCGTGCATTATCCTGCTGAAATGCAGCGTTTCTCAGGGATCGAATGAAGAGTAGAGCCAAGGGTCGTAACACATCTGAAATGTAACGCCCACTGTTCAAAGTGCCGTCAATGCGAGCAAGAGGTGACCGAGACGTGCAACCAATGGCGCCCCAAACCATCACGCCGGGTGATACGCCAGTATGGCGATGACGAATACACGCTTCCAATGTGCGTTTACCGCAATGTCGCCAAACACGGAATCGACCATCATGATGCTGTAAACAGAACCTGGATTCATCCGAAAAAGTGACGTTTTGCCATTCGTGCACCCAGGTTCGTCGTTGAGTACACCATCGCAGGCGTTCCTGTCCGTGATGCAGCGTCAAGGGTAACCGCAGTCATGGTCTCCGAGCTGATAGTCAATGCTGGTGCAAACGTCGTCGAACTGTTCGTGCAGATGGTTGTAGTCTTGCAAACGTCCCCATCTGTTGGCTCAGGGATCGAGACGTGGCTGCACGATCCGTTACAGCAATGCGGATAAGATGCCTGTTATCTCGACTGCTAGTGATACGAGGCCGTTGGGATCCAGCACGGCGTTCCGTATTGCCCTCCTGAAGCCACATATCCCATATTCTGCTAACAGTCATTGGATCTCGACCAACGCGAGCAGCAATGTCGCGATACGATAAACCGCAATCGCGATAGGCTACAATCCGACCTTTATCAAAGTCGGAAACGCGATGGTACGCATTTCTCCTCCTTACACGAGGCATCACAACAACGTTTCACCAGACAACGCCGGTCAACTGCTGTTTGTGTATGAGAAATCGGTTGGAAACTTTCCTCATGTCAGCACGTTGTAGGTGTCGCCACCGGCGCCAGCCTTGTGTGAATGCTCTGAAAAGCTAATCATTTGCATATCACAGCATCATCTTCCTGACGGTTAAATTTCGCGTCTGTAGCACGTCATCTTCGTGGTGTAGCAATTTTAATGGCCAGTAGTGTATAACAAACATTCTTCATATTTTCAATAAAAATTCACAGCAGTTCTATATTGTTGGGGCTAATGCTACAGTTGATGAAATGCGAATCGGCTTTAGAGGACGCTGTAATTTCAGAATTTATATTCCATATAAACCGGCGAAGTACGACCTGAAGCTTCTATGCCTCGCCGATTGTAGGAGTAATTATGTCTTCGACACCTGTCTCTACTTAGGAAAAGGTACCGATGGAGCAGGACTTAACGCCATACGAGAACAAATACGCCGTTCCCACTGAGGATGTCCTCAGATTGTGCAAGCCAATAGCACAAAGCAATCGAAAAATTCACGCTGATACATGGTATGTGTCAATAGAACTTGCACGTGCTGCGGAAAAATGGTTTGACCATACTGGGAACAATGTGAAAGGACTGCACGAGAATTTCGGCATCTTTGTTGCCTTCCCGTGCATGTTAAGTTGGAACAACGCTGTACGCATTTACCAAACACATCACGCTGATTTCCCACGCATCTAAGAAAAGGAAGATGAGTAATTATAATGTCAACACTGCATCACTCCGTAGAAGATGATGGGGAAAACGAAAAATCTGCAACTATAGCCCACTATGACAACACAAAGGGCAGTGTTGATACTGTAGACGAAAAGAGTGGTAAATATTGTTCAAGCTGCCGTACTCGAATCTGGCGCATGGCTATGTTTTTCCGTGTTCTTGTTATGACTGCTAACAAGGCATATATTGTTCATAGTCTTGCAAGGAAAGAACTGTACTCATCAGAATGAACTTCATACAGCTCTGGTGAAAGAACTGATCAAACCTTCATTGCGCGAAAGAATAGAGAACAAACACTTTCCACTAGAACTAAGATTTTCTTTCGGTCGAGTTTTAGGAAATGAGGTACATCTCCATGAAGACCTGCAAAAGGACAACAAACTTGCTAGGGATGTAAGGAAGATATGTCGCATTTGTCCACCAAAAATTATGAGTAAGACAAGGTATTTATTTCGCAAGTGTACAGTCCCAGTATGTTTGGAATGCTCAAGTAAGGTGTGCGAGGTGATGTGAAATGTAGCCTCTTTCAGTTTTGCATATTTTTCTTTGTAATTCGCCGTCGAGAATACTCATTAATTTTAACATTGTTAGGCCGGCCGAAGTGGCCGAGCGGTTTTGCCCAGTCTGGACCATATTGGAAACAATGTGATAGGACCACAAGAGAATTTCGGGATTCTGCTTCAGTCTAGAACCGCGCGACAGCTACGGTCGCAGGTTCGAATCCTGCCTCGGGCATGGCTGTGTGTGATGTCCTTAGGTTAGTTAGGTTGAAGTAGTTCTAAGTTCTAGGGGACTGATGACCTCAGATGTTAAGTCCCATTGTGCTCAGAGCCATTTGAACCATTTTTTTAAACACTGATAGTACCTCTTCAGCATTAACCTGCAAAAGCCAAGCATCAAGTAAGGAACTACACTTAAATACACTGAAGCGCCAATGAAACTAGTATAGGTATGCGTATTCAAATAGAGAGATATGTAAACGGGCAGAATATGGCCCTGTGGTCGGCAACACCTATATCAGACGATAAGTGCCTGGCGCAGTTGTTAGATCGGTTACTGCTGATACAATGGCAGGTAATCAAGATTTAAGTGAACCTGAGCGTGGTGTTATGGTTGGTGCACGAGCGATGGGATACAACAGCTCCTAGGTACGCGATGAAGTGGGGATTTTCCCGTACGACAATTTCACGAGTGTACCGTGAATATCAGGAATCTCGTAAAACATCTCCGACGTCGCTGTGACTGGTAAAAGATCCTGCAAGAATGGGACCAACGACAACTGAAGAGAATCATTCAATGTGACGGAAGTGCAACCCTTCCGCAAATTGCTGTGGATTTCATTGCTGAGCCATCAACAAGAGTCACCATGCGAACCACTCAACGAAACATCATCGATATGGGTTATCGGAGCCGAAGGCTCACTCGTGTACCCTTGATGACTGCATGACACAAAGCTTTACATATGTGAAGATGGTATCTGTTCTTTCGGACTTGTCCGAAAGAACAGATACCATCGGTGACCATGCAGCTCGTTAGAATGTAATTACAATGAAATGAATACCCCTAGCTGCATATAGGCGTTGATATAAGTCAACTGGGACAGTTGAAAATGTGTGCTCCGACCGGGACGAACTTGGGATCTCCTGCGTACATGGTAGACGCTCTACCCATCTTTTTTTTATCTCATTTTGTTCTATATTGTTCGTGGAATTTATTCGGGGTGGACGTCCGATGACACCTCTTTAGGTTCTTCGTTGATTCGTTCACTCAGTTTTTTATTACAGAGAGTAGCTAACCCTCTGACCGAACACGCTGAGCTACCGTGCCGGCAAACCGTCTGAGCCACCGAGGACACAGAGGATAGTGCGACTGACGGGACTTTTCTCTGGCATGCCTCTCGTGAGACTCACATTCCCATCTTATTGTCCCGTACTATATTCAAAGTCCGCCCGCCCATTATACTCGTTACTCGTGGCACGTTGCCGATTCACGTAAGAGTTCGGGCACTGTGCATCCGCACAGAAGAAGATGGTCAATGGCCGGTGAGCCTTACATCTAAAAAGAAATAGAGCTAGATGATGGTATATATATATATATATATATATATATATATATATATATATATATATATATATATATTTGTTGTTATGGTCTTCAGTCCTGAGACTGGTTTGATGCAGCTCTCCATGCTACTCTATCCTGCGCAAGCTTCTTCATCTCCCAGTACCTACTGCAACCTACATCCTTCTGAATCTGCTTAGTGTATTCATCTCTTGGTCTCCCTCTACGATTTTTACCCTCCACGCTGCCCTCCAATGCTAAATTTGTGATCCCTTGATGCCTCAAAACATGTCCTACCAACCGATCCCTTCTTCTAGTCAAGTTGTGCCACAAACTTCTCTTCTCCCCAATCCTATTCAATACCTCCTCATTAGTTACGTGATCTACCCACCTTATCTTCAGCATTCTTCTGTAGCACCACATTTCGAAAGCTTCTATTCTCTTCTTGTCCAAACTAGTTATCGTCCATGTTTCACTTCCATACATGGCTACACTCCATACAAATATTTTCAGAAACGACTTCCTGACACTTAAATCGATACTCGATGTTAACAAATTTCTCTTCTTCAGAAACGATTTCCTTGCCATTGCCAGTCTACATTTTATATCCTCTCTACTTCGACCATCATCAGCTACTTTACTCCCTAAATAGCAAAATTCCTTTACTACTTTAAGTGTCTCATTTCCTAATCTAATTCCCTCAGCATCACCCGATTTAATTTGACTACATTCCATTATCCTTGTTTTGCGTTTGTTGATGTTCATCTTATATCCTCCTTTCAAGACACTGTCCATTCCATTCAACTGCTCTTCCAAGCCCTTTGCTGTCTCTGACAGAATTACAATGTCATCGGCGAACCTCAAAGTTTTTACTTCTTCTCCATGAATTTTAATACCTACTCCGAATTTTTCTTTTGTTTCCTTTACTGCTTGCTCAATATACAGATTGAATAACATCGGGGAGAGGCTACAACCCTGTCTCACCCCCTTCCCAACCACTGCTTCCCTTTCATGCCCCTCGACTCTTATAACTGCCATCTGGTTTCTGTACAAATTGTAAATAGCTTTTCGCTCCCTGTATTTTACCCCTGCCACCTTCAGAATTTGAAAGAGAGTATTCCAGTTAACATTGTCAAAAGCTTTCTCTGAGTCTACAAATGCTAGAAACGTAGGTTTGCCTTTTCTTAATCTTTCCTCTAAGATAAATCGTAAGGTTAGTATTGCCTCACGTGTTCCAACATTTCTACGGAATCCAAACTGATCTTCCCCGAGGTCCGCTTCTACCAGTTTTTCCATTCGTCTGTAAAGAATTTGTATTAGTATTTTGCAGCTGTGACTTATTAAACTGATAGTTCGGTAATTTTCACATCTGTCAACACCTGCTTTCTTTGGGATTGGAATTATTATATTCTTCTTGAAGTCTGAGGGTATTTCGCCTGTCTCATACATCTTGCTCACCAGATGGTAGAGTTTTGTCATGACTGGCTCTCCCAAGGCCATCAGTAGTTCTAATGGAATGTTGCCTATTCCCGGGGCCTTGTTTCGACTCAGGTCTTTCAGTGCTCTGTCAAATTCTTCACGCAGTATCTTATCTCCCATTTCGTCTTCATCTACATCCTCTTCCATTTCCATAATATTGTCCTCAAGTACATCACCCTTGTATAAACCCTCTATATACTCCTTCCACCTTTCTGCCTTCCCTTCTTTGCTTAGAACTGGTTTGCCTTCTGAGCTCTTGATATTCATACAAGTGGTTCTCTTCTCTCCAAAGATCTCTTTAATTTTCCTGTAGGCAGTATCTATCTTACCCCTAGTGAGACAAGCCTCTACATCCTACATTTGTCCTCTAGCCATCCCTACTTAGCCATTTTGCACTTCCTGTCGATCTCATTTTTGAGACGTTTGTATTCCTTTTTGCCTGGTTCATTTACTGCATTTTTATATTTTCTCCTTTCATCAATTAAATTCAATATTTCTTCTGTTACCCAAGGATTTCTATTAGCCCTCGTCTTTTTAGCTACTTGATCGTCTGCTGCCTTCACTACTTCGTCCCTCAGAGCTACCCATTCTTCTTCTACTGTATTTCTTTCCCCCATTCCTGTCAATTGTTCCCTTATGCTCTCCCTCAAACTCTCTACAACCTCTGGTTCTTTCAGTTTATCCAGATCCCATCTCCTTAAATTCCCAGCTTTTTGCAGTTTCTTCAGTTTCAATCTGCAGTTCATAACCAATAGATTGTGGTCAGAATCTACATCTACCCCTTGAAATGTCTTACAATTTAAAACCTGGTTCCTAAATCTCTGTCTTACCATTATATAATCTATCTGATACCTTTTAGTATCTCCAGGATTCTTCCAGGTATACAACCTTCTTTTATGATTCTTGAACCAAGTGTTAGCTATGATTGAGTTATGCTCTGTGCAAAATTCTACAAGGCGGCTTCCTCTTTCATTTCTTCCCCCCAATCCATATTCACCTACTATGTTTCCTTCTCTCCCTTTTCCTACTGATGAATTCCAGTCACCCATTACTATTAAATTTTCGTCTCCCTTCACTACCTGAATAATTTCTTTTATCTCGTCATACATTTCATCAATTTCTTCATCATCTGCAGAGCTAGTTGGCATATAAACTTGTACTACTGTAGTAGGCATGGGCTTTGTGTCTATCTTGGCCACAATAATGCGTTCACTATGCTGTTTGTAGTAGCTTACCCGCACTCCTATTTTTTTATTCATTATTAAACCTACTCCTGCATTACCCCTATTTGATTTTGTATTTATAACCCTGTAATCACCTGACCAAAAGTCTTGTTCCTCCTGCCACCGAACTTCACTAATTCCCACTATATCTAACTTTAACCTATCCATTTCCCTTTTTAAATTTTCTAACCTACCTGCCCGATTAAGGGATCTGACGTTCCACGCTCCGATCCGTAGAACGCCAGTTTTCTTTCTCCTGATAACGACGTCCTCTTGAGTAGTCCCCGCCCGGAGATCCGAATGGGGGACTATTTTACCTCCGGAATATTTTACCCAAGAGGACGCCATCATCATTCAATCACACAGTAAAGCTGCATGTCCTCGGGAAAAATTACGGCTGTAGTTTCCCCTTGCTTTCAGCCGTTCGCAGTACCAGCACAGCAAAGCCATTTTGGTTAATGTTACAAGGCCAGATCGGTCAATCATCCAGACTGTTGCCCCTGCAACTACTGAAAAGGCTGCTGCCCCTCTTCAGGATCCACACGTTTGTCTGGCCTTTCAACAGATACCCCTCCGTTGTGGTTGCACCTACGGTACGGCCATCTGTATCGCTGAGGTACGCAAGCCTCCCCACCAACGGCAAGGTCCATGGTTCATGGGGGATATATATATATATATATATATATATATATATATATATATATATATATATATATATATATGGCTCTGAGCACTATGGGACTTGACATATATGGTCATCAGTCCTATATATATATATGGGCGGATGAGTCTCGTTTCAAATTGTATCTGGCGGATGGACGTGTACGAGTATGGAGACAACCTCATGAATCCATGGTCCCTGCGTATCAGCAGGGGACTGTACAAGCTGGTGGAGGCTCTGCAATGGTGTGGGGCGTTTACAGTTGGAATCATACGGAACTCCTGATATGCCTAGATAGGATTCTGACAGGTGACACGTACGTAAGCATCCTGTATGATCACCTGCATCCATTCATGTCCACTGTGCATTCCAACGGACTTGAGCAATTCTAGTAGGACAACGCGACACCCCACACATCCATAATTTCCAGCAAGTGGCTACAGGAACACTCTTCTGAGTTTAAACACTTTCGCTGGCTACTGAACTCCGTAGCCATGAACATTATTAAGCATATCTCAGATGCCTTGCAACGTGCTGCGCAGAAGAGATCTCCACCCCTTCATACTCTTACGGATTTATGGACAGCCCTGCAGGATACATGGTGTCAGTTCCCTCCAGCACTACTTCGGATATTAGTTGAGTCCACGCCACGTCGTGCAGCGGAACTTCTGGGAGCTCGTGGGGACCCTACACGATGTAGGCAGGTGTACCATTTTCCTTGGCTCTTCAGCGTATTTCGATATGTGCCCACCACTGTAAATTTCGATCAGACTTTCGGGTGCAATATGAATAGGCCTTTTCCACAGCACCAGAACAATATTTTGTACATATATTACCATTTCTATATAAATGAAGACTAAATACGTAGTACTAAATGCAAAAAATAGAGCTAGATGATGGTTTTTACGTGTTTTTGCCGCCTCCCGAATGCAGTTCACGGGACCGGACGACTGTGGTTACGTGAGAAGTACTCACGACTGTGATTACGCGTTAAAGCTAACCCCTCCGAGCGAACTCGAAACAGAAAAAATTCAGTTTCAGCGCTAAAAAACGAACTAATTTCTCACTATCGTTCATTGGTTTCCTGAAACAATGCTAACACTGGCTGAACGAATTGCCGCTTTACCGACCGATGAGAAGTCGTGGTTGGTACTTGATTGTGGATTATAGACGATGCTGGTGGATTCCATAGGAAAGAAAGAAGGATAGGAAGAAAAATAAGGGCAAATAAAAAAGTCAACACGGTAATGAAAATAACATGACAAAGTTTTCGAAATTAAAACAAAAAAAAACATTTAAATCGATTAACTGAATTGAAATAATAATGAAAGTCGTTTGGTTGGATTTACAAATATAAAAAGAAATTCACTGCGATTTACGAATTTCGAACGCCCGACCTTCTACATGACATGGATATACGTTAACCACTACAATAAAACACTACAATGCGTATGTTAGTGCTGATTAGTGCTCATCGTTCAGTAACGATGATATTGCAGCCTTAAAAAAATTTTTTTCACGTCATTTCGTGCATAACTTTCTAATGTAAGCCGATCTCTGTCATCATACACTGAAGCGCCAAAGAAACTGGCGTAGGCATGCGTATTCAAATATAGAGAAATGGAAATAGGCAGAATACGGCGCTGTGGTCGGCAACGCCTATATAAGACAAGTGTTCGTCGGAGTTGTTAGATCGGTTACTGCTGCTACAATTGCAGGTTATCGAGATTTTAAGTGAGTTTAAACGTGCTGTTATAGTCGGCCAACGAGCGATGGGACACAGCAGCTCCTAGGTACGCGATGAAGTGCGGATTTTCCCGTGCGATAATTTCAAGAGTGTACCGTGAATATGAGGAAGCTGGTAAAACATCAGATCTCCGACATCGCTGTAGCCGGAAAAAGATCCTGCAAGAACGGGACTAATGACGGCTGAAGAGACTGTTCCAACGTGACAGAAGTGCAACCCTTTCGCAAATTGCTGCAGATTTCAATGCTGGACCATAAACAAGTGTCAACGTGCGAAGCATTTAACGAAACATTATCGATATGGACTTTCGGAGCCGAACGCCTACTCGTTTACCCTTGATGACTGTACGACACAAAGTTTTACGCCTCGCCTTTGCGCTTCGAACATCGACATTGGATTGTTGATGACTGGAAACATGTTGTCTGGTCAGACGAGTCTCGTTTCAAATTTCATCCGGTGGATGGACATGTACCGGTATGGAGACATCCACATTAATCCATGGACAATGCATGTCAGCAGGGGAATGTTCAAGCTGGTGGAGACTCTATAATGGTGTGGAGCGTGTGCAGTTGGAGTGATATTGGACCCCTTATATGTCCAGATATGACTCTGATAGGTGACACGTACATAAGCATCCTGTCTAATCACCTGGATCCGCTCATGTCCATTGTGCATTCCGGGGGACTTGGACAATTCCTGCAGGGCAATGCGACACCCCACACGTCCAGAATTGCTACAGAGTGGCTCCAGGAACACTCTTCTGAGTTTAAACACTTCCGCTAGCCACCAGACTCCCCAGACATGAACATTATTGAGCATATCTGGGATGCCTTGCAACGTGCTGCTCAGAAGAGATCTCCACCCCCTCGTACTCTTACGGATTTATGAACGGCCCTATTAGGCAGATGTACCAGTTTCTTTGGCTCTCCAGTGTAACAAGTAACTTTATACAGAATCGGATTGGCCATGTAGCCGAGATGGCGTTTGCCAGCCGCGCCCTAGCCTGGTGCGGTCTCTCTACTCTACCTACTATTCCTTGGTTTACGACCTGCATGTAAAATAGTTCATACAGAGAAATGAAACAGAAAAAATTGAAAAACTGTTGACTCTGAGGCCACCTCTGAAGCTTCCCGCTATTTTCGAGCTCAAAAATTGGAAATTTTTTGTTCGTTTTCGAGCTCCTTGAGCTCGCAAAATAATAATACCTCGGTGGTTAGCACACTGGACTCGCATTCTGGAGGACGACGGTTCAATCCCGCGTCCGGCCATCCTGATTTAGGTTTTCCGTGATTTCCCTAAATCGCTCCAGGCAAATGCCGGGATGGTTCCTTTGATAGGTCATGACCGATTTCCTTCCCCGTCCTTCCCTAATTCAATGAGACCGATGACCTCGCAGTTTGGTCTCTTCCCCCAAACAACCCCAACAAAACGCCACCGCCACCCGCCCGCCCGATACGAGTGTGCGGTTTGCGACTGCTCGCGCCGCACTGCTGTACACATAGTGAATTGTCGTATGGTTTGTCGAATCAGACACAATAGAATGCGCTGTTCAAGTGGTTTTTAATTGTGCTTTTTGTTTGTATTTGTCAGATTTTCAAAAAAATGACATCGAAACGTAGACAAGTAGATCTTCGTCAGTTTATTTTTATTTTTTTATTGGGTTGAATTTGTTGATCTTTCGGTCAGTGTGGTGTGGGTGGCTGTGGACTGGACTCTGGATAACTATTGCGAAGTTAGTGATTTTCCCCACCGAATTTGGTGGTTTTGAGTACCTGTCTAGTGTGCAGATTTTGTATCTACTGGCTGGTGCGGATTATGGTGGATTTTAAAATGATTTGGGTGGTTTGTGGTAAAATTATTTTTTAAAATCACTTGAGCCACTCTACATACAGCAAAAACACTTCAATTAGCTAACGTCTAGTAGCTCTTAAATTTATATCACCGAAGAATTTATAATACACGGTATTTTGTCATCGTTTCCGTGTCGTTTTGTGGCCGCAGTGTTATGCACTTTAGTATCAATAAATCTGCAATTGCATGCACAGTGCATACCTGTAGTGCTGGTGGTAATGTGGTGTCTCTTAAATCACTTGCTGTTGTTTTTGTGCTAAACATATGTAAAGTAAAGAGACAGTATACCCAGAAATTTCGTGCAGAATCGCTAAGCGATAGTAAATTTATAGACTGGCTAGAAAGAATTCAAGGCGATGAGACAAGAGCATATCGTAAATTTTGCCGTAGTATTTTGTTAGCGTGTTCTGCCGCAATAAGCCATAGTGACGTAAAAAAAAAGTACCTTTCAAAACCATGAAGAGAAGTGAATCAAGCTCAGAGTTCCCTTGCAGTAATTGTTTCCACGCATTGTTCGATCATGTCATGTCATCACTTAAATAAACTGATTTATGCAAGAGTTCAGTTCAACTTGCTATTTCTGCTGCAAGTGATACGCTCCAGGAAATCTGGATTTTTTAGTTAGGGAAACATATAATTGGGTTTTTGCGTTCTTCAACTCGCCAACAGTTGAATAGTGATTTTTACCAGACTGTCAAAGGAGCAGAACCCCTTAAAATTCCACGCTCATGTGATACGCGATGCTTCTCCATAGAACCTGCGGTAACAAGAACTACAGACCAGCGGTTAGAGCTTGGAACGCACATTGAAATAACGCGAATCAAAGACAACTGTTACACTGCAGAAATGCTTTATTCAGTGTTTTCTGATGAATCCAGTTAGGCGTATTTAAATATTTTCCAAGATGATTCTTTCAAATTTGCATCTGGTTAACAACATTTTTAACCCAACACAGAGGATCCGTGTAAGCTGTTAAATAACTAAGTTGTGCTAACAGAATCATTAATAAAAAGTTTTTGCCCCTACATATGCTATACAAAGAAAATTAACGCTGGCTTTACGAATAATACCTAAAAAAAACAGAAAAAGCACATTGAGTTAAGCCGAGACGAAGTGGCATTACTGTCTGCATCCCAAAGAGATCGTATTCTATTTCCTTCTACAAAGCCATTATTAAGTCAGCTTTAGTTACAATAGAGGCAAATTTCAAATGCAACGAACATTTAATGAAGGACGCCGATTGTCTGAACCTGGAAAACGTCAATGAGATGAATAAAAATCGTATTCCTATTGATGCATTAAGGTCTCTCGCACCAACTGGACCGAGCGAGGTGGCGCAGTGGTTAGACACTGGACTCGCATTCGGAAGGACGACGGTTCAATCCCGCGTCCGGCCATCCTGATTTAGGTTTTCCGTGATTTCCCTAAATCACTCCAGGCAAATGCCGGGATGGTTCCTCTGAAAGGGCACGGCCGACTTCCTTCCCCATCCTTCCCTATTCCGATGAGAACGATGACCACGCTGTCTGGTCTCCTTCCCCAAACCAACCAACCAACCAACCGCACCAACTGCAAATGTCGATCGAGAAGTGCTGTCAGATGAATTAGAATCTTTGGCAACACGTTTTAATGAACTGTTTAAAATCTCTGTGATGAACACGTTTCACCTAGGCAACAAAATGTGATTGGCTCAGATTCTCAGAGTGAAGAAGGTGTCCTAGACTAAACTGCAAAGCACGCCATTTGTTTTTTCCGAAGCGGTTTGCGCACTTGTCAAAATTGCTTACCATGCGCTTGTAAACATTTGTCACAATACAACATTCACATCAGTACGTACATCAACTCATTTTTTTGCTTCTTGTGTAATTCTCACAATTTCGTTCACGCAAGTGACTTGTGAGAGATGACAGCCGCGCGGGATTAGCCGAGCGGTCTAAGGCGCTGCAGTCATGGACTGTGCCGCTGGTCCCGGCGGAGGTTCGACTCCTCCCTCGGGCATGGGAATACGTACATAAGGAAAAACCCCAACAAGCTACAACAAAAATTTAAAACCAATGATAATAATCATTAGCGCGGCCGCTGTAAGCGTCGATAAACATATATTTTGCTACGCCGGAAGGCGAATAACAAATGCTAAAAATTCCATTCAGTTTTTTTGTAATTCATTAGAAGACTCTGTCTTTAGTTCTCGTGGCGAGAAGACGTTTTTCTTGTGAATCAATGTGTCGTCTGAATAATAATCCTATGAAAATACTAAGTCTGAAAGTTCGTTTTTGTCCAAACCACGAAAGTTTTCCTTTCTTCCGCGCATTATCTCAGTGCCGGCCGCGGTGGTCTAGCGGTTCTAGGCGCTCAGTCCGGAGCCGCGCGACTGCTCCGGTCGCAGGTTCGAATCCTGCCTCGGGCATGGATGTGTGTGATGTCCTTTGGTTTAAGTAGTTCTAAGTTCTAGGGGACTGATGACCATAGATGTTAAGTCCCATAGTGCTCAGAGCCATTTGAACCATTTGAACCATTATCTCAGTGTTACGTCAACAAGCGGCGTACATCGGAAGAGGAAGTCCGATAAAGAACTAATGTGTTATACACATGGTCAAGATATAAATACTTATGGCGGAAGAAGACGAATCTAAACAAGGATACCAGACGTAAGTTCACGACACCACTGCCTCACAATTTACGGGATTTGTGAATTAAACGTGAAAAAACAATTTATTCGCTGCAAAAATCTATAAAAATCAAACATGAAAATTGTGTAATTAATGATTACGTACAAGTTGTAATTTTTGTTTGCTGTTGTTACAGAACTGGAACCTGTGTTCCAGTGGAAGTAGCTAGTACAACGACTGCTTGCCCTGAAAACTCTTTTGATATTTCTTATGTGGTAGGAAAAGTACTCAGTGATGAGGAGTCTTCAGAACAGCCTCGTAATTATGAATATCCTGAGCAGACAGAGGATGGACAAAAAAAAGTCCAGTTCTGATTGACTACAGGAACACTCTTGGCTAGTCTATAGCCAACAACAGAACGGTGCGTATTGTTTGCGTTGCGTGCTATTTTCTGGTCCAGATAGTGGAGGCAAGTGTTTGTGACTCTAAGATCTTTAGTCACTCGTCCACTTTGCAAATACAAAAAAGCACTAGGAATCTTCAGACACCATTCTGCTACAGATTTTCATAAAATGACAGTTTTAAAAATCACACATTTCAGAAGTTAATATGAAAACCCTGAAAAAGCCGTAAATAATATAATAGAAATCATGTTATTTATGCACAAGTGAATACCGATTGAGATTTCTGTAAAGATGTCGGAGGTTTGATAATATCCGTGATAGAGGTGTTTGCAGAGAGATTGACAAGTTGGCTGCTACCATAGCTATCACAGAGGTACTTGAACTATTCACGAACAATTGCCAAAAATATTTTTCACCTAGTGAATATCTTACTGATGACGAATAGCTTTTGGCATTTAGAGGAAACTGCCCGTTCAGGCAATATAGTCCTAGCAAACCAGCAAAGTATGGGTTAAAAGTGTTTGCTTTGGATGATGTAAAAACAGCTTACACTTTGAATTTAGAACCGTACGTCGGTAAGCAACAAGAGGGACCATGTAATGTCAGCTGAAGATATTGTTCTTCGAATGGTCAAACTGTTTCAAACGTTAGAATATATTACACTCTGTAGAAATATTAGATGTATTGTATTTAGATTTAATAAAAAATCATAAAACCAGTCATAAAGACAGTTCAAAGTGTACAAACAGACCGCTTGCTTTGTGGATGACACCAGTCATCCGCGTGAGTGACGTCACGAATTTTCGAGCGAGTACCGGAGGGATACACTATCTTTAACTCCCGCATTACCAGGGGGGGGGGGGGGGTTCTTTATGCCCACCTTCTGAAAATATTGAAATCTACGCAGGTACTTTTTTGAAATGTTGTAAAAAATATTTGTTTTCTTTAATGAAGTATTTTTCCGCTTTCTATGATTGTTTTACATTTTTCGTTTAAGCTTAATTGGAAATTTTAAGTTTATGGGAGGTGATTATAACGTCTCCACCCCCCCCCCTCCCCTTGATATTAGATGCGACTTCCCATAAAGGTCGTCTTACTCCACAAATAATAGCATTATATGACTTTAGAAGACATGGACATTAATTTCTCTGTGTTGACAGCAACAATGGCCTCAACAGTGATTCATTTCCCTTTGCTTCTTTAGTGTTTTCTGTTCAGTGGCACTTAGTCCAGTGTAAGACACAACTGCAATTGAAAATGTATCGACAGTCACTTAGTCAGTGTGAACACCGATCACACATCGAGTCGATAAGCGAGTTGTTCCGAAACCTTGATCAATGTGTCAGGAGTAACTGCTGCAATAGCACTGTTTCTAAAGTCGGATAGATTAGCTGGTATCGGAGACACATACACGGGATAGTGTCGGATCGTGTGTGAACGTGGAGGTCGTACATAAAATGCTGTGTCAACCGGTCCCTTGCGCCCAAGTCCACCAGTCGGACTCAACGTCGTTTAACCAGTCGCGTACCGAGTTATGCCAGTGAGGCCGCACTATCTTGCTCCCAAATAAAGATGTGGTGTTCAACTTCTTCCTATTGAGGCACGGGCCATAGCTGTAGCACATCAAGATAAGAAACATCAGTTACAGCTGATTCACCGAAAAAGAAAGGCCTATAAACTTTCTGCGGGGATATTCTCGGGGCTAAGCGTGAAATACTCGCACTCGTTCAACACGTTTTTCAGTCACTCTTTGTCATTCCACACTCTTCCCATTGCGCACAGGTATACAAACAAAACCCTGTGTTGCTCTTCCATTTGGTGTATTATTTACATTTGTAACATCAACGTAATAAATGCTACAACGCCTTAGAGCCGGTATGTTCTATATGTTACCAGCACTGGAAAAAATTCATAGCTCCAAACCTCCTCAAATTATAAGACGAGTACCGCGAAACATAGTGACAGAAAGAGAAGCCATAGGAGACAAAGTTAAAGTAGGAACAATAAGAGAATCGTTTGAAAAGTTTTTGTTTCCAGAAATTGTCAACATCATACTAAAAAATACCAATGAAGAGGCATTGAGACAGAAGATACCCAAGACAAACAGATTTGAATTCTTGGCGTATATAGGTCAATTTATTATTATGGGGAAGGAAAACGGCAGTAAGCCATCTGTTACAGATTTATGGTCCTATACTTCAGGAAGGTTTGTTTATACTGCCTACCATGAGCAGAATCAGATTCCAGCCACTTAGTAAGATTTGATGAGAGAGATTCACGAAGCGATCGCAGTAAACGTGATAAGTTTGCTGCATTTCGAGAAGTTTTTGATAAAATGAATTAATTACTGCCAAAATATTATTCTATTGGGATGCACGCTGTTATTGATGAAAAGTTGTCACTGTTCCGTGGCAGGTGTCCCTTCAAGGCCTTCATGAAGCAAAAACCTGGTAAATACGGTAGCTCACAGACACTAAAACCAGATATGTCATCAGTATGGAGCCTTCTGCTGGGAAACGAAATGATGGTACACAACAATCAAATTCCGCTGCAGCTGTGGTCAAACGCCTGGTGGTTCCTATACATAATTCAGGGCGAAATCTCACCACAGACAGATATTACACTTCAATTGATTTGGCTGAAGATCTATGGAGGAATCAGAAGCTAACTCTCGTGGGAAATACAAACTAATACGAAACATAATACCTCAAGAACTGAAAGATATCTTAAGACAAGAATTATTGTTGTGTACATAGTTCCGCGAAGTCAGCAGGTACACAACTTTCCCACTAGAGCGCGCCCCGCTAAGCACAACAGCGCAGGCACAGCGCTCGTCCGTCTCCGCACTACGAGATGGCGCTACCTTAGAGACAGACCAAATTCTGCTTCCGCCGATCCGCGTATTAATATGAGATTGCTGCTAACGTAGAACCTTTTCTCCTCGCGGATCACCCTCGTGCAGTGATACCTGAACGTGCGAGGTATTATAACGAGTGTACATACCTCTGACAAGTCAGTCTGCATTTATCTGCACCTGTCTGTACCAGTCTACATTAGTCTGTACCAGTCTATAGTCAAGTTTCAGTCTGCGCCTAATAAGATTACCATATTCCTGTACATAGCCATGAAGATAAATGAATAGACACTTTGTCAAGTATCAGAGATATGTGAGAATAAGATTAACGTACCAAGACCAAAGGAACTTCAGACTGTCAATTGTAAACAGTATCCAGAATCAAGTTACGTAATGTCTATGCTTTTTATTATTTTAATAAATGTGTGTGGATATTAATCAAGTTCTGTTTAAAGTTGGTCACTGTCAATCTGCTACTCTAAGCATGCAAGTGGTATTTCTATCGTCTGACCTAATGGCAGAAGATAAACATGCCACACTAAGACCACGAGACACATTGCTGACACTCGCCTACTTCGTTAGAGCGACAAGACAAATAATCTGATGGTGTGTGTACCGAAGGTCTTACAGTACGCACACTGCAATTATATTCTAGTAAATTTGCTTTCAGTAATACTAGTACTGGAAATAATCCAATCACAATTGTTTCTTATATCCCCCATGAAAAAAAAACAAATTAAATCTGCTGTTTTTATCATCTCAACATTATGACGCTGCAATTGGTTCACCTACTGACACTAAGAGGAAAACAGTTATAAATTTATATCACAGTGAGACTAAAGGTGGCGTTGACACGATAGATCAAATGGTGATGAAATATTCAACTAAGAGGGCTACAAGAAGGTGGCCGCTTTCTGTTTTCTATACACTTGTGAACATGAGAGGTTCCATGCCCTCTTTTGCATGTCTCCTCTCATTTTCATCAATTTTATTTATGTTCTATGTCATTGCACAGTAGTAACAGACCAAATAAGTTTATTGTAATGAGAGTATTTGTACTGAGTGCTCAAAAAAATACTTTTCACTTGATTGCTAAACATGTTGGGTTACTTCCCTGGGTGGCCTGTGCGAGACAAGCATATTAGGACGCGGCACACGGCACTTCCAGCTGGCGCCGGCCGGAATGGCCGAGCGGTTCTGGGCGCTACAGTCTGGAGCCGCGCGACCGCTACGGTCGCAGGTTCGAATCCTGCCTCGGGCACGGATGTGTGTGATGTCCTTAGGTTAGTTAGGTTTAAGTAGTTCTAAGTTCTAGGGGACTGATGACCTCAGAAGTTGAGTCACATAGTGCTCAGAGCCACTTTCAGCTGGCGGCTGCAGTTCCCTGAACTCTGAGGGGTTCGTACAACAGGCTTAAGTGCCTGGCGTAACGACTGACATTGGTCGAGTTTCGCCTATTGTATGCAGGGCGAAACGACCTGCGAGATGTCTGAGTGTCACCGCAATTTATGTGTTTACCGTTCCGGCACGTCCGGAACGAAGATTCCTGGCACCGGCTGACTGCATTGTCCTCTTGATTCTGAGAATACTTGTGGACTGTGCCCTGCTGGGTGTGACCGTCTGGCGCAGGATGGCCGGTGGTCTAGGCAGGTTGTTTTTGTAACCTGTCAAACAGCAAGTTCAGTGCCCTCAGCTGAATAGCAGAGGCATGATTAGTCAACTTAAACTGAGGCTAGTTGACGTCATAAAGCCCTGCTCGAAATTGTAGGGAACGGTCGCTATTGGCGCGAATGATGTTCCGAGACAGTGTGGGGGAATTTTGGAATCAAAACTGAATGCTGATTCGCGGTTTTTCGAGGAGAGTAGGGAGTAGAGCAATGTTGGCTTCCCTCTTGTATTGCGTGGGCAGGGGATTCAGGATCTGATCTTCCTTGGAGTCAGACGGTCTTGCGACTTGGCCGCTCGTTTTCAGAAGAACTTTGAATTCTCGGACAGCCAGGGGTTGACACAGAGTTGCTGCACAGCAGAAGTCGGCGCCTACATCATCAGGACGCTGACTACCGATGACGCGCTGCAGATTTCAGTACTGGTACAGTATTTTGCTGCTCCGGCATCGTAGGACCTTATCAATTTTTTACTGAATCCCTCAGCAGCACGCGCGTTCGCTTTGGTACAAGTCCACCTTGCTTGTTTCTCCATGTGATCCTATTTGAGCTCTCACCACTAATCGGGAGATAAATATTTGTTTCATTAGGACCTCCAGTCATTATTGTCAATCTATTGCATCACAGAGAGTACGAGCCCCTTGTTCTCGAGCCAACTCTTATTCTCATAATATTTCAGTATACCCTATCCTTTAACCTACTATGTGTGTCGACAATCATATGCATTTATGTTTTGATAGATAATAAATCTCATTGTGATATTTAATCCACATATCATTTCGTAGATATATGATAAACTTCTCTTTTTTTAATTAGATTACGATTTTTATTAAATTATTGTGAGTGTGCACTCCTTATTTTACCAACTAGCAGGGTCCACCATCATTTCCTTCCGTTACCGTTGTGCGCATAATTAATTAGCTGGTAGATAAGGAGGGGGTCGAGTCCATGTCATGCAAGATTCGTCTGAAGTAAAGAGGTACAAACTCTTCTCCACCCCGGCACCTCCCAAACATAGCAGCGGTAAATAGTTATACACTATCTTGTTGAACTTCCTGAACTGAAATAAGAACAAACCTAATAATCGACGACTTTTTCTTCAAGAACTGGGACTACAGCTCACGAAACCATACATTGAAGAAAGAGCTACAAATATTGCAGGACTGCCAAAGCCTGTAGTTTTCAAGTACGGAGGGTATTCTCGGACGGTAAATCAAGTAGAACTTCAGTGCAAAGGAAGCTCATGGTCGTAAAGGTAGACGTCATTTGTGTGTTAGTGAAAGCCTTTCAAAAGCAGAAAGTAAACAAAATGAACAAAACAAAAATAATGTGTAACGATTGTAAGAGATGCACCTGTCGTAAACACAGCAAAAAAAACTGTTGTATGTTTCAAGTGTGCAGTAGATTCCGAAGAAAGAGGTGAAAAATTCTTCTCACAAAACTATGTTATGTTCCTAAGCTGTTTGTATATTACCTCAAGTTTTCGTAATATTTTTTGATTATAGTAAAGTGTACTTCAGTGGTACTACAACGACTTTTACTACTAATTTTTCTCAAGATAATTAGACTTAGTAAACTTAAACGACGAAGTAAGTGAAAGATATAAAATGAATTTTTGAAAACAGTTTTAAAAGAAATATTCAGGTTCTGGATCCTGATTACGCATCGCTAGCTCTTTCAAAAGTATGTTACGAATGTAATTCAAGAGCAATTAATGAATTTTATTTATTTTTTAAATATTTTTATGGTGGGCACAAAGTAACCCCCCCGCCCCCCGGCAATGCAAGTTACTGAAAATCGTTTGGTACTGGGAGGGTTAAGGCTTGGGGATTATCAGAAGTGTGGAGATAAATTTTCGAAAACAGTTAGATAATTTTGACCACGTTTTCAGAGCTGCAACTCTGCTTGCATCCCAAGTTCAAGGATTAATACAAACCGAAAATATTGATATCGATGTACAGACAACGCTGGCTTTACGAAGAACACCTAAAAAAAACAACAGAAAAAGCACATTGAGTTAAGCCGAGACGAAGTGGCATTACTGACTGCATCCCAAAGAGATCGTATTCTACTTCCTTCTACAAAGCCATTATTAAGTCAGCTTTAGTTACAATAGAGGCAAATTTCAAATGCAACGAACATTTAATGAAGGACGCCGATTGTCTGAACCTGGAAAACGTCAATGAGATGAATAAAAATCGTATTCCTATTCATGCATTAAGGTCTCTCGCACCAACTGCAAATGCCGATCGAGAAGTGCTGTCAAATGAATTAGAATCTTTGGCAACACGTTTTAATGAACTATTTGAAATCTCTGTGATGAACTCGTTTCACCTAGGCAACAAAATGTGAATGGCTCAGATTCTCAGAGTGAAGAAGGTGTCCTAGACTGCAATGCACGCCATTTGTTTTTTCCGAAGCGGTTTGCGCACCTGTCAAAATTGCATACCTTGCGCTTGTAAACATTTGTCACAATACAACATTCACATCAGTACGCACATCAACTCATTTTTTTGCTTCTTGTGTAATTCTCACAATTTCGTTCACGCAAGTGACTTGTGAGAGATGACAGCCGCGCGGGATTAGCCGAGCGGTCTTGGGCGCTGCAGTCATGAACTGTGCCGCTGGTCCCGGCGGAGGTTCGAGTCCTCCCTCGGGCATGGGTGTGTGTGTTTTTCCTTAGGATAATTTAGCTTAAGTAGTATGTAAGCTTAGGGACTGATGACCGTAGCAGTTAAGTCCCATAAGATTTCACACACATTTGAACACTGAGATATGACTTTTCTGCGCTGAAGCGCAAGAAGACGGATCTTCAGTCCTTACTGGGGCAAGAAATGTTGGATTCGTTGATTATCTTAAAACACAGATTCGGATTTAATCAAGGATTACGAGAACAGCAGTTTTTACGATCGAGTTATTGACAGCTTAGCTGAAACTTCTCCCCTATGAAAATAATGATGGCTGGCTAGCTTCTGATCTGTTATATTATAAGTAATTGGAACTATATTTACCTAATAATATATATAATTGAAAGTGAATAATTTGTATATTTTTTATTACCCTTATCTCAGGGTTGTGGTGAACCACCAAGGTCCTTCCTGCTGAATCTCGTCTAACGTTGGAGGATCCAGTAGTATTTGGTTAGTGCTGTGTATGAATTGCGTGTATATCGTTAGCATCATTGTGTGAGTGTGTGCGTGTGTATGGGTTTATTGTTTCGAGGTTATTATGTGTGATGAAATACGCAATTAACAGGCCAGAGCCAGGATTCGGGATCCAGACACAACAAGAAAGGAAGCCAGACAAGGTGAACTGACCAATTGATGTGACAGGAGCAACAGTTAAAGGTTCAAGTGTGAGGCTGGGCGTTCTGATTGCAGGAAACCAGCTCCAGCCCGAGAAGTGTCAACTATCAAGTAATTTTAATTGCACTGCAGTTACAAGTTCGGTAGAGACTGAGAATTGGGCACACGATACAAACTTACTACAACTGTGTTGAAGTGTACAATAGGCACTGTGAAATGCTGCAAGTCTGTCAATAAAGCCCAATCCCGTCGTATGGCTACACAGTTAGTTGTGGAACAGAGTAAATAATCCCATTATCTGAGTCGTCTGCTACAGCATCCACCCACATCTCCCCTTTTTATGAGACAGCACACAGAGTCGACGCCGACACAGAAATGCCAACTCCAGCGAGGACGTAGGGCTGGCATCTCCGGCAGGCTATTCATCTTGATGTCCTCAACAGACGACTGGGCTGGCATCTCCAGCAGGGTATCCATCTTGAAATCCTGAACAGGTGACTGTGTGAGAAGACGGTTCGCCATTTGTCAGATCGAGGGTGACGTCGTGATCCATTAGGGCGGGTGGGATATGAGGAGCGCTATCAAGAGGCGCGGGACCCATTTGTGTGGGAGAAGTGGGGGCCATTTCATTGTCCGTGCTGAATGGTTACGGTAACCACAGCTGTCCCGCGGTGGCCGCTGCTGCTACGCTGGTGGCGACGGAGGAGGAAGAGGAGAAGGCATCGGCTGCCACATCGATGGTCTCCGCCGCAGGTCATAGGGGAGGTCAGACCAGGAGGGTCAGTGAGTAGCTAGTTTAGGAGGTGCCGCCAGTGAAGTACGTTAGTGTCCATGTTGCAAAAGTGGCTCTCCTGAGTGCCTCTGATAATAGCAGGCGCCCACACTGGATGCTGTCTTCCCTATGGAACCTACCAAGTCACCCCTATGGAACCTACAACGGCGTGGCAGATGCCGCTGGGTTTGTTACTGCCAGAGGAGGGTGGAGAACGGCTCAAGGTTGTATGCCATGCGCAATCCCCGCTGACATCTTACCCGTGACGGGTGTGACCTTGTACAAAGTCAGAAATATGGTTAGAGCTTCTTCTCTAGAAGACTGAACCGTCACCTTCATCTTTACCTTAAAAGAGTAAACTATCCACTCCACATCCCTGTTTGATTGAGGATGAAAAGGAGGAGTGAAGAGATGGTATACGCCACGTTGGGAGGAAAATTCTGCAAAAGGGACAGAGGCGAACTGAAGCCACTAGGAGTCACCATAGCGCAACGGAGGCCTTCGATCATGAACACCTACACAAATGCTTTAAATCTTCTCTTGTGTCATTGTGGATGGAATATATCCTGGTGACATATGGAAACTTTGAGAAAGAGTCTACGATTATAAACCACTGAGAAAAAGGACTCATAAAGACTCCATGAACTTGGCCCCAAGGAGCAGCAGGTGGCGAACAGGGATGAAAACACTTTTGGAGGTGATGCCTGCTGGGGAGCACATAAGCAGGCATGCACATCAATGTAGTTGTTGACGGATTCCCTGTAAGCATGACAGTGGGTCAAAGCCGTCATCCACATGACGCCTCAATGCCCGACATGAAGCAAGGTGAGGACATGAGAGTTGAGTGAGGGTGCAGTCACCACTCAATAGGACTTGTTCTCCACATCAAGAAGATGGACCCTATCTTGAACTGACAGCCAATGACTCAAAGAAAAGTAGCATCACAATGCTGGGTCTGATCTCAGAAAGAGATGGATTGAGCAGTCTGGCTTCATCTACTAAAAACTAAGCGCAACATGGGGCCTTCTTTGTTACTGTTGCTATGACTGCAAAATTGTTTTAAGCATAAATGGCCCCAGAGTCGATGTGAAAGTACACTACCTGCTGTTGGTCAAATTCTTACTTGGAGCCTGCTTTTGGTCAAATTGGTGGAGCTAGGAAGGAGCGTTGGTGCTGTTGGTCTGTATATGATGGAATACTGATATGCTGATAGAAAGAGAGCACATTGCCGTAAGCACTTTGCCCTTTTGTTGGGCAATGATGAGCGAAGAATGGCGTGTGGTCTGCAACTATGTGGCACTTCACACCATTGAGTCACATGTGGAATTTCCACAGTGTATAGATATTCGCGAGCGCCTGTTTCTCGGTCTGGGCATAATTTTGTTGGCCCTTATTTAACGGTTTAAAGTTATTGGGTGTTCTGAGCTGTCTGCTTCTCAGTGTAAAAGGATGGCGCTGACATCATGCTGCGAAGCATCTATGGCGAAAATCGAGGGTTTCCTGTGAGAGTAGGGCACCAGACTAGGAGCCCTTTGCAAGACCTGTTCGAGGGTGCGGAACGTAATGTTGCATGTGGATGATTAAACGAACTCAGCACGCACCTTTTGAAGGGCACTGAGGGGTTGGGCAATCTGCACTACATTTACTATAATTTTTCCATAATTGTTAATCTTGTCTAAGAAAGACTAGACGAGACAGGTATCGTCACTTGTTGTTGGAGGTGGTCGTGTTGTATATTAAAGCCTTCATGCAGAGTATGAAGCAAAGCACATGCCCATACAAAATGGGGTGAACATAGAGGGAGCATAGATCTGGAAGTGGTAAGGCGCTGAGTACAACAAAATATGAATAAACAATAATAAATTATTAAGTTGCAGAAAATTGTAGTAATAAAAGTGACACAGACTGAAAGGTAAAGAAAGTTACAGGCGAGTACCCAAAACAAACTTCAGCGACAAGGACTCGGTAAAAGAACAAGGGTTTCCACTATGCTGGTGCAGTTCTTTATCTAAATTCTGTCCTTTACTAACGGCCCCTGTCTCTGTTAATTCACTCTTCTTCTCTTTCTTTATCCCTTCCACATGTATAACACTAAACAAGTATTAAAATGTTCTATAATATTCTACATCGTTCTCAATGCCCTTTAGTATTATTACCGCCATTATTATTAATACCAACTGCTATTTTCATTATTATTATTACTGTCAATTATTATTATTACTTCTTTCCTTTCTCAGACGTTATGTCTGGTTAAAAATGGAAAGTGACGTGGACCTTGATCAAGTGTGACTTCCTTATACCTGTACAGTATATGTTACACTGCATTTACGAACTTTTGGGTAATTGAACATGTATCAATAATTACAGATTTCTGTAGTTGTATATATACATTTGGATGTAGCTGTACTGCGTTGATGTACTGGTGGATATTGTGTGGTATGACTCCTGTAGTTGGTAGTGTAATTGGTATAATGTCAACTTTATCGTGATGCCACATGTCCTTGACTTCCTCAGCCAGTTGGATGCATTTTTCAATTTTTTCTCCTGTTTTCTTCTATATAGTTGTTGTATTCGGTATGGATATTTCGATTAGTTGTGTTAATTTCTTCTTTTTATTGGTGAGTATGAAGTCAGGTTTGTTATGTGGTGTTGTTTTACCTGTTATAATGGTTCTGTTCCAGTATAATTTGTATTCATCATTCTCCAGTACATTTTGTGGTGCATACTTGTATGTGGGAACGTCTTGTTTTATTAGTGTATGTTGTATAGCAAGTTGTTGATGTATTATTTTTGCTACATTGTCATGTCTTCTGGTGTATTCTGTACTTGCTAATATTGTACATCCGCTTGTGATGTGATCTATTGTTTCTATTTGTTGTTTGCAAAGTCTGCATTTATCTGTTGTGGTATTGGGATCTTTAATAATATGCTTCCTGTAATATCTGGTGTTTATTGTTTGATCCTGTATTGCAAACATGAATCCTTCCGTCTCACTGTATATATTGCCTTTTCTTAGCCATGTGTTGGATTCGTCTTGATCGATGTGTGGCTGTGTTAGATGATACGGGTGCTTGCCATGTAGTGTTTTCTTTTTCCAATTTACTTTCTTCGTATCTGTTGATGTTATGTGATCTAAAGGGTTGTAGAAGTGGTTATGAAATTGCAGTGGTGTAGCTGATGTATTTATATGAGTGATTGATTTGTGTATTTTGCTAGTTTCTGCTCGTTCTATAAAGAATTTTCTTAAATTGTCTACCTGCCCATAATGTAGGTTTTTTATGTCGATAAATCCCTTTCCTCCTTCCTTTCTGCATAATGTGAATCTTTCTGAATGTAAGTGATGTATTCTATATTTGTGGCATTGTGATCATGTAAGTGTATTGAGTGCTTCTAGGTCTGTGTTACTCCATTTCACTACTCCAAATGAGTAGGTCAATATTGGTATAGCATAAGCATTTATAGCTTTTGTCTTGCTTCTTGCTATCAATTCTGTTTTCAGTATTTTTCTTGGTCTCTGACTATATTTTTCTTTTAGTTCTTCTTTAATATTTGTATTACCTATTCCTATTTTTTGTCTGTATCCTAGATATTTATAGGCATCTGTTTTTTCCATCGCTTGTATGCAGTCGCTGTGGTTATCCAATATGTAATCTTCTTATTTAGTGTGTTTTCCCTTGACTATGCTATTTTTCTTACATTTGTCTGTTCCAAAAGCCATATTTATATCATTGCTGAATACTTCTGTTATCTTTAGTAACTGGTTGAGTTGCTGATTTGTTGCTGCCAGTAGTTTTAGATCATCCATGTATAGAAAATGTGTTATTTTGTGTGGGTGTGTTCCAGTAATATTATATCCGTATTTTGTATTATTTAGGATGTTGGATGGTGGGTTCAGAGCAAGGCAGAACCAGAAATGACTTAATGAGTCTCCTTGGTATATTCCACGTTTAATCTGTATTGGCTGTGAGGTGATATTATTATTTGAATTTGTTTGGATATTAAGTGTGGTTTTCCAATTTTTCATTACCATGTTTAGGAACTGTATCAATTTAGGATCTACTTCGTATATTTCCAATATTTGTAGTAACCATGAGTGGGATACACAATCAAAAGCTTTTTGGTAATCAATACATGTGTAGTGTAGCGACCTTTGTTTAGTTTTAGCTTGATGTGTCACCTCTGCATCTATTATCAGTTGCTCTTTATATCCTCATGCTCCTTTGCAGCAGCCTTTTTGTTCTTCATTTATAATTTTGTTCTGTGTTGTATGTGTCATTAATTTCTGTGTAATGACTGAAGTTAATATTTTGTATATTGTTGGTAGGCATGTTATGGGGCGATATTTTGCTGGGTTTGCTGTGTCCGCTTGATCTTTAGGTTTCAGATAAGTTATTCCTTGTGTAAGTGTCTGCAATGTGTTAAATAATTTAGTTAGATGTGAATGTGTTGCAGTGAACTTCTATAGCCAGAAATTTGCTATTTTATCTTTTCCAGGGGCTTTCCAATTGAGCGTAGAATTAATTGCTCGGATGACTTCATGTTGCAAAATTATCACTTCAGGCATTTGTGGTATCATCTTGTATGTGTCTGTTTCTGCTTGTATTCACCATGCATGTCTGTTATGTTGTACTGGGTTTGACCATATGTTGCTCCAGAAGTGTTCCATGTCTGTTATGTTTGGTGGATTGTCTATTTTAATGTGTGTGTTATCTATTGTCTGGTAAAATTTCTTTTGGTTTGTGTTGAATGTTTAATTTTGTTTCCTTCTATTTTCACTTTTCTTGTATCTTCTAAGTCGTTTGGCCAATGCTTGTAATTTCTGCTTCTTTTCAGCTAATTGCTCTATCACTTCTTGTTGTGAGATTTTACCTAACCTTTTTCGTTTTTTATCTGATATTTCATTTCTTATTAATTGTGTTAGCTGTCCGATGTCTTTTCCCAGTTTTTCTATTCTGATCTGTAGCCTGTGTTGCCATGCTGGTTTTGTGGGTTTCTTCTGTGTGTTGGTTGGTTCTGATCCCTGCCTAGTGTGTATATTTAGTGTAGTGAGTACTCCTATATAAACCAGTAGTTGTAACTCTTCCATAGTTGCAGTTTCATTTATTTTGTTGTGTACGATGTGTTGATAGTTGTTATTGTTGTTTCGACTTGTGGGTTATTTTGGGGTCTACGCAAGAATGGTCTAATGTCTGTATTTGTGTCTTTGTATTCTATATATGTCAGCTGAAATTTTTCTTCTATATCTAACATGTGTGTCACTTTGTGTTCTATTTGTGCTTGTTCTGATGGCTGTCTTAAGATTTCGTTTTCCTCTGATTGTTTAATTGATGCGTGTTGGTCTTTGTTTGTTTGCTCTGAGATGTTTTGAGTCCATTACAGTAATTTCTTCTTCTTCTTCTTCTTCTTCTTCTGATTGCACATTATTTTGTTCCAGAATTTGTTGTGCTTGTTGTTTGATGTTTTCTAATTCTCACTGGGGTATCCTGTTATTTTTTATTATTACATGGATCTGATCAGCTAGTCGTTGTTCTGTTAAAAAATTTAATTCTCGGTATCTGGTAATAAATGTTGTGTACACTTGCGATCTATATCCAGTTGTGTTGGTTCCTAAGTTTGTTGCTTGGTAATAACAGAACATGAGGTGTCGGTTAACTTCATCTGAACATCTCATCCTCTGTCTTTGTTTTCCTTCTAGAGTGGTTACAGGAAGCATATACTGCAAAACACCTCTATTTGGATTTCAATCATTTTCCATGTGGCTAGCAGTGTCGTTACTATTGTGGACGGGCATAGGGTTCAAGCATCGTCCCCCGCCATGACAGCACTTGTCCGAGGCTTCATTAGTTCTGTCCTGAACCAACTAACCACACTAAAAGGGGGGTTAGCCCTATTAGTGGCTTGTTCTTTTCGTCGCCTTTTACGACTGGCAGAACATACCGAAGGCCTATTCTTTTCCCGGGCCTCCGCGGGGTTCATTATTATTACTAATATTATTGTTATTATTATTATTATTATTCCTGTGAATATTTTGTGATACCTTTGGTACACTATGTGATCAAAAGTACCCGGACACCCCCAAAAACATTCGCTTTCCATATTAGGTTCATTGTGCTGCCACCTACTGCCAGGTACTCCACATCAGCAACCTCAGTAGTTATTAGGTATCGGGAGAAAGCGGAACTCACGGACTTCGAACATGGTCAGGTGTTTGGGTGTCACTTGCGTCATACGTCTGTATACGAGATTTCCACGCTCCTAAACATCCCTAGGTCCACTGTTTCCAATGTGATAGTGAAGTGGAAACGTGCAGGGGCGCGTACAGCACAAAAGCGTACAGGCCGGACCTCCCCCGTGAGTTGACTGACAGGGACCGCCGACACTTGAAGATGATCGTAATGTGTAATAGACAGACATTTATCCAGACCATCACACAGGAATTTCAAACTGCATCAAAATCCACTGCAAGTACTACGACAGTTTGGCGGGAGACGAGAAAACTTGGATTTCAGGGTCGAGTGGCTACACATAAGCCACACATCCTGCCAGTAAATGCCAAACGACGCCTCGCTTGGTGTAAGGAGCGTAAACATTGGACGGCTGAACAGTAGAAAAACGTTTTGTGGGGTGACGAATCACGGTACACAATGTGGCGCTCCGATGGCAGGGTGTGGGTAAGGCGAATGCCCGGTGAACTTCATCTGCCAGCGTGTGTAGTGCCCACAGTAAAATTCGGAGGCGGCGGTGTTGTGGTGTGGTCGTGTTTTTCATGGAGGGGTCTTGCTCCCCTTGTTCTTTTGCGTAACACTATCACGGCACAGGCTTACGTTGATGTTTTAAGCACCTTCTTGCTTCCCACTGTTGAAGAGCAATTAGGGGATGGCGATTGCATCTTCCAACACGATCGAGCACCTGTTCATAATGCACGGGTCGTGCGGAGTTGTTACACGACAATAACATCCCTGTAATGGACTGACCTGCACAGAGTCCTGACCTAAATCCTACAGAACACCTTTGGGATGTTTTGGAACGCCGAATTTGTGCCAGGCCTGACCGACCGACATCGATACCTCTACACAGTGCAGCACTCCGTGAAGAATGGGGTGCTATTCGCCAAGAAACCTTCCAACACCTGACTGAACATATGCCTGCGAGAGTGGAAGCTGTCATCAAGGCTAAGCATGGGCCAACACCATATTGAATTCCAGCATTACCGATGGAGGGCGCCATGAATTTGTAAGTCATTTTCAGCCAGGTGGCCAGGTACTTTTGATCACATGGTGTATGTGTTGCTCCATGTTGAATGTGAGAGAGGGCCCTAGAACCTAATCTGATCAGACTAAATAAGCAATAAATGAATAAGCAGGCCTAAATAAATTAGCATTTTACTTCATTAGTACGAATAAACTGTCTGACATAAACCTTGACTTTCCATCTACGATATGTAAGACGATTTGTAACACTAAGAAACACCAAGCCTAGGAAACACCGTATGCACCTTGTGAGTATAATAATCTGATAGATGATGAGATGATTTTAGGTGAGAGGTGCTCGACATCATAGTCATCAGCGCCTTGAAGAAGTGTCAGCATGCCAGTCTCATGGGTGGAGACCAAGGCTGTCCCCACATGCAGAGCAATTTATAAAGCACTTAAGTTTGCCCCCCTTCCCCACCAATTTAGGGATGAGGACTGACAAATTACAAAATGTAACCACTCTTGTAACACGTGAAGCAGTATCGGCGAGGACAGTGGGCGCATCTCCATCGAAACTGAGGGCTGCCCAGACATCAGTATATAACACAATGTTGCCAAAATATGCTGAATTGAAAGTAGCACACTACAAATCTTACAGAGCAGTGGATCCTCCCGCCGGAAGAGGAAGCCATGTATTCAAGGGATATGTCGAATGCGCAGCCTGGTAAGCAGAGCCTCCTTCCAGCGGTGAGGCTGACATGAAGTCCGCCATGCCTGTGTGATCGATTTGGGCGACCGCAGTTTGTTTTCTGTCACCTTCAACCGTTCAGTCTCCCACTGACGCATGATGCGTCTGTCAGAAAATGAGATGACGAAATACAACAGGATGGGACATTGATGGACAACACCATCCTGACATGCTTCCTTGGCCGCTTTGTTGGCCATGTCGTTTCCCTGTATCTCAATGTAGCCAGGTACAGATCAAAAGAGCATTTGCTTGCCATGATATTGGAGCCGTTGTAAGAAGCCATGGATGAGCTGAATCAATTAGTCTACTGGATACATTTGGTGAAGTGCTTGTAGTGCACTAAGCAAGTCGGAACAGACAAGAAACCTTGTACAGTGATGTCTGTGAATCCTATCCAGTGTCATCACAATGGCATCTCCGCATCATAATTTGTAGATAGTTCCAGAAGACACACTTTGAAAACCCTATCATGGAAAACAGCGAACAATAAAGGAAACTCTCTTGGTGGGACCCATCTGTATAAACAATGATAAAACTGTGGTACGTACTTAAAATGGAAGGAAACGAAGTTGTAAAAAGGTAATCTGGAGTACAAGTTTTCTTGTACAGCGTCAATGTTTAAAATGGCTTTGGGCCTCTGAAGACACCAAGGTGGCAACACGTTCCATCCCTGGCTGTGTATTCAGTAATCTAGCAGTTTACACATTCTATGAACAACATTTACCTGGATCATCTGAAGGATGGAGACTACAAATCAAACATAAAACATCTTGAGAGGACAAGGAGTGAATGAGCGCCGCCTTTTGAATTTCTGGATCGCTAAACTTAAACGCTGAGAGCCGGCCGGGGTAGCCGAGCGGTTCTTTGCGCTACAGTCTGGAACGTCGCGACCGCTACGGTCGCAGGTTCGAATCCTGCCTCGGACATGGATGTGTGTGATGTCCTTAGGTTAGTTGGTTTTAAGTAGTTCTAAGTTCTAGGGGACTGATGACCTCAGAAGGTAAGTCCCATAGTGCTCAGAGCCATTTGAACCATTTTTAAACGCTGAGAGGATGTGGCATAGCAATGAGTAGTGTATGGCCGAGCTGTCCTTGCCGCTGAGGCCGACGCTGGACATGCTGTTAGCTGTTGCTGTATCAATGTAATGTGTTGTTGTTGCACAGTGTCGTTCTTCGTGCAATTTTAGCTGTTACTGGCGTCGTTTCTCCTCAGATTTGTGAAGTTCCAAGACCTAGGTTCCCTTCTACAACGCTGTGTATATGTAGACCCTCGTCGCTACTGTTGGGACAGTGCATCCATTCGCTTTATTTGAACAAAAAAGCTAGCTAAAAGCTCGGTACAGGCTGAGTGTTCGGCACATGAAACACTATTATGGCCGGCTGCAGTGACACAAAGAATCTTCGTCTTCTTCTTCTTTTTTGCGTTAACCCTGTCTAGCATGGCATACACTGACCGGAAATTTGGCAAATTTATTCTGTAACTCTGCAGTCAGATGCCCTTCCTGGGTGTCACAAAGAACGAGTGCTGTGAAATATTTCAAGTCCGTGAATAAAGCCCAGGCCTATCATAGTGCTATGAGAAATCAAGCCAAACACCAAACACATTTCAAGCTCGCAGTTTCAGTCATCAACGGGAGGGTAGCTGGTGCGTACGTTGTAAGCATGTGGACTGAAAACAGCTGGCTGGTTGTCGCTGTGCCGAGAGGCAGCACAGCTGTACCATAACATGTCCCCTCACAGGCACCAACATTTGTAGCCCTTTTTGGGCGTTTGTGTGATCATCAATCCTTTCAGACATACGAACGTGCAGGGAGGCAGCGGACTGTACTTACACCAGATTTGGAGGACCGGGTTCTAGAGCATATGCTGCCTCTCGACCGTTTCCGTCTGCTTGGCCATAAAAAACACCATCTCGGCTTATTCCCGACTGGGCCATTCTGCTGCTTACAGTACACTGTATCAATCACACAGTCTGCAACGCACAAGGAACACACGGCACGTAGTCAGGGGAACTTTCATTTGCCCGACCATCTACCGTGGAAACAATGCATTTCCGGACCCATGTTCAGAGGACCCAGCCAGGAATCCGTTCCTGCAGTTTATCGGTTTTATTAGTGTTGATCCTCTATATGAGAGTCACCAGAATCTTAATGCAACACTGAAATCCAACTTAAACAAAATACTCACCAATGAAGAAAATACTAGAGAACTAGGGAGAGAACGAATGAGAAAGATACATTGACATGATGGAAACAACCGAAAACTGGCAACAGCTAGAAGCATAGTACGACCATAGCGGTTTAATGAAATAGTATATAGGAGGTTATACACTGTAGCTCCCTACTAAATGAATACTTACCAACACGCACCTTGACAAAGGTAAGTGTATTTGTGTGTGTGGAGGGGGGTGGCGCACATATGCAACAGCACGTACCTGTCTATGTTCTATATCTCGTCCTATCATTGTCTAGAAAGAAGCACTTGCAGGTAAAAATCACCTAGCTCCCATTGAAGTAGTGTTGAAATAGGAGTTAAGACAGAGAGATAGGGCAGCAGAAGATGCACAGAGAGAGAGAGAGAGAGAGAGAGAGAGAGAGAGAGAGAGAGAGAGAAGAGGAGATGGACAGATAGAGGGGGGGACAAGGAGTTGCACAGACAGAGAGGGAGACAAGGAGATGGACAAAGAGAGGAGGGGAGAAGACGATGGGCGCAGAAAAGGTGGAGGAGGGAAAGACGTACGAAGCAGGTGAAAGAAGGGGGTGGGTAGTAGGCATATGGAAAAGGAAGATGGTGTGGGATGTAGGTATAAGAAGAAGAGGTTGTGAGGAAGCAGGTAGAAATGTAACAGGGTGTAGGGTGGTATGTGGAAGAGGAACAAGATCTGAGAAGGCAGGTGGAAGATATAAAGGGTGTGAGGAGGAAGATGAGAGAAGCTATAGGAAGGCAGGTGGAAGAGGCCCACTCTGTGATGAGGTAGGTGGGAGAGGTACAGCGAGTGAGCAGGCAGACGAAATTGGGCAGGATGTGAGGAAGCAGGTGGAAAAGGAACAGGGTGTAATAAAAAGGGCAGAAGAGGGAAAAGGTAAATTTGAGATAGATTTACATTATCCGTGCTTTCTTTGACGAAACAGCAGAGATTCAGACAAATATGTGTGCAAAATATGTCACATACATGGACGAAGGCGAATTTGTGGATAAAAAGCTAGTATATTACCACATTGGATGTATGTGTGTATGTATGTATGTATATTCCACATCTCCTCCTAACCTGCTGGATCAATTTCACCAGGCTTAGTATACACACTGCTTACTACCTGGGAAGAAGTACTATGAGGATGAAGGTAAGAATCTCATCTCACTGGGTTAGGGATATCAGTGAAAATAGGGTGAAATAGGAAACACAAAGAGAGGGGAGGGGAGGAGATGGAAAGCGATAGAGAGGAAGGAGGACAGAGCGAGGGGGCAGAATGAGATGTCTGCAATAAACGTGACATGCTTGTGTAGGCGAAGCTGCGGATAAAAGGCTAAGGGTCCCTCTCCGAAGAGTCATCAGACACTTGTTCTATGGTATTTCGGCAGATATTTGCTATTTAGTTTTTGCAATATCTAGACAGAGTCAGCCTAAACAAATACAGCTCATGTTCCATGTGGCGCACAGTGTGAATGCAAAGTATGGTTTGTTTCCATTTACATACAAAATTATTTCTAAAGGGAAGTTTTACGTGTCTACTCGATAGAGCGGTCCCAAATTAGTGCAGTGCAGTATTCGTTTTATAGATTTGTATTAACAGTAATATCGCTGCTGCATGGCGGTAGCTGCCAACTCGGGCCAGGGAGGGACACAAGTCGCTGCTTGAGTACTGGTTATTCTTTCTCTTTTACTGTCCCTGTTAATACATACCGATAAAACGAATATTGTACTACATCAATCTAGGACCGCTCTATCGAATGGGCACGTAAAATTCCGCTTAAGAAAAAAAATTTATGTGTAATGGCAATCAAACTGAATCTTTCCATCGGGACTGAGTGTCGGATAAAAGACGTGATGAGCAATATTTGATTTGGCTGACTACAGCTATGTACTGCAAAAACGAAATCGCAGATATCTACCAAAACACCGGAGAAAATGCACCTGACGACTCTTAGCAGAGATACCTAATGTATACAGGGTGTTCGGAAATTCTCGTTATATACTTCAAGGACTTGTTGGGAGTGAGTACATGATATTTTGAACAGGAACCCAAGTCCGGAAAGGTGCAGTTTCCGCTCTACGATTCTTTCAGTTCGGATGTTTAAGTCATCCGCGTCTGCTTGAGGAGCTGAATTAGGCGTGACACAGTATGATTATTACGTAATAATTCGAATGGAAAGATAACCAAACACCCATTTATCACTTAATCACATTTTTTTGTATTAACACTTAAATATTACGTGATTACATTATTGCAAAATAAAAAAGAACCCAGCATACTGCACGTACAGAACAGTACTGATGCATTACAACAGCGGCTCGATGTGACGACCACCAACTTTGTTACAGACACTTCTTCCGAAGGATACTCTGGTGCACGCTTTCCATCCCACCTGGCGTCTCTTCAATTTCTAGCGCAGTGGCCAGAAGTCATACCAGCAGATCTGTCTCTATCTCTACAGGGGTTACGTAAATTAAACTCTGCATACAACTGCACAAGAAGAAGTCCACATCATCCTGGCTACCCAACTGATAACAGGCCAAGCAACGCTGAGATTTTCCCTTATTCAGACGTGGATGTGTTACACGTTTGAACTGAAACCGTCACAGAACAGAAATGGTGTGTTTCCGGACACGGATTCCTATTCAAAATATTACGTACTCACTCCTCTCTATAAGTTCTAGACAGCTTTGTAACGAGAATTTCCAAACACCCTGTTTACACATGAGTATAGCTTTAAGTATACGCAACAGACTACAAGAGACCTTCACCATACGGGCACAACCAATCGCCTGACGCCTCTCAGTTCAGACCCAGAGTCTCCAGATAGCGCTCATAAATTTGGTCCACTTCCTGCTTCTGCGCCACATCCATCTGTGCACTGTACTCATTCGCTGACGGTGTTGGTAGCCGTCAAGGGCAGCGCTATCATCCATGGGCTACACTGATTCTGCCTTGTACAGGCAGAAATAGAAATTCTTCCACCGACAGCCGCAAAACACGACGTCTTGGTGACATTCACACAGTTCTAATACTGAAGTCTGTTCTGTTCAGTGCCTGCAATCAGCTCAGACAATTTCTCTGCCATTATACAATACAGTTCTGCGAGTTCCGTTGAGAAAGTTATTCAGATATTGTAATAGATTTAGGATTTTCCAGTACCTCGCATCAAATTGTACCAAAATTAGGTGCCATTTTGTATACCTCTTAATAAACCTTATTGATTATTTCTTATCGTGTGCCACATTTCCGTTATAGTGTCATCCTGTCAAGCAAGTCTTTAAGATGATCGTTACAGCATGCTATAGCAGTAAACCACTTTTCTTCTTCCTTGGGTGTTTGGGCAGAATTAACAGTAACATTCAGGTACAACACTCCCAAAAATATGAATGAAACAACTAGGCACTTAAAATAACTAGTGCTTTGTTGAAGAACACAAAACAAGATACAGGAATTGTTATCCCACACAAGAAACATTGCTTATTTAACTGACAACATTCTCATAATTTTTGGTCGCTTCTGCCACAACAAACTTGCAATCAGAATTTTAAAAAAACATAGAAAAAGGACATCATTACACAGAGGTGAAATAAAATGTCATTTATGGTCAGTGTCCATATAGTATCAAAGAGTATCCCGAAGCTAGACGCTAGACGTATATATTGTCATAAAATATAAGGTACAGAAATCAAGATCCCCAAATATTCATTATAAGTTTTTGTTTCTGTAGGAGAATATCTTCTGCTGTTTTTTTTCTGTTTGATGAATCAATGAGAACCAAACGCCTGGTGGAGGACAGAAAGAAACACCAAGGAAGTACTAGAATATAGAAGAAACGAACAGTTTTGAGTGGAAAACTGTTTTCCTAGCGCTGCGTGTTAGTGTTGATTCACTTCAAATGTTTCTTAGTGTTTCTGTAGTATGGCACACATGTGAAACATTTTGTATATTTTGGTTTATTTGTAATAGTGTGTGCTGTTGATTGTGTTACAAGTATTTATTTGTTAAGCAATATCATTTGTCATTCAAATTATTTATTCATGTGTTTTCTACATGTAATGTTAATGTGCCAAAAATTGCATAATTGTTTAAATCTGTATAAATTTGACATGTCTAATATCATGTAAAATACGACCCATGGACAAATGAACTACTATTACTGCTACTACTACTACTACTATTACTACTGCTGCTACTGCCATCACCGTCACCACCTTGTATCTATGTCGTGTAAAGTAAAACCAATGGAAAACGTGCTGCAACTTTGTAGCTCAGGACTGCCCCCTTGCTGCCTGTAACGATGGAGCATGGAGTTCCCCACCTGACGGCATTTACAGAGTCCCCATTATTAGAGTTCCAGTTTCAAAACGCTGTCACTGCTAAGAATGGTGTCAGATAACAGCATATTATTGAAGCAGATGCAGGAGAACATGCTCACCTCCAGCCGCGCGGCACACGGCTGTTCCTCAGTTTGAAGCCAAGGTGCGCAACATGACCGTCTCCACGAACGATAGCTGGTAAAGATCTTCTACGAGAACGGTGACTGTGCGCCAGTAGCCCTGCACAACTTCTGGACACTCAAGGGTACAAAAAAAGACAGCAATGATCTGATGTCTCGTGAGGGTCTGGAGAAAATGATTACAGAATTCGGAAAGACAGGTTCTTTTCAAGTGCAATGTGGCAGAGGAAGCAAAGCAGCTGATCCGACATCTGCCGAAGACTTGGCCACGGTAGTGCAAGAGAGGTCGAGTGGTGATGTTGAAAGGTGGCTACACTGAGCCACTGCGCCAGAGATTGCGCCAAAGAGTATTATTAAGCCGCCTCCACAGTGCTTGTTGAGAGCTCGTAGTAGTCAGTGCTTGTCGAGAGCTCGTAGTAGTGAGTGCCTGTCGAGGACTCGGGGTAGTCTGTGCTGAGATGTTGTAGCAGAGAGTGTTTGTTGAGATGTGCTAGTAGGCAGTGCTTGCCGAGATGTGATATTGGAGAGTTCTGGTTGAGATGTGATAGTAGAGAGTCGGTGTGAGATATAATGTAAGGATTAGAGTGATTTTCATCAATATAAATGAGGTAACTAACTCCGTTTCTTTTTATTTCAGTGTCCTAAATAATGCGTCATTACAGGTTCAGTCAACAAAGCATCTGGCGTGTGTTCTTGTATTAGAGTTTAATTCTGCTTTCCTTACGCAATTATAGTATTTGTAATTTTCTTTTATCACGTCAGTAAAATTGGTATTTAAAAATTCTTGTCTTGTTGAAGAAGAACCGTGCCAGATGTACACTCTTTGACATAAAACTCGACCGGCGGCCGGCCGCTGCAGAGGCTAAGTACGAACCGATCGCGGCATGGGACAAATAAACTGGCCACCTCGCTAATTCTCTAAGTCCGGTAAGCTGCACAATCTGGCAACACTGTAGACTGCGGCACTTCCTTGAGGAAAACTTGTCCCATGATGGAGAAACTGTAGGCTGATTGCGCCTGTGGTCTAGCGGTCAGTAGAAACAAGTCCTTCATTAAAGTAAATATAATTGCTGAACAAAAATGTCCTTTGAACTTCCTGAATTAAACAGACTGAGGTGCACCACATATATCTTGAAAGCCCTCAGACAATCTCTGTTTGTATTTTGTGGAAGCGAGCCAGAGAGCATAAGTGCAAGATCAAAATTAGTCATCATAAGGCAAAATGTAGAAGATATAATAATACAAAGGGACTTGTCTATACAAAAAATGGGCAAAGAGCTGGAGATAAATATACTTGCCTTTATGATGATACTCAATGAGAACTTTTATGATGAGTTAAACCATAATGGTTTTCTAAGAGCAAACTTGATTTCAAGCCTACATGGATATCTCAATCTTCTGAGAAAGTCCTTCGATCTTGGTCCGGAAAGTCCTGATACGTCAACTAACCCATCAAATGTTAGTGGTGAAAGCTCATCTTCTTGCTTCGAAAATGCATCATTCTTCAAAGAAGGCTCCAATTAAGGATTACATCCCAGCAACAAGTGATGTTTCTCCACACCCTACCAGGAGTACATTTAAAAGAAATGCCCGTACATCTTTGTTATGTTTTTATACCATATATTTTGTATGAATGTTTACCTTAGATACTTTTGTAGTCACCAAAGAATAGTTTTCACAAGTACAAACCTGTTTCTCTTTTTTCAAAAAAATTATATATTTCATCTAGACAAATTGGCCGTTTGTTGATATGTTTATAAGCTGTTGCTACATATATATCTTTTTTCTTTGTGGAAATGCCAGTCTGTTGTGCTCTACCTTATTAAATGAAAATTAAGGCTCAAAACAAATTACTAATTGGTGTAACACCATAAATGAATATGAAAAAAAAAAAAGCGGTAGCGTGCGTTGTTTCTGTTCATAATGTCTGTGGATCGAGAGCAGCTGGCATAAAATATTTTTATAGCCTCTTCTGCCTGAATACTGAACACGTGAATGTAATAGTAGCGCAGATTCAATCTATTTCGCTTTCTGACACACCGATATCAAAATTTTGTCCAGTAACCATTTTGCGGCAGATTTCCTGCAGACTGTCCTCCTCTGGACGCCGTAATCGGCAAAGCTCCGGGATCCACTAGCTGGCTACCGGCAGTGGCCGTGGCGACAGCTGCGGCGCTGCACTCCCCCGTTCTTTATCGAAAGCGCCTGCTACCGCTCATCGCTTCTGATGATTTAAAACGCTTTATTATTAAATGTTGCTCCACAGATAATTTCTACGATTTCCATTCACACTCAAAAGCAACGGAGACAGACGCCGTGATTAGTAAACGGGTATTATATTACATTAATCGGCGAGAGCGGAGTATGGCCCGAAATTAAGTTTATAGACTGGGACGAAATTAAACCACGTCATTACATTCGATCAATTAATAACTGCTTCATACGTCGTTTCTTTTCCTTTCAAAGTCAATTATTTGTGCAACTTTTGACCAATATTCGGATGTTTTCGTCAAGCCAGAGTGAGCGTCTGTGGTGTAAAGTGTATTACAGTCTTGTTTCATTCCTTATGGTAAGTCTATGTGATAAATTGTGAGAATACCTTGCAACGCATGCTCTGTAGCAGTGCAGGAACACTGCACATTTCGTGTTCTATATATGGTTTCATGAACTATTTAACGTTGATCGGAAGTGATATATGACGAACAAAGCTCAAATTCGTACCGTTGACAGTCAATTTGAATCTTTTCAGGAACCATTTTACAGTGAAGCATCTTGGCATTCGGAAAGCAGACATCCATGATATTAACATAATTGACTAAGTTGAAATTGCACGAACATTGATGTGTAAAGGCATTGTTCAGATTTCGTATAAGGAATTTTTACTAGCAGTTTGCAACTCCATTAATTCAAATTGAAAAGTTGTACTCAGCGGCTTTCATCGAGATTGGAACTGCAATCTCATATAGCCCAAGCATCGCATCACACAAGGGAACCATTTTTTTTTTTTTTTTTTTTTTTTTTTTTTTTTTTTTTTTTTTTTTTTTTTTTTTTTTCCCACTGACCTAACGACACACTGCCGGCAACAAGCTCACGATAGTCATTGCGATATTGCCTGAGCCTCAAAACGCAACCTTAAACCCACAAACAGGTGTTATGTATGTGAAGAACGCCGTTCTTGGAGTCTAGAAATTAAATACACTTTATAGGTGTCTCATCTTACAGTGAATTATATCGTATGAGTCTTCGATGTGGAAAACGAATGTCAAGTGAATTTAGCGAAGTAATGCCGGGCTACACCCGGAAGTAAATGCTCTATCACAGTGTTGACAAATACTTGCTACGACGGTGCCAATTCTCGCCTCTCTTACGAGGCAGCTCTTCAGCGAAATGCTTGCCGTGGTTCTCCGATACGGTTCTTCAGAGGGGAGACGCGCGTGCACGTTCGGTTTTCCTGCGGCGTTCTCCCCTGACAGTTTCTGACGTCGCCTTGTGGGCTATGTATACGTTTGAGGCTTTCAATCATCATTAATCCAGAATGATACACGTTCCACCCTCCGGCGTGGAAGAAGGCTGTTGACGCTGACATATCATTTCAACGTTGGGAAAGCAAAACGGATGGTTCAGTGTTCCTCATTCAGCGTAAAGCATGTGAGATAATTTTCCGTAACGTTCGTAATCACCTCAAAATTCAATCGAAGTAAAAATACATCGGAAGCTTATTTGAACGGAATATAATTTAAGATATTAAACGCTTTGCACCTCGATGTCGAATGTATCCACGTGCAATCTTTTGCAGCAACGTATAGAATGTCATGATTACCACGACAATGAAGAAATATGTTGGTAGGGATGGAAGCAAGAAGAGACTCAGTCAACAAATATTCGATTCCTCATGGCATTCATTTCATTTGACACGTAAGAAGAGGTAAAACGGGATATTACATTCGTTAACGCGAAAGATATACCAGGCATATGGATAACGAGAAAGTATGCGTCTTCATACGTTTCCTCCTTGAAATCTGTATGCTCTATTATATACTAAGTAGCTTGATTATTGTTTCCGTAATGTTACGCTCTTGTTTGGCCCCTTAAAGATGAACAGGTTCCAAATGCGTGTCTCTGCATGAAAGTAGTTGTTTGAACCCTTCCTGTATTGTTTGTGTTTTTTGCTTGGAATTCATGAAGCAGACCACTGTGCCTTCTCCCATCGAGGGTTAGGTCTCAAAACTAAACCGTTTTTTATCCAGTGGCATAATTTATTCAGACAACATCAGCACAAGACTATCAAACAAAGTCATCCATTTACAGTTGCAACACTCTAACCAGCAGCTGACCGAAGGGTAATCCACGATCATTGTCCGAAATTAGCAGCTCTCTGCTACTGTGGCAAAGTCCGTACTACATTTTCGATTCCGCAGCACCTGTTTATCTGGTAACGCTGTGTTAAAACAACAGGAATAGTTGCAGAGTTGTGCCGGCATGTCTGTCCTCCATTGTCAACTTTATGTATTTTTTTTCTCCTGTAGCGTTGATCACGAGAAGTAGAAGTAAATGAGTGTAGTCTGCATAACGTAACATTCAGTATTCCCTTCTTTCATAGCCACTCTTCATGTGCATCGATACCAAATAGGGATGTGAAAACTCTTGCGAGTGAGAGAATGACAATAATAATCGTAACAAGAACAAGCAAATGATGAATGAAGTTTATTGCAATGCAGAACGAGAATGGCTGTGAAAATAAAAATCTACAAAAATAGGTTGATCATTGAGTTGGCACAATGCAAAATCTTCTTAGCATTTTGTTACTGAATTTAGTTCTGGATGTTTGCAGAAAAAAAGGAAAAGTCGATACTTCTCGCTAGTGTAATATAATGTGAACCTTAGAACACGACTCAAGCAGGTCTCCAAGTAGCTACCAAGGCAGCGCTGCAGTCTGTTCCCTAACACTGCTCTGATGACGGTTAATGCAGATAGTTCCGATTATGAAATACAAAACGTATTGTAGGTTACTTGTTAGGATCGTAACATTAAATTTGCGATGTAGATGGCACATGAACGTGACGACTATCCAGATTACTCATCAATATAAAAAGACAATATTATTTGAATGGAGCAGGATTACTCAACATGAATTTTGAAATTGGGTTACTGACCGCACAGGTGCTAAACGTCGTCAAGAGTATACCAAGTCCCAATCGCACTAACAGTATGAAGCTCGCGGCTTTCACATTGTTATCTGCACCCTACTCCAGAGAGCCCTCGGAGGAGCTGCACTAAGGTGCCGATGTAATGGAAGACCTTCAAACCGATAACAGATCACATATTGAAAAATACAAGCGAATTCTCTAACAGTTTAAGCTTATTGTAACTAATCTAAAAATGATTGGAGAGCAACATTGTCCTATTCAAAAAAAGTAAAATGTTACACACTGTTGACGTCAAACGGACATTATATACGTCCCGTCTTGTGTCCTACTCATCTATAATATCCGGTGTACTATCAAAATGATTATATATAATGGATGCTAATGTAATGCATCGATACCAGATGGTGGGTTCACAACACTATTGATGCGAAAATAAAAAAGCAGTTCGCAAAAGCGCAGCTGTACTTTTTCGTACGTTTTCACCTCCAGATCTACCACAGATAATGTATACTGACAAACTTGGTCATTGTCCCTGTAGTTTTTTCCCTCTTGTTTCAGACCAAGTTGATTAAAAAAAGTACAAATTCGTGACTCTTACAGATGCTTCGAATCTGTTCAGTAATTTTGATGTGACTTAAGATCAGTTAGGTCTACGATCATGGCAACCTCTGCGAACTTGCTAGGACACGCTTACATGTGACAGGTATCACCTGATTTAAAGTTTACTGAAAGGAATTGATACATCGTTTGCAGCAAACCTGGAACAGCTTTCGGAGGCAACTACCATTTTATAAAGTCACTACAACTACGCTACCAAGGAATTCCAGCATAAACACTCTCATTGCCACAATCGCGGCTGCAGTAGATAACTGATAAACTCGCAAAATGAAAGATGAGACAAGGGGTAGCTTCTGCATGAAATGACCTTGTATTCACAAAATATTCAGAATATTTCATAGAGATGACAAGAAAACGTCAGGCGAATTTAGCAGAATAAATCTGTCCCACAGCTGCAAATCATTGTTATGCCTACAGTATTGCCAAGTGATGCCTACAACGTTGCAGTCAGGACCACACTGACAGCAAGAAGAACGTGTTTTCGTAGCCTGATTATTTCATGATAGGATCCAGACATCCAATCGGTCGCGAGAGATTCTGCTCTCCAAATTTTTGGCCATGTGCCTACAAATTAGGGCGGTTCGATGTGACGACCACCAACTTTGTTACAGACACTTCTTCCGAAGGATACTCTGGTGCACGCTTTCCATCCCACCTGGCGTCTCTTCAATTTCTAGCGCAGTGGCCAGAAGTCATACCAGCAGATCTGTCTCTATCTCTACAGGGGTTACGTAAATTAAACTCTGCATACAACCGCACAAGAAGAAGTCCACATCATCCTGGCTACCCAACTGATAACAGGCCAAGCAACGCTGAGATTTTCCCTTATTCAGACGTGGATGTGTTACACGTTTGAACTGAAACCGTCACAGAACAGAAATGGTGTGTTTCTGGACACGGATTCCTATTCAAAATATTACGTACTCACTCCTCTCTATAAGTTCTAGACAGCTTTGTAACGAGAATTTCCAAGCACCCTGTTTACACATGAGTATAGCTTTAAGTATACGCAACAGACTACAAGAGACCTTCACCATACGGGCACAACCAATCGCCTGGCGCCTCTCAGTTCAGACCCAGAGTCTCCAGATAGCGCTCATAAATTTGGTCCACTTCCTGCTTCTGCGCCACATCCATCTGTGCACTGTACTCATTCGCTGACGGTGTTGGTAGCCGTCAAGGGCAGCGCTATCATCCATGGGCTACACTGATTCTGCCTTGTACAGGCAGAAATAGAAATTCTTCCACCGACAGCCGCAAAACACGACGTCTTGGTGACATTCACACAGTTCTAATACTGAAGTCTGTTCTGTTCAGTGCCTGCAATCAGCTCAGACAATTTCTCTGCCATTATACAATACAGTTCTGCGAGTTCCGTTGAGAAAGTTATTCAGATATTGTAATAGATTTAGGATTTTCCAGTACCTCGCATCAAATTGTACCAAAATTAGGTGCCATTTTGTATACCTCTTAATAAACCTTATTGATTATTTCTTATCGTGTGCCACATTTCCGTTATAGTGTCATCCTGTCAAGCAAGTCTTTAAGATGATCGTTACAGCATGCTATAGCAGTAAACCACTTTTCTTCTTCCTTGGGTGTTTGGGCAGAATTAACAGTAACATTCAGGTACAACACTCCCAAAAATATGAATGAAACAACTAGGCACTTAAAATAACTAGTGCTTTGTTGAAGAACACAAAACAAGATACAGGAATTGTTATCCCACACAAGAAACATTGCTTATTTAACTGACAACATTCTCATAATTTTTGGTCGCTTCTGCCACAACAAACTTGCAATCAGAATTTTAAAAAAACATAGAAAAAGGACATCATTACACAGAGGTGAAATAAAATGTCATTTATGGTCAGTGTCCATATAGTATCAAAGAGTATCCTGAAGCTAGACGCTAGACGTATATATTGTCATAAAATATAAGGTACAGAAATCAAGATCCCCAAATATTCATTATAAGTTTTTGTTTCTGTAGGAGAATATCTTCTGCTGTTTTTTTTCTGTTTGATGAATCAATGAGAACCAAACGCCTGGTGGAGGACAGAAAGAAACACCAAGGAAGTACTAGAATATAGAAGAAACGAACAGTTTTGAGTGGAAAACTGTTTTCCTAGCGCTGCATGTTAGTGTTGATTCACTTCAAATGTTTCTTAGTGTTTCTGTAGTATGGCACACATGTGAAACATTTTGTATACTTTGGTTTATTTGTAATAGTGTGTGCTGTTGATTGTCTTACAAGTATTTATTTGTTAAGCAATATCATTTGTCATTCAAATTATTTATTCATGTGTTTTCTACATGTAATGTTAATGTGCCAAAAATTGCATAATTATTTAAATCTGTATAAATTAGACATGTCTAATATCATGTAAAATACAACCCATGGACAAATGAACTACTATTACTGCTACTACTACTACTACTATTACTACTGCTGCTACTGCCATCACCGTCACCACCTTGTATCTATGTCGTGTAAAGTAAAACCAATGGAAAACGTGCTGCAACTTTGTAGCTCAGGACTGCCCCCTTGCTGCCTGTAACGATGGAGCATGGAGTTCCCCACCTGACGGCATTTACAGAGTCCCCATTATTAGAGTTCCAGTTTCAAAACGCTGTCACTGCTAAGAATGGTGTCAGATAACAGCATATCATTGAAGCAGACGCAGGAGAACATGCTCAGCTCTAGCCGCGTGGCACACGGGTGTTCCTCAGTTTGAAGCCAAGGTGCGCAACATGACCGTCTCCACGAACAATAGCTGGTAAAGATCTTCTACGAGAACGGTGACTGTGCGCCAGTAGCCCTGCACAACTTCTGGACACTCAAGGGTACAAAAAAAGACAGCAATGATCTGATGTCTCGCGAGGGTCTGGAGAAAATGATTACAGAATTCGGAAAGACAGGTTCTTTTCAAGTGCAATGTGGCAGAGGAAGCAAAGCAGCTGATCCGACATCTGCCGAAGACTTGGCCACGGTAGTGCAAGAGGTCGAGTGGTGATGTTGAAAGGTGGCTACACTGAGCCACTGCGCCAGAGATTGCGCCAAAGAGTATTATTAAGCCGCCTCCACAGTGCTTGTTGAGAGCTCGTAGTAGTCAGTGCTTGTCGAGAGCTCGTAGTAGTGAGTGCCTGTCGAGGACTCTGGGTAGTCTGTGCTGAGATGTTGTAGCAGAGAGTGTTTGTTGAGATGTGCTAGTAGGCAGTGCTTGCCGAGATGTGATATTGGAGAGTTCTGGTTGAGATGTGATGGTAGAGAGTCGGTGTGAGACATAATGTAAGGATTAGAGTGATTTTCATCAATATAAATGAGGTAACTAACTCCGTTTCTTTTTATTTCAGTGTCCTAAATAATGTGTCATTACAGGTTCAGTCAACAAAGCATCTGGCGTGTGTTCTTGTATTAGAGTTTAATTCTGCTTTCCTTACGCAATTATAGTATTTGTAATTTTCTTTTATCACGTCAGTAAAATTGGTATTTAAAAATTCTTGTCTTGTTGAAGAAGAACCGTGCCAGATGTACACTCTTTGACATAAAACTCGACCGGCGGCCGGCCGCTGCAGAGGCTAAGTACGAGCCGATCACGGCATGGGACAAATAAACTGGCCACCTCGCTAATTCTCTAAGTCCGGTAAGCTGCACAATCTGGCAACACTGTAGACTGCGGCACTTCCTTGAGGAAAACTTATCCCATGATGGAGAAACTGTAGGCTGATTGCGCCTGTGGTCTAGCGATCAGTAGAAACAAGTCCTTCATTAAAGTAAATATAATTACTGAACAAAATTGTCCTTTGAACTTCCTGAATTAAACAGAATGAGGTGCACCACATATATCTTGAAGCCCTCAGACAATCTCTGTTTGTATTTTGTGGAAGCGAGCCAGAGAGCATAAGTGCAAGATCAAAATTAGTCATCATAAGGCAAAATGTAGAAGATATAATAATAATACAAAGGGACTTGTCTATACAAAAAATGGGCAAAGAGCTGGAGATAAATATACTTGCCTTTATGATGATACTCAATGAGGACTTTTCTGATGAGTTAAACCATAATGGTGTTCTAAGAGCAAACTTGATTTCAAGCCTACATGGATATCTCAATCTTCTGAGAAAGTCCTTCAATCTTGGTCCGGAAAGTCCTCATACGTCAACTAACCCATCAAATGTTAGTGGTGAAAGCTCATCTTCTTGCTTCGAAAATGCATCATTCTTCAAAGAAGGCTCCAATTAAGGATTACATCCCAGCAACAAGTCATGTTTCTCCACACCCTACCAGGAGTACATTTAAAAGAAATGCCCATACATCTTTGTTATGTTTTTATACCATATATTTTGTATGAATGCTTACCTTAGATACTTTTGTAGTCACCAAAGAATAGTTTTCACAAGTACAAACCTGTTTTTCTTTTTTCAAAAAAATTATATGTTTCATCTAGTCAAATTGGCTGTTTGTTGATATGTTTATAAGCTGTTGCTACATATATATCTTTTTTCTTTGTGGAAATGCCAGTCTGTTGTGCTCTACCTTATTAAATGAAAATTAAGGCTCAAAACAAATTACTAATTGGTGTAACACCATAAATGAATAAGAAAAAAAAATAAAAAAAGAAAAAAAAAAACGGTAGCGCGCGTTGTTTCTGTTCATAATGTCTGTGGATCGAGAGCAGCTACCATAAAATATTTTTATAGCCTCTTCTGCCTGAATACTGAACACGTGAATGTAATAGTAGCGCAGATTCAATCTATTTCGCTTTCTGACACACCGATATCAAAATTTTGTCCAGTAACCATTTTGCGGCAGATTTCCTGCAGACTGTCCTCCTCTGGACGCCGTAATCGGCAAAGCTCCGGGACCCACTAGCTGGCTACCGGCAGTGGCCGTGGCGACAGCTGCGGCGCTGCACTCCCCCGTTCTTTATCGAAAGCGCCTGCTACCGCTCATCGCTTCTGATGATTTAAAACGCTTTATTATTAAATGTTGCTCCACAGATAATTTCTACGATTTCCATTCGCACTCAAAAGCAACGGAGACAGGCGCCGTGATTAGTAAACGGGTATTATATTACATTAATCGGCGAGAGCGGAGTATGGCCCGAAATTAAGTTTATAGACTGGGACGAAATTAAACCACGTCATTACATTCGATCAATTAATAACTGCTTCATACCTCGTTTCTTTTCCTTTCAAAGTCAATTATTTGTGCAACTTTTGGCCAATATTCGGATGTTTTCGTCAAGCCAGAGTGAGCGTCTGTGGTGTAAAGTGTATTACAGTCTTGTTTCATTCCTTATGGTAAGTCTATGTGATAAATTGTGAGAATACCTTGCAACGCATGCTCTGTAGCAGTGCAGGAACACTGCACATTTCGTGTTCTGTATATGGTTTCATGAACTATTTAACGTTGATCGGAAGTGATATATGACGAACAAAGCTCAAATTCGTACCGTTGACAGTCAATTTGAATCTTTTCAGGAACCATTTTACAGTGAAGCATCTTGGCATTCGGAAAGCAGACATCCATGGTAATAACATAATTGACTAAGTTGAAATTGCACGAACATTGATGTGTAAAGGCATTGTTCAGATTTCGTATAAGGAACTTTTACTAGCAGTTTGCAACTCCATTAATTCAAATTGAAAAGTTGTACTCAGCGGCTTTCATCGAGATTGGAACTGCAATCTCATATAGCCCAAGCATCGCATCACACAAGGGAACCATTTTTTTCCCCACTGACCTAACGACACACTGCCGGCAACAAGCCCACGATAGTCATTGCGATATTGCCTGAGCCTCAAAACGCAACCTTAAACCCACAAACAGGTGTTATGTACGTGAAGAACGCCGTTCTTGGAGTCTAGAAATTAAATACACTTTATAGGTGTCTCATCTTGCAGTGAATTATATCGTATGAGTCTTCGATGTGGAAAACGAATGTCAAGTGAATTTAGCGAAGTAATGCCGGGCTACACCCGGAAGTAAATGCTCTATCACAGTGTTGACAAATACTTGCTACGACGGTGCCAATTCTCGCCTCTCTTACGAGGCAGCTCTTCAGCGAAATGCTTGCCGTGGTTCTCCGATACGGTTCTTCAGAGGGGAGACGCGCGTGCACGTTCGGTTTTCCTGCGGCGTTCTCCCCTGACAGTTTCTGACGTCGCCTTGTGGGCTATGTATACGTTTGAGGCTTTCAATCATCATTAATCCAGAATGATACACGTTCCACCCTCCGGCGTGGAAGAAGGCTGTTGACGCTGACATATCATTTCAACGTTGGGAAAGCAAAACGGATGGTTCAGTGTTCCTCATTCAGCGTAAAGCATGTGAGATAATTTTCCGTAACGTTCGTAATCACCTCAAAATTCAATCGAAGTAAAAATACATCGGAAGCTTATTTGAACGGAATATAATGTAAGATATTAAACGCTTTGCACCTCGATGTCGGATGTATCCACGTGCAATCTTTTGCAGCAACGTATAGAATGTCATGATTACCACGACAATGAAGAAATATGTTGGTAGGGATGGAAGCAAGAAGAGACTCAGTCAACAAATATTCGATTCCTCATGGCATTCATTTCATTTGACACGTAAGAAGAGGTAAAACGGGATATTACATTCGTTAACGCGAAAGATATACCAGGCATATGGATAACGAGAAAGTATGCATCTTCATACGTTTCCTCCTTGAAATCTGTATGCTCTATTATATACTAAGTAGCTTGATTATTGTTTCCGTAATGTTACGCTCTTGTTTGGCCCCTTAAAGATGAACAGGTTCCAAATGCGTGTCTCTGCATGAAAGTAGTTGTTTGAACCCTTCCTGTACTGTTTGTGTTTTTTGCTTGGAATTCATGAAGCAGACCACTGTGCCTTCTCCCCTCGAGGGTTAGGTCTCAAAACTAAACCGTTTTTTATCCAATGGCATAATTTATCAGACAACATCAGCACAAGACTATCAAACAAAGTCATCCATTTACAGTTGCAACACTCTAACCAGCAGCTGACCGAAGGGTAATCCACGGTCATTGTCCGAAATTAGCAGCTCTCTGCTACTGTGGCAAAGTCCGTACTACATTTTCGATTCCGCAGCACCTGTTTATCTGGTAACGCTGTGTTAAAACAACAGGAATAGTTGCAGAGTTGTGCCGGCATGTCTGTCCTCCATTGTCAACTTTATGTATTTTTTTTCTCCTGTAGCGTTGATCACGAGAAGTAGAAGTAAATGAGTGTAGTCTGCATAACGTAACATTCAGTATTCCCTTCTTTCATAGCCACTCTTCATGTGCATCGATACCAAATAGGGATGTGAAAACTCTTGCGAGTGAGAGAATGACAATAATAATCGTAACAAGAACAAGCAAATGATGAATGAAGTTTATTGCAATGCAGAACGAGAATGGCTGTGAAAATAAAAATCTACAAAAATAGGTTGATCATTGAGTTGGCACAATGCAAAATCTTCTTAGCATTTTGTTACTGAATTTAGTTCTGGATGTTTGCAGAAAAAAAGGAAAAGTCGATACTTCTCGCTAGTGTAATATAATGTGAACCTTAGAACACGACTCAAGCAGGTCTCCAAGTAGCTACCAAGGCAGCGCTGCAGTCTGTTCCCTGACACTGCTCTGATGGCGGTTAATGCAGATAGTTCCGATTATGAAATACAAAACGTATTGTAGGTTACTTGTTAGGATCGTAACATTAAATTTGCGATGTAGATGGCACATGAACGTGACGACTATCCAGATTACTCATCAATATAAAAAGACAATATTATTTGAATGGAGCAGGATTACTCAACATGAATTTTGAAATTGGGTTACTGACCGCACAGGTGCTAAACGTCGTCAAGAGTATACCAAGTCCCAATCGCACTAACAGTATGAAGCTCGCGGCTTTCACATTGCTATCTGCACCCTACTCCAGAGAGCCCTCGGAGGAGCTGCACTAAGTTGCCGATGTAATGGAAGACCTTCAAATCGATAACAGATCACATATTGAAAAATACAAGCGAAAATATCTTGCAGCTTAAGCTTATTGTAACTAATCTAAAAATGATTGGAGAGCAACATTGTCCTATTCAAAAAAAGTAAAATGTTACACACTGTTGACGTCAAACGGACATTATATACGTCCCGTCTTGTGTCCTACTCATCTATAATATCCGGTGTACTATCAAAATGATTATATATAATGGATGCTAATGTAATGCATCGATACCAGATGGTGGGTTCACAACACTATTGATGCGAAAATAAAAAAGCAGTTCGCAAAAGCGCAGCTGTACTTTTTCGTACGTTTTCACCTCCAGATCTACCACAGATAATGTATACTGACAAACTTGGTCATTGTCCCTGTAGTTTTTTCCCCCTTGTTTCAGACCAAGTTGATTAAAAAAAGTATAATTTCGTGACTCTTACAGATGCTTCGAATCTGTTCAGTAATTTTGATGTGACTTAAGATCAGTTAGGTCTACGATCATGGCAACCTCTGCGAACTTGCTAGGACACACTTACATGTGACAGGTATCACCTGATTTAAAGTTTACTGAAAGGAATTGATACATCGTTTGCAGCAAACCTGGAACAGCTTTCGGAGGCAACTACCATTTTATAAAGTCACTACAACTACGCTGCCAAGGAATTCCAGCATAAACACTCTCATTGCCACAATCGCGGCTGCAGTAGATAACTGATAAACTCGCAAAATGAAAGATGAGACAAGGGGTAGCTTCTGCATGAAATGACCTTGTATTCACAAAATATTCAGAATATTTCATAGAGATGACAAGAAAACGTCAGGCGAATTTAGCAGAATAAATCTGTCCCACAGCTGCAAATCATTGTTATGCCTACAGTATTGCCAAGTGATGCCTACAACGTTGCAGTCAGGACCACACTGACAGCAAGAAGAACGTGTTTTCGTAACCTGATTATTTCATGATAGGATCCAGACATCCAATCGGTCGCGAGAGATTCTGCTCTCCAAATTTTTGGCCATGTGCCTACAATTTAGGGCGGCTCGATGTGACGACCACCAACTTTGTTACAGACACTTCTTCCGAAGGATACTCTGGTGCACGCTTTCCATCCCACCTGGCGTCTCTTCAATTTCTAGCGCAGTGGCCAGAAGTCATACCAGCAGATCTGTCTCTATCTCTACAGGGGTTACGTAAATTAAACTCTGCATACAACTGCACAAGAAGAAGTCCACATCATCCTGGCTACCCAACTGATAACAGGCCAAGCAACGCTGAGATTTTCCCTTATTCAGACGTGGATGTGTTACACGTTTGAACTGAAACCGTCACAGAACAGAAATGGTGTGTTTCCGGACACGGATTCCTATTCAAAATATTACGTACTCACTCCTCTCTATAAGTTCTAGACAGCTTTGTAACGAGAATTTCCAAACACCCTGTTTACACATGAGTATAGCTTTAAGTATACGCAACAGACTACAAGAGACCTTCACCATACGGGCACAACCAATCGCCTGGCGCCTCTCAGTTCAGACCCAGAGTCTCCAGATAGCGCTCATAAATTTGGTCCACTTCCTGCTTCTGCGCCACATCCATCTGTGCACTGTACTCATTCGCTGACGGTGTTGGTAGCCGTCAAGGGCAGCGCTATCATCCATGGGCTACACTGATTCTGCCTTGTACAGGCAGAAATAGAAATTCTTCCACCGACAGCCACAAAACACGACGTCTTGGTGACATTCACACAGTTCTAATACTGAAGTCTGTTCTGTTCAGTGCCTGCAATCAGCTCAGACAATTTCTCTGCCATTATACAATACAGTTCTGCGAGTTCCGTTGAGAAAGTTATTCAGATATTGTAATAGATTTAGGATTTTCCAGTACCTCGCATCAAATTGTACCAAAATTAGGTGCCATTTTGTATACCTCTTAATAAACCTTATTGATTATTTCTTATCGTGTGCCACATTTCCGTTATAGTGTCATCCTGTCAAGCAAGTCTTTAAGATGATCGTTACAGCATGCTATAGCAGTAAACCACTTTTCTTCTTCCTTGGGTGTTTGGGCAGAATTAACAGTAACATTCAGGTACAACACTCCCAAAAATATGAATGAAACAACTAGGCACTTAAAATAACTAGTGCTTTGTTGAAGAACACAAAACAAGATACAGGAATTGTTATCCCACACAAGAAACATTGCTTATTTAACTGACAACATTCTCATAATTTTTGGTCGCTTCTGCCACAACAAACTTGCAATCAGAATTTTAAAAAAACATAGAAAAAGGACATCATTACACAGAGGTGAAATAAAATGTCATTTATGGTCAGTGTCCATATAGTATCAAAGAGCATCATGAAGCTAGACGCTAGACGTATATATTGTCATAAAATATAAGGTACAGAAATCAAGATCCCCAAATATTCATTATAAGTTTTTGTTTCTGTAGGGGAATATCTTCTGCTGTTTTTTTTCTGTTTGATGAATCAATGAGAACCAAACGCCTGGTGGAGGACAGAAAGAAACACCAAGGAAGTACTAGAATATAGAAGAAACGAACAGTTTTGAGTGGAAAACTGTTTTCCTAGCGCTGCGTGTTAGTGTTGATTCACTTCAAATGTTTCTTAGTGTTTCTGTAGTATGGCACACATGTGAAACATTTTGTATACTTTGGTTTATTTGTAATAGTGTGTGCTGTTGATTGTGTTACAAGTATTTATTTGTTAAGCAATATCATTTGTCATTCAAATTATTTATTCATGTGTTTTCTACATGTAATGTTAATGTGCCAAAAATTGCATAATTGTTTAAATCTGTATAAATTTGACATGTCTAATATCATGTAAAATACAACCCATGGACAAATGAACTACTATTACTGCTACTACTACTACTACTATTACTACTGCTGCTACTGCCATCACCATCACCACCTTGTATCTATGTCGTGTAAAGTAAAACCAATGGAAAACGTGCTGCAACTTTGTAGCTCAGGACTGCCCCCTTGCTGCCTGTAACGATGGAGCATGGAGTTCCCCACCTGACGGCATTTACAGAGTCCCATTATTAGAGTTCCAGTTTCAAAACGCTGTCACTGCTAAGAATGGTGTCAGATAACAGCATATTATTGAAGCAGATGCAGGAGAACATGCTCACCTCCAGCCGCGTGGCACACGGGTGTTCCTCAGTTTGAAGCCAAGGTGCGCAACATGACCGTCTCCACGAACAATAGCTGGTAAAGATCTTCTACGAGAACGGTGACTGTGCGCCAGTAGCCCTGCACAACTTCTGGACACTCAAGGGTACAAAAAAAGACAGCAATGATCTGATGTCTCGTGAGGGTCTGGAGAAAATGATTACAGAATTCGGAAAGACAGGTTCTTTTCAAGTGCAATGTGGCAGAGGAAGCAAAGCAGCTGAACCGACATCTGCCGAAGACTTGGCCACGGTAGTGCAAGAGAGGTCGAGTGGTGATGTTGAAAGGTGGCTACACTGAGCCACTGCGCCAGAGATTGCGCCAAAGAGTATTATTAAGCCGCCTCCACAGTGCTTGTTGAGAGCTCGTAGTAGTCAGTGCTTGTCGAGAGCTCGTAGTAGTGAGTGCCTGTCGAGGACTCGGGGTAGTCTGTGCTGAGATGTTGTAGCAGAGAGTGTTTGTTGAGATGTGCTAGTAGGCAGTGCTTGCCGAGATGTGATATTGGAGAGTTCTGGTTGAGATGTGATAGTAGAGAGTCGGTGTGAGATATAATGTAAGGATTAGAGTGATTTTCATCAATATAAATGAGGTAACTAACTCCGTTTCTTTTTATTTCAGTGTCCTAAATAATGCGTCATTACAGGTTCAATCAACAAAGCATCTGGCGTGTGTTCTTGTATTAGAGTTTAATTCTGCTTTCCTTACGCAATTATAGTATTTGTAATTTTCTTTTATCACGTCAGTAAAATTGGTATTTAAAAATTCTTGTCTTGTTGAAGAAGAACCGTGCCAGATGTACACTCTTTGACATAAAACTCGACCGGCGGCCGGCCGCTGCAGAGGCTAAGTACGAGCCGATCGCGGCATGGGACAAATAAACTGGCCACCTCGCTAATTCTCTAAGTCCGGTAAGCTGCACAATCTGGCAACACTGTAGACTGCGGCACTTCCTTGAGGAAAACTTGTCCCATGATGGAGAAACTGTAGGCTGATTGCGCCTGTGGTCTAGCGGTCAGTAGAAACAAGTCCTTCATTAAAGTAAATATAATTGCTGAACAAAATTGTCCTTTGAACTTCCTGAATTAAACAGACTGAGGTGCACCACATATATCTTGAAAGCCCTCAGACAATCTCTGTTTGTATTTTGTGGAAGCGAGCCAGAGAGCATAAGTGCAAGATCAAAATTAGTCATCATAAGGCAAAATGTAGAAGATATAATAATAATACAAAGGGACTTGTCTATACAAAAAATGGGCAAAGAGCTGGAGATAAATATACTTGCCTTTATGATGATACTCAATGAGGACTTTTCTGATGAGTTAAACCATAATGGTGTTCTAAGAGCAAACTTGATTTCAAGCCTACATGGATATCTCAATCTTCTGAGAAAGTCCTTCAATCTTGGTCCGGAAAGTCCTCATACGTCAACTAACCCATCAAATGTTAGTGGTGAAAGCTCATCTTCTTGCTTCGAAAATGCATCATTCTTCAAAGAAGGCTCCAATTAAGGATTACATCCCAGCAACAAGTCATGTTTCTCCACACCCTACCAGGAGTACATTTAAAAGAAATGCCCATACATCTTTGTTATGTTTTTATACCATATATTTTGTATGAATGTTTACCTTAGATACTTTTGTAGTCACCAAAGAATAGTTTTCACAAGTACAAACCTGTTTTTCTTTTTTCAAAAAAATTATATATTTCATCTAGTCAAATTGGCCGTTTGTTGATATGTTTATAAGCTGTTGCTACATATATATCTTTTTTCTTTGTGGAAATGCCAGTCTGTTGTGCTCTACCTTATTAAATGAAAATTAAGGCTCAAAACAAATTACTAATTGGTGTAACACCATAAATGAATATGAAAAAAAAAAAAAAGCGGTAGCGTGCGTTGTTTCTGTTCATAATGTATGTGGATCGAGAGCAGCTGGCATAAAATATTTTTATAGCCTCTTCTGCCTGAATACTGAACACGTGAATGTAATAGTAGCGCAGATTCAATTTATTTCGCTTTCTGACACACCGATATCAAAATTTTGTCCAGTAACCATTTTGCGGCAGATTTCCTGCAGACTGTCCTCCTCTGGACGCCGTAATCGGCAAAGCTCCGGGATCCACTAGCTGGCTACCGGCAGTGGCCGTGGCGACAGCTGCGGCGCTGCACTCCCCCGTTCTTTATCGAAAGCGCCTGCTACCGCTCATCGCTTCTGATGATTTAAAACGCTTTATTATTAAATGTTGCTCCACAGATAATTTCTACGATTTCCATTCACACTCAAAAGCAACGGAGACAGGCGCCGTGATTAGTAAACGGGTATTATATTACATTAATCGGCGAGAGCGGAGTATGGCCCGAAATTAAGTTTATAGACTGGGACGAAATTAAACCACGTCATTACATTCGATCAATTAATAACTGCTTCATACCTCGTTTCTTTTCCTTTCAAAGTCAATTATTTGTGCAACTTTTGGCCAATATTCGGATGTTTTCGTCAAGCCAGAGTGAGCGTCTGTGGTGTAAAGTGTATTACAGTCTTGTTTCATTCCTTATGGTAAGTCTATGTGATAAATTGTGAGAATACCTTGCAACGCATGCTCTGTAGCAGTGCAGGAATACTGCACATTTCGTGTTCTATATATGGTTTCATGAACTATTTAACGTTGATCGGAAGTGATATATGACGAACAAAGCTCAAATTCGTACCGTTGACAGTCAATTTGAATCTTTTCAGGAACCATTTTACAGTGAAGCATCTTGGCATTCGGAAAGCAGACATCCATGGTAATAACATAATTGACTAAGTTGAAATTGCACGAACATTGATGTGTAAAGGCATTGTTCAGATTTCGTATAAGGAATTTTTACTAGCAGTTTGCAACTCCATTAATTCAAATCGAAAAGTTGTACTCAGCGGCTTTCATCGAGATTGGAACTGCAATCTAATATAGCCCAAGCATCGCATCACACAAGGGAACCATTTTTTTTTTTTTTTTTTTTTTCTCCACTGACCTAACGACACACTGCCGGCAACAAGCTCACGATAGTCATTGCGATATTGCCTGAGCCTCAAAACGCAACCTTAAACCCACAAACAGGTGTTATGTACGTGAAGAACGCCGTTCTTGGAGTCTAGAAATTAAATACACTTTATAGGTGTCTCATCTTACAGTGAATTATATCGTATGAGTCTTCGATGTGGAAAACGAATGTCAAGTGAATTTAGCGAAGTAATGCCGGGCTACAAACCGGAAGTAAATGCTCTATCACAGTGTTGACAAATACTTGCTACGACGGTGCCAATTCTCGCCTCTCTTACGAGGCAGCTCTTCAGCGAAATGCTTGCCGTGGTTCTCCGATACGGTTCTTCAGAGGGGAGACGCGCGTGCACGTTCGGTTTTCCTGCGGCGTTCTCCCCTGACAGTTTCTGACGTCGCCTTGTGGGCTATGTATACGTTTGAGGCTTTCAATCATCATTAATCCAGAATGATACACGTTCCACCCTCCGGCGTGGAAGAAGGCTGTTGACGCTGACATATCATTTCAACGTTGGGAAAGCAAAACGGATGGTTCAGTGTTCCTCATTCAGCGTAAAGCATGTGAGATAATTTTCCGTAACGTTCGTAATCACCTCAAAATTCAATCGAAGTAAAAATACATCGGAAGCTTATTTGAACGGAATATAATGTAAGATATTAAACGCTTTGCACCTCGATGTCGAATGTATCCACGTGCAATCTTTTGCAGCAACGTATAGAAAGTCATGATTACCACGACAATGAAGAAATATGTTGGTAGGGATGGAAGCAAGAAGAGACTCAGTCAACAAATATTCGATTCCTCATGGCATTCATTTCATTTGACACGTAAGAAGAGGTAAAACGGGATATTACATTCGTTAACGCGAAAGATATACCAGGCATATGGATAACGAGAAAGTATGCGTCTTCATACGTTTCCTCCTTGAAATCTGTATGCTCTATTATATACTAAGTAGCTTGATTATTGTTTCCGTAATGTTACGCTCTTGTTTGGCCCCTTAAAGATGAACAGGTTCCAAATGCGTGTCTCTGCATGAAAGTAGTTGTTTGAACCCTTCCTGTATTGTTTGTGTTTTTTGCTTGGAATTCATGAAGCAGACCACTGTGCCTTCTCCCCTCGAGGGTTAGGTCTCAAAACTAAACCGTTTTTTATCCAGTGGCATAATTTATTCAGACAACATCAGCACAAGACTATCAAACAAAGTCATCCATTTACAGTTGCAACACTCTAACCAGCAGCTGACCGAAGGGTAATCCACGATCATTGTCCGAAATTAGCAGCTCTCTGCTACTGTGGCAAAGTCCGTACTACATTTTCGATTCCGCAGCACCTGTTTATCTGGTAACGCTGTGTTAAAACAACAGGAATAGTTGCAGAGTTGTGCCGGCATGTCTGTCCTCCATTGTCAACTTTATGTATTTTTTTTCTCCTGTAGCGTTGATCACGAGAAGTAGAAGTAAATGAGTGTAGTCTGCATAACGTAACATTCAGTATTCCCTTCTTTCATAGCCACTCTTCATGTGCATCGATACCAAATAGGGATGTGAAAACTCTTGCGAGTGAGAGAATGACAATAATAATCGTAACAAGAACAAGCAAATGATGAATGAAGTTTATTGCAATGCAGAACGAGAATGGCTGTGAAAATAAAAATCTACAAAAATAGGTTGATCATTGAGTTGGCACAATGCAAAATCTTCTTAGCATTTTGTTACTGAATTTAGTTCTGGATGTTTGCAGAAAAAAAGGAAAAGTCGATACTTCTCGCTAGTGTAATATAATGTGAACCTTAGAACACGACTCAAGCAGGTCTCCAAGTAGCTACCAAGGCAGCGCTGCAGTCTGTTCCCTAACACTGCTCTGATGACGGTTAATGCAGATAGTTCCGATTATGAAATACAAAACGTATTGTAGGTTACTTGTTAGAATCGTAACATTAAATTTGCGATGTAGATGGCACATGAACGTGACGACTATCCAGATTACTCATCAATATAAAAAGACAACATTATTTGAATGGAGCAGGATTACTCAACATGAATTTTGAAATTGGGTTACTGACCGCACAGGTGCTAAACGTCGTCAAGAGTATACCAAGTCCCAATCGCACTAACAGTATGAAGCTCGCGGCTTTCACATTGCTATCTGCACCCTACTCCAGAGAGCCCTCGGAAGAGCTGCACTAAGTTGCCGATGTAATGGAAGACCTTCAAACCGATAACAGATCACATATTGAAAAATACAAGTGAATTCTCTTGCAGCTTAAGCTTATTGTAACTAATCTAAAAATGATTGGAGAGCAACATTGTCCTATTCAAAAAAAGTAAAATGTTACACACTGTTGACGTCAAACGGACATTATATACGTCCCGTCTTGTGTCCTACTCATCTATAATATCCGGTGTACTATCAAAATGATTATATATAATGGATGCTAATGTAATGCATCGATACCAGATGGTGGGTTCACAACACTATTGATGCGAAAATAAAAAAGCAGTTCGCAAAAGCGCAGCCGTACCTTTTCGTACGTTTTCACCTCCAGATCTAACACAGATAATGTATACTGACAAACTTGGTCATTGTCCCTGTAGTTTTTTCCCTCTTGTTTCAGACCAAGTTGATTAAAAAAAGTACAAATTCGTGACTCTTACAGATGCTTCGAATCTGTTCAGTAATTTTGATGTGACTTAAGATCAGTTAGGTCTACGATCATGGCAACCTCTGCGAACTTGCTAGGACACACTTACATGTGACAGGTTATCACCTGATTTAAAGTTTACTGAAAGGAATTGATACATCGTTTGCAGCAAAGCTGGAACAGCTTTCGGAGGCAACTACCATTTTATAAAGTCACTACAACTACGCTGCCAAGGAATTCCAGCATAAACACTCTCATTGCCACAATCGCGGCTGCAGTAGATAACTGATAAACTCGCAAAATGAAAGATGAGACAAGGGGTAGCTTCTGCATGAAATGACCTTGTATTCACAAAATATTCAGAATATTTCATAGAGATGACAAGAAAACGTCAGGCGAATTTAGCAGAATAAATCTGTCCCACAGCTGCAAATCATTGTTATGCCTACAGTATTGCCAAGTGATGCCTACAACGTTGCAGTCAGGACCACGCTGACAGCAAGAAGAACGTGTTTTCGTAGCCTGAATATTTCATGATAGGATCCAGACATCCAATCGGTCGCGAGAGATTCTGCTCTCCAAATTTTTGGCCATGTGCCTACAATTTAGTAATAACCCTCTGATGGCTATTCCCATTTATGTGATTCGGATGACGAGAAAGCCCTGCTATGGGTTATCTATATGTTTACTGAAAGCAAGCGACATTACATAATAGCAGGAAGCCTGTCATATACTTTCAGATAATGTTTCCTGAACCTCAGACATATATCATTTTAGCATCCTTACCCCATCAAAAAGGATTTCTTGTTATTGCATTTGACATACAAGTTACTACTGAAGGCCTCAGGTGTCTTGCTTCCCACATAGCAAACAATGGTTACCACTCTCACTGTCGCATGTCATACCCTAATTCCTTCAGCATCATCTGGTTTAGTTTCGACTACAGTTCGTTATCCTTAGAAATATGTCCATATTTCAAAAAGTATAAGTATCATCTCTATGTAATGTTCACTGCGGGGTTACTCAAGAAGCTTTTCGAATGGAAGCGAAAATCGCTTAGCGGATGAGAACTTTACTTCGTGGTACTCCTCAGAACGAAAGAAACAAAATAACAGGAAGAGCAGCAGGCTCTTCATACTGAGCGTGGGCACTGTCAACGCAGCGCCCTGAATTTGGCCATATTCCTCCGAATTTACTTCCCGATAACCCAAAGGCGCTGTCACTACAAAAATATCAGCATATTCACACAGTAATTACTATCCACATGTAATTGCTAGAATACCTTGCTACGTCAGGTATCAGGTATGTGTTATCAGACGCTCGATCTGAGCTGTTAATTTTTATTGAATCAACCTGCTGTGTTAAGGAAATTGATCAGAGCAACTGAATGAGTTTATTATTTTGGTATAATGTATGAAAACCCACTTTTCCCACTTATCGTATCCTAAATATACGTCGACTGGGTTGAGAGGACGGCCGGTGAGGCCGTGCGGTTCTAGGCGCTTCAGTCTGGAACCGAGTGACCGCTACGGTCGCAGGTTCGAATCCTGCCTCGGGCATGGATGTGTGTGATGTCCTTAGGTTAGTTAGGTTTAAGTAGTTCTAGGTTCTAGGGGACTGGTGACTTGAGAAGTTACGTCCCATAGTGCTCAGAGCCATTTGAACCATTTTTGAGTGCACGGAACCATTAGTTTATAAGTAGGAATGTGTTGATTTACCATAATTTTTTTTAGTAATGGTCAATTTCAATTCATGATTTTGGTTAGTTTGTATCAAAATCTGATCTGGAAGTGCAGGAACATATTAACTCGTGGCTTCAACTAATCGAGCTGCTACGAGAAATTCATGGCAGAAAGTAATGTTCTTAATATTGATCTGAAAAAATTAATTTTCAAAGAAGCCATTTGTAGCTTGCATGTATTTCAATTTGTATTTTGACGGGTTTCTGAAATTCATGGATGAAGGAAAGGTTGCTAATTTAATATGAAAGAATAAGAAGTCACGTTTTGTGAAATGAGTCAGTAGAAATTTACGTGTGAAGCTGATTTTTAGAACAACAGGATTTGAAAGATACGTGGGAATCAGTGAGACCGGTTTCCTGAATTAAATAAAGGGGAACCAGCATAACAGTAATTCGTGTAGCCATGCTATGCAATCTATACACGAACCGTAAGTATTGTGAAAAGTTCTGTGTGTGTATTTATGTATCTTTTGGAAGGGAGGTTTTGGATGGTATATTATTTAATGGTCTCGACATATTATTAGGAAATCAGTCTAAGTAACTTGTGGAGGTTTTTTTTTCAGTTGGAATAACGTGCCGCGCACGAATATGAGCGGAACGTAAATTTCAGAATCGCGACCGCGCGAACTTTCCAAACACGCGAGACTTAGTTAATATCGAGGCACATCAATAAGTGAGAGGTGTTTTTGGGATGAGACAGTGATTGAAGAAGTTACAGAGTTTTTCTAGAACTAGTCCGCGTTGAGATACGATCATTGCTTTGTCCAATGGTAATAAGAGTGATAGTGTGTGGCTGTGACGTTATGAATCAAGCATTGTGGGCTATCCTTCGTTCCTTCCCGTAGGTGAGAAAAAGGTTATCTTCGTAAGAAACCATAGGAAGTAGAAATATCTTTATATGAGCTGTTACAAGATCATCTGTTAGGGAATTTAATCCTGTATGTTACTGGTAATACCGTTATTATGTTTTGAGAGATGAAAGTAAGACAGAATGAAACGAAATAGATTGTAGAACGGAGGAGGAGTTGTTATGCAGGTCCAGTTACGATTCCGGTTACTTACGCTTTTTCTTTAAACACCGTCGGGTGATTAACAGTGTAACAAATTTGGGGTTAATACTACCCTATTTAGAAGAAAAATATAAATATGCCCCAAACGTTTAATTGGTGCTGCAAGTAATTAAGAATAAAATGTCTCTAAATAAACTAAACCTAAAAAGCAAGGAGAAAAGATCATGAATTAATGTAGGGGATGTATTTTTGTGCTGTTCCGATAAATAATGTTCCAGAGAAAGGTTTATGTATCGAAACTTGATAAAAAAAATAAAAAATAAAAAAAACCGCCCTGTAAAGCAAGTTGAAGGCAGCTGCCGTAACTTGTTTTGGATTGGATAACACCAGGAGTAGTGATCCCTCTCTCTCTCTCTCTCTCTCTCGTTTGTTTTCGATGGCTATTTCATAAAATGTAAGTCCCGCTCTCCTATCTGCAACTTCTGGTTAAGTAATTACGTTAATTTAATTATAATAGCCGTGTTTGAATCACGATACCTACTTTTCTGTTCCATTAATGTCACATGTCAATTTATTTTGTTGTATTTTAGAACTTTTAACAGGCTGCAGCTAAGGACAGTTGCGACGAATTGTCTGGTTAGCATTTACTTTATCAAACTTTTATTTCAGTGTCCCTGACATCTATTTTACCAGTATCAGAGCAACGTAATTACGCAAAATGCGCAATTTTGAGGTCGGTCACTGGCCTCTAAACAATGCCGGTGGTCAGCGTTCTCGTCGGCTGATGGGAATCTGGATCGCGGAATGCAATTTCATCATTAAGAAGTAAACATTTTCTGTGCGCCGTTCTACCACTTCAGAAGCTTTGCTACCAGCAGAAGCGATTAAATAATTTTATAATATTACTATTTTTTTCAAAAACCAGTAATATTATAAGCGCTTGCGCAAATAATTATTCAACCCCGAGATGTACTATCCGAAACAGGATAGATTGCGCAAATTTGAAAAGTACATTAGCATGATTCGTTACTGGGACGAGCTTTGCATACTGAAGATAAAGTCTTGCAATGGCAGCTCACAAGGCAACAGTGGCGCGCCGCAGCCGGACAAGCAAAACAGAACAGTATTTGAAGTCCACAAAACGGACAACCACTTTATCAGCGACCGTGTCGCAATAACAACCAGTATCATCCCAGATATCAAGATGCTTGTAATGGGAATCTGAAGGGGCACTGGCAACAGAGCAATAGGAACCAGGCGCAACAGGGCCACAACAGCCAATGGTCGCAGAATGTGCGCGTTCAGTCATCTCCTGCAAATCAAGGAATTGACACCGGTTGCAGAAACAATGACGTATCTCCACTGAACTGGACACAAACCCTAGCCATGACATATGGATAGTCGAGGTGGGCGAAGTACAGCCCCCTGTGGCTTCCGGGGTGACAAGCTAGATGCGGCTGCAACCAGCTCCCTGATGTCAAGTCATGGGATGCAATGGGGCAATATTTTTAATGAGCAACTCTGCATGCTCAGATATGACGACGACACTGATATTCGACAAGAATTGGTTAATGAGACAGATAACTGTGTAGAGTCTGTGCAGGAAAAGTGGAAGGTATACCCACCACACTTACACTGGAGACGAGTCGGTATTCTCTTCGCCGGCCACTATGGCCGAGCGATTATAGGCGCTTCAGTCTGGAACCGCGCCACCGCTGCGGTCGCAGGTTCGAATCCTGCCTCGGGCATGGATGTGTGTGATGTCCTGAGGTTAGTTAGGTTTAAGTAGTTCTAAGTTCTAGCGGACTGATGACCTCAGATGTTAAGTCCCATAGTGCTCAGAGCCATTTTATTATTCTGTCATTCAACTGCCGAGCCTGAGATTCACCTCTTGAACGTGTACTTGGTAAATATGCTTTCAGTTCATGTTGTCCTGTTTGAAACCGACAAAAACATTTGTATTATCCTTCACCAACTGCTTCGGAATCCTTGAGTATGTCTGGCTAAAAAAAAAGACATTGATTTTCATATTGTGGCCAAGGCAGAAATATTTCTGGATCACATCCTGTGTTTTCATTGCGACATCATCAAACAGGAATATGCTGTTTGGCTCTAGTTTTTCAGGCAGCTGCTTTCGCTGACCTCTGATATGTTACTTTATCCACGTTGTGCAAAATATACAGCAATGGCTGATACCTGAGCTGGATCACGGTTTTTGGAGAAAGATGTAAATACTCAAAACAGATCTCCTCAGGTTGTGATAAAAGTGTTAGAACAAGAATAGTCTCCCTGCAATAGGTCTAACAATTACAGCACGTATATTCTCAGGAGGTAATGACCCATTATATTTCTTTCTTCTTCTGGTGTTTAGCATCACTGCGAGACCAGTCTGTTATTACAAGACTCTTGTGATGGGAATGTTTCGTGCACTTACCTGTGACAATTACATCTCACATTGGCACACTGGGTATTTTATAGAAAATACACATACTGTTCTTAAACATTTTTATTTATAAACACTCACATATTGCAGGGTGCATAAAAAACTCTGCCGAAACAGTTCTTAGAAGGCCCAACGGTGCCAACCGCCGTTTCATCCTCAGCCGATATGCGTAATGACTGTGGATACGAACAAGCATGTGGTCAGCACACCACTCTCCCAGCCATTGTCAGTTTTCGTGACCGGAGCCACCATTTCTGTCAAGTGGTTCCTCAAATGGCCTCCAAAGGGCTGAGCGCAACCAACTTGCCAACAGCGCTTGACAGACTCGGACCATCACCCGTCCAAGTGCTAGCTGAGCCTGACAGTGCTTAACTTTAGTGATCCAGGGTGTATACGGGGACAAGGAAAAAAAACTCCCGGATTTCTCCCGGATATCCCGTTTAAAAAATATGCTTTTTCCCGGGTGACAATACACTTTTTCTGTGCTAAGTGACAGCAGTTTTTCCGTAGATTTTCCCTCGGAACCGTAAAACTTATCAGTCCTTTGAATGGTTAACGTTTTATACAATCGCATAGAACTTCCCGGAAAAAAAAGAAAAGACGGAACAAAGAAGTTTTGGAGAGACTTTTAATAAAAAAAAATAAAAAAAAAGAAGTTTTGGAAAGACCTTTGATTTGCAGCAACATATACGTTGCATATTTTCGTATTACTAAAGTATAAATTCGAATTGCACCAAACACAGAGCGTTAGTTTCCGGAGCGTTGAAACCGAGGTTGCGATGTCCTTTTGTAAGCGAGTCATATCTCAAGCCACGAGATCTCGTCAGCCGATGACAGCAGCTATTCAGAGCATAGGACACGTTTTATAGTCAGCCAATAGCAAGATCACTGGTTACATTGCGCGAAAACGCAAGAGGAAAAGTTAACGGTTTACATTAATGTATACAGTACCGTATATCTACAAGAAAAGCTAAGCTTTCACATATAATGTTAGTCTCTAGTATAAACACGCTACGACAGAAGCTAAGCTTTCACATGTAATATTGGCCTTTTTTGCGTGTGTTATACTTTAAGACACATCACACAAATGTGCCAGTAAATTTAAAATTATGACATAAATGCCTGGGTTCCAAATTCTTGTAAGTGGCTGGTCCTTAAACTGTTCAGTTTCGAACGCTCTGTGATTTAGATATCCATCCCACTTTCTCACACGTAACATAATTCATCTTGCGTAAAAAGAAATTTACTTTGAAAGTAACGCTTTTCTAACTACCGTTCGCAATACTATCCGGAGACTGTTAGAAATAGGTTCGATTTACCAGTTGCCAGAGAGCGCCAGAAAACGCATTATTGTGCGTGTGCAACTGCAGTGGTGTAGGAAGCCCATATGTTCGTGTGTATAAAGCACTGAGCTTACATTACACCATAAAAGAAACAGTGCATCAGAGGATACTCCAAAGAGCATCGGAATTTCGTAAACCGTACTAAAATCCATAATTCGGCTTGAAGTGCAAATTGGCTTTTTCCAGATTCAGAATGAAGTAGGTCCCATCTGATATTAAGCTTATCAGTGTGGTTTTTGGGATGTAAATTTTCTTGGAGTACCAGTACTCTACGATCTCATTTTTGGTTCTTTATTATGGCATAATGCAATATATGGCAGAAGATTATAACGTGCACTTGAAATTCAGCGGACAGTTGGAACTAGCCAATACTGTAGAATGAAACACTTCGTTTCAAATAAAATGACTGCCTCGGCGGAAAATTAATAAAGCCAAATTTCTTTAGAAAACTTGCAAAAATAACTTCACTGTTCTGCAAGGCGATTAATACTTGACTGCTGCTAACTTGGAGATAGAATAAAATCAGAAAACTAAAATTAATAACATATTTTTGCCCTCCGTAATTATGTAAATGTATTTTAATTCACTTGATAGCTCCCGGGCACAGAAATCCGTTTTGTTTTCATTTGACGTGGGAGCTGTACACGAAGAGAAGCAGCGAAAAGACTTAACGTAAACACGGGTCACGTGGAGGTTAACCCCTCCCCACTACAATTCTGACAACTCTGTGCAAGCGTGAATCTGGCAGCTAGGACGCGCGAGAAAAATTTTTCTCATTTGCTGCTTGCTGCTACTACCGATACAGCTAACAGCCAAACTTCAAGTAGCGGGAGAAGGTACTGCTTAATACGCGAATCAAATGCGCATGCGCAACAGACCGCTGGCAATTGGTCAAACGAACCTAATGTGAACAGTTGTGACGTCATGCTCATAGCAAGCAGTTTATTGTTACGAAGAATTACAGTCTGCGCCCTACGGCCTTTGACATATTTCTGCTATTTGCAGACGCTTGTGCGTGCACGGTTTTTTGTTGTTGTAAACTGCACATTTCCTTTGCCACTAAAGTTTTATTTTTTTCCCTCTCGTTTATATTTTATTGCTGCAGTATCATTCTCCAGTAGCAGGATACTATAACATTCTTTGCTAGAGAATCAATTCTGCAGTCAAAATTACAAAAATTTAACTGAAAGGTAAAACAATGAAAAATTCCCGGAATTCCGAAAAATTCCCGGGATTTTCCCGGTTTTCTCTCGGATGAAAAAATTCCCAGGTTTTTCCCGGATTTCCCGGTTGTCCCGAGTCGTATACACCCTGTGATCTGATGGGAACCGGTGTTACCACTGCGGTAAGGCCACTGGCGCAAGGTGTATATGAGAGTTAGAAAAGATTGCAATTCTCTGCCTATATCTGGCACACTGGGCTCATACATTTCTACTTCTACAAACATACTGTGTCATAGTTGGCTGATGGTTTCTTGCGATGGGCGAAGAGTTTGGTGGGCTCACTCCAACAGATTACCCCACAATGTCTCATATAATCAGTGGACATATGATTGCTACCTTTGTAGACATTCTACAAAAGGACATATTGCATAAATGCTATACATTAGATGTTTAAGCGCCTGCTCTGGTAGATGTTAGTACTCTTTGTCATTAAATATTTTAACTCTTCCAGGAAAGTCACCTCCAATGACTATGATTTCCCTGCATTACTGATGGAGAGTGGACATTCCCATGGAACAAAGCAGAAATCTACATTCTCATATCACACAGCTGAACCCATTCTTCAACAGATAATATCACTTTGGCGTCAGTAAATCGTGAATTTTCGAATTAACAATTTAATAGAACGCCAGGTCTGATATCACTACCATATCGACGCATTTACAGCCAGTGTTGGTTAAACATAATTACCGTGTCGTGTGCCTGTGATGGTTTCACCCCACCTGCGATTGCATCTTGACATATTCACCCTTTTTGTGTGTACCCTCATGACTGGATGAACTGTTTATCAATTACTGTTAATATAAATTATTTGGAGCAATGTATGCAACTTAAAAAATTATTGTTGTCAGTATAAAAGCTGAATATGTTCACCTCTATTGCCAGTTCATCATTCGAAGACATGGAGCGATGATTCTCATTGTTAACAGAAGAATGCTGAAGATTAGATGGGTAGAGCACATACGTAACTAATAAGGAGGTATTGAATAGAATTGGGGAGAAGAGGAGTTTGTGGCACAACTTGACTAGAAGAAGGGGTAGGTTGGTAGGACATGTGAGGCATCAAGGGATCACCAATTTAGTACTGGAGGGCAGCGTGGAGGGTAAAAATCGTAGAGGGAGACCAAGAGATGAATACACTAAGCAGATTCAGAAGGATGTAGGCTGCAGTAGGTACTGGGAGGTGAAGAAGCTTGCACAGGATAGAGTAGCATGGAGAGCTGCGTCAAACCAGTCTCAGGACTGAAGACCACAACAACAACAACAACTTATGTGAGGGCAGTGAGTGTACATGGCAAGTTATGTCCACTGATGCATCAGGTATTACCTCAATGTTACGGGAGAACAGCTACTACACATTCATGAAATTGACTTAACCCAGACATTCTGGATGTTCCCGAATATGTTATGATGCTTCAGCTGGAGGAATTTGTTTCCAAGGAAAGTATGACGATTTTGTTACTGCCATGTTCGAGTGGCTGAAATCAATAAATATTTGTAAAGTGTATTTGAACATTTATAGGAAACAAGAGAATTCCTTCTGTGAACTCAGCCTCCACAGACTCTACAGATTGTAGCTTACACAATTTGGCACTGGGGAATGCATGCACTGATACAGAGTTCTAATTGGCACAGTCTCACTACTTTTCGCAAATAGCCAACAAACTCATAGTACGCCCCTCTTACATATGGAAACTGGCGGCAAAGTCTGTCTGTCACGACCAATTATGCAGAATAGACATCATTCTGTTTTAGTAAACTGGAATGTTTAATGTATATGCTTATGTCCCACGAGGTTAACTCAAGCACTGCCTCACTGTACATATTAACTATGGACGCTTTATGTCCATACATATGAACGTCTATGGAGTATGGGAAGGATCAGATTCGTCTGTCATATTCCTCTCTATATACCCCATCATACTGCAGTTGTACTATGGATAGTGTATTTTTGCATTGATGTGTTGCACAGTTTTAATTTCAATCGCCAGAACTGTGTCACTCTCCAATGGCAGCAGCAGCTGCTGCTGCTGCCATTGGTCTGCTGGACACTCGAGTGTACACGTCCAGCAGTTTTGCTACTACAGGATCAGAGGCGTGATATAATGCTGCTGGAACAAAATATAACAAAACATAAGAGTAATCGAATGTATTTACTGATAATAATATTCATAACTATGATAATAATAGATATTTATTTCAAATCTAACAATCTTATTGTTTTTAGTATCATGCAGGGGGCACTGGCTGGATCCTGCTGGTGCTACATCAGATCACAATGAAGGTGAAACCTTAAACGAGGGAGCTGAGGCATCTGGATTCATATTATAATAAAGTGAAGGGGAGGAGTGAAATCGGTTTCTATTGGTCCAGAGGTTCCCAGTCTTTCTACTGGTCCAGTGGAAAGGGGAGGGAAGGGTGAGGAAGGGGGTTCTCCTGGGTGGCCTTGAACAATTGCCCAGGGGAGTGGGGGTGGGGAGTGCTGTAGAACTAGGTCAAGTGTGTAACCTGACACCGAAAATAGTCGTCAGTGATCTCGAGATAAGAAACCAATTATAATCAGATTGTGCGTGGAACATTCACTGCTAATGTACTTATGTGATGCACAGTTCTCCTGATCATCAGCAGTGTAACTGCAACGTCACATGCGGTGAGCAGATGATTCGTCCATATTAGCTCCTCTACAGCAGAAATCGTGGCACAGGTGGTGACAACATGTACCTGCCCAGGACGTCGCCTGTTCTTCATGTTTACATGCCCCAGATCATAATGCTGACACCACTGGGATATAGTGTATCGGTGTACCACGTAAAAAGATTGCACTCTGTACACATCTTTCGTCCTTTGATAAATTTCTAAAGCATGCTCCCCTTCTGCAGAAGACAAGGATAACCGCTCTTTGCGCTTATTGAGAGGAATTCACCATGGAATGAATTGCAGAGACAACGTTCCAGAAATAAGGAAACTGCTGCAACGCCATTACTCCGCTTGGGAAAACTGTCTTCTTACATTTTCTTCTCTTTTACTGAAATCTTTGTTCTACTGTACAGAGAAAAATGTTCCCTTGTTTGAGTTTTAGGGGAAAAAAACATCTTAAGGCGCTGGTTTAGGGCACCAATGCATTTGGAGGCGCGAACGCGAATCCAACTGAGCCACGAGGACCACTGTTTTGCTGACACCTGTATTGATCTATCGGTCTTCATTGTCCTAGAACCTCCAAAGATGCTCACATATGAGCGCAATATATGGATGCGGTTGTAAGGGGTTCACCACCCTGCTGGAGCAAATGTAATCTCAGACAGATTCAGATAGATTTCACAGGGCCATGGTGTAGCGCTGCTTACGTAAAATTAATCCGTTTTTCATGAGTTAAGATTTATCAGTTTGCATACATCAGAATTTAATTATCCAAATTTCATTATTTTAATTTTTTTTACTTATCTGGGAAGGTTACACTTGACGATATGCGGCCAGATCGTTATTTTTGAGAATTTTCTGGGAAGTATGTCCGAGTAAAAGTAACAACAATTGATGACGCGGCACGTTCCACTACAACAAACGATGAACAGTTTCACACGTCGGATGCGCAGAACTTACACTGTGAACAACTAAATGTTACGAGTGAAAACGTGCAATTTACTCAAAATACGTCAGATTTATGTGGTTCCGACGTAGTCACCAACAGTGCACAACCAGTCAGCAGACCATTTCATCAATCAGACAATGACCAAATGGTTACCGAACACGTATCACATGCATATACACTATCACACAGCTACTTTTGACGTTAATCAAATTATGGCAATATTGCTACAACTTAACTAAAATTTCAAACAGTCGAATGAAAAACAAGACAGGTCAATCAAACAAACGGATTAATGAAAAACTTGACACCTCTATTGAACAGCTTACTGAACAGATTACAGCAATGCAATGAAACAAAAAACAATTACGAGAGGAAATTAAGGCCTGTGCCAGATATAGAAGTGAAGAAATCAGATCCGTTGGACAAGAGATATGCACCACACACGAAGCCACAACGAAAAGACTCAGTATGAAATCAACGCAGTCGCCAAGCAATGATCAGAAAACACAACACAGTTACACGACGAGATTAACGCAGTATCAGTAGAACTTTCGCGCGCTTTGCATGCGAAAATTGACGAGAAATTTGAACAACTGAACACCTAAATTGAAGAACGTTTTAATTACCACCTACAAAAGAGCGAAAAATGTTACTTCTAATTCATACAAGAACAGAACAAAGTAAAGAAACTGTTCATGCAAACAATTACTTCACAGAGACAGGAAGATACGCGTAAGTTGTTTGCAAAAGCAAAATATACGTTGACACCAACATTGTACAGTATTGGATGAAATTAACATGGTCAAACAATCGAACGCAGAACTACGGGATGACCTTACCGATCTGAAAGCGAAAACAGACACTAGTATTCAGACCTTATAAAACAAATATACAGAAGACTTTCGGATAGTTACTAACAGACTTGAACAACTGGAATTATAACAGGATCCCGATGCCATTAAAGCAGACTTCAATAAATTAAACAAAACCTGCCGTAAAATGAAAAACAGATTTATGCCAAAAATAACAAACAGGTAAAAGCACTTACCGAAAAATTCGAAGAATTAGCCAGCAGTGTTGACATTAGCGAGAACAATAATGACTAAATCAGACGATACGTCGCCAGTTTCCTTCAATTAGTCACCCGAATTTCAACATATGCAGCAAACAATCAGTCAGTCAGGTACATCCAATGATAGGTTACGTCGCATAATGTCATCTTTACAGCATGAAGTCACAGAAATGGAAAACGTTTCAGCCGCTAATATCTCACGGCATACGCCACATGCTGGACATTTGTCACACTCCCATAGCCAACACAACTTAGGTAGATTGAAGAGAGTAAGTGTCTTAGATTCCGAACAGATGCTTACAAACACAATCTTATACAACCCTGATTTTGCTGAAACATTTAGAGACGATAACTTTGACTACAAACACTTTTTATCCGTCAGGAAATTTAAGATATTTAAGAATGACAGAACACAAATTCACCCCTTGGACTGGATACAACAACTTTCTTTTGCATTTCCACCAACCTGGCCTGTAATGCACAAGCTAGAATTTATTTGCAGCTTTTTAGAAGGCGAACCGGCAACTCGAATGAGATCGATCGCTAGACAATGTTATTCAGTCGAAGAATTTCAAAATGCTTTTCTGTAAGTGTAGTGGTCGAAAACGACACAACGCGGTATTAAGGTTCAGTTAATCGGCCTACCGAATTTTGAAAACTCAAATTTCCCCACTATCATGCAATTCTTTGAACATATGGTACAGCAAAACCAATATTTATGCGAACCATACAGTGAGTGCATTTCCTCCACAACTCTTCCATTATTATCCATGATCCTCAGGCACTCGCTTCTGTCATTCCTCTTATTTCTTACCATGGTGTAAAGTACTTTTTTGTTCCCTTCACTGTCCTCTTCTAACATTCTTGTCCATTTTTTCCATCCACTTCTTCTTCTCCGCCCTTACTATGGTCTGTGCCGCTTTCTTGCTTTCCTTATATTTTACCCTAGCTTCCTCTGTTCGGGTCTGGAACCATTCTCTGAAGGCTTTGTTCTTTCGAAGTACTGCCTCTTTACATATGTTGTTCCACCATGGGGTTTCCCTACTTCTCCTCTTTGTGCTAGTTCTTCCGCACACAGTCTCAGCTGCCTCAACTAGAGCCCTCTTAAAATCGCCCCATTCTTCTTCCACTGTTCTCTGATCTTCCTTTGGCAGCTTCTTCCTGATCAGTGTCTGGTACTGGGTCCTCCGTTCATCCTCTTTCAGCATCCATGTCTTCAACCTTTTCTCCTGTATATCTGTTGCCCTCCTATCTTTTTTCTCTCTTAGGGTGGCTACCAACAGCCGATGGTCGCTGTCTAAGGCCTCAGATGGTATGACCTTAACATCTGTGAGGCTGCTCATCATCTGCCTATCCACTAGTACATAAAAATGCATGAGCTCAAAAAGATTTGGAAGGAGTACTTTGAAGATCTGTTGAATGCTGCCAAGCAGGTAACTAACAGCGATGGAGAGCCTAAGGCAGCAGACGATTATAATAGTGGGGAAATTGATGATCTAACTTGGAATGAAGTGGAAGAAGCCATAAAGAGGATGAAAGGGGGCAAGGCACCAGGTTGGGACGAAGTAACAGTGGATATGATACGAGCAGCAGGAGAAGTAGGAACCCAGTGGCTATACAGAGTGCTGAGGGTGGTGTGGAAGGAGAACAGAATTCCTGAGGATTGGAAGAAAGGAATTATAGTCCCGATCTTCAAGAAAGGGGATAAAAGGAGATGTGAGAACTACAGAGGAATCACCCTGCTATGCCACTGTGGAAAAATCTATGAAAAGATGCTGGAGAAGAGAATAAGAAGCAGTATTGAAAGTAGACTGCAAGAGGAGCAGTACGGTTTCAGACCGGGAAGATCAACAACGGACCTCATATTTGCGGTAAGGCAACTGCAGGAAAGGCACTATGAGTACGGGAAGGACTTAATCATGGCCTTTTTGGATATTGAGAAGGCGTATGACAGTATCTGTAGGGACAAGCTCTGGGATGTGCTGAACGCAAAAGGGATAGATGAAGAGATTACACGAAAAGTCAGAAAAATGTATGAGGGAAGTGAGAGTTGTGTGAAAGTGGGGAGGGAACGTACTGCATGGTTCAAGCTGGAAAATGGGCTGCGACAGGGAAGTGCACTTTCGCCTTTATTGTTTATTATTGTTACGGATGAAATCCTACAGCAAGTATCAGATGCAATTGGAGATCATAAAATGAAAGCAGTGCTTTTTGCCGATGACCTGATGTTATGGGGAAATTGCGTGAAGGAGGTGCAAGAGCAGTTAGATGCATGGGAGGCAACGGCAGCACAATATGGAATGCATTTCTCTGCAAAGAAAAGTGAAATAATCGTCACAACAAGGAAGAAGAATAGGCCAAATGTGGATATAACTTGTGGAGGGGAAAAACTACAAGTGGTAGAGAACTTCAAGTACCTGGGAAGCGTGATTGAAAGTAAGGGGGGAAACGCAATGGAAATAAATGAAAGATGCAGAAAAGCAGGGCAGTTCTACAAATGCATTAGGGGGCTTATTTGGAGCAAGGAGGTGCCACAGAAATCCAAGGGAATTATATACCGAACCTACTTTGTCCCCATATTGACATACGGAAGTGAGACATGGGTAATGCACAAAAGCGACAAAAGTAGAATACAGGCTAGTGAAATGAAGTTCCAGAGGAGCAGGTTGGGTGTAACAAGACGAGACAGATTGCGAAATTTGTATGTGAGGGAAAGACTAAAGGAAGAACCAGTACAGGACAGGATAGAAAAATCAAGACTGCAGTGGTATGGACACATGAAGAGAATGGATGAGGGAAGAATTCCAAAGAGGATGTTTGATCTGCAACTGGAGGGGAAGAGGCCCAGAGGAAGACCAAGAGATAGATGGGTGAAGGGAGTGAAGGAATGTGTGATGAGAAGAGGAGAGAACTGGACGAAGGTGGAAGAGGGGGAATGGTGGAAAGACAGAACACGGTGGAGAGGCTTGTGTTCCCGACAGACCCAGCCAGTGGCTGGAAACTGTCCAAGATGATGATGATGATACAGTGAGTCAGCACTAATCCAGCTATGTATTTCGAAATTACCAAGACCGTTAAGAGTATCGCTCTTAACTGGACAACAGAAAGAGAACATTTCGGCATTTAGAGATTTATTACAGCATTTGGAAGTACAGCAGTCAAATTATTCATTCATAAATAAAAAATTTCCACAACATAATCAAGACCAACAGATATACGGCAGCTACGACCAGCCATTTTAATAGCAAAGGAGATAGACATTACCGAAATGACAAGAACAACCGCACGGCTTTAATAACAGACAGAATTTTAATCATTGGCAACAGCAGACATATATTGGCAACAATCGAGGCTTTTCCCCACAACAGCAACAGAACCAGCCGGTTAGCATACCTAACCAACAACGTAATTTCCAAGATCAGCCAAACTTTAATGTTACGCCGCCTGCACGTTTAGCATCGGCTCCGCCTAGCAGTAAAGCTTAGTATACAAGACAACACTAGCGTTTGCCCAACTCGTCGGTGAAACTAAACAGTTTCGGCGTGTTCCAACTTTGGCGACACTAGTTGCATGAGTTTTGAGGTTACATGTGGTCGTAGAGTGTAGGCAAACTGAAATATGGTGTGGGGAACGGAGAATAATGTCCGCTTTTTGGATATCTACGCTTTGCATAGGTGTTTGTGGGATTTCAGTGATGCTGATTACAAATATAAGCAACATATTGTTTTTCCTGAGAACGCCATGTGCGATCAGAACATAGATAGTTTGACAATATCTGAGCTGCAGGGCAAAATTTATTGAATTAGGAGCACGTATGCAACTGAATTAAGAAAAATACAAGCAAATGTAATTCTAGCTGTAGAAATGCTCTTGTCTACAGGATTAAAATCCCATCGTTCGCGTTCGCCCGCTCTCTCTCTCTCTTTTTAAGGAATATTGTTGACAGGAGGGAAGGCTACGCAAATCAAGAAGCTACATTCTTTACTCAATATTCATCTATTTAAAACGTAGCAGCTGTGCTTCCCATTCACATATGTTTGAATTTTGAAATATTGCCACTGTACAGATCTATCTTCAAGAGAGTAGTTTGCAAACCATTCTCTTCTTAATACGGCCTGCTTCGAATAAATACTGCTGTTAATGTTGATAATTATTGCTGTTAATAATTATTGGTGTTAATAAAAAAGCGTCATCACCTACTAAAACCGCATCTTATAGCATGCCGAGTGTTCTTGATTGTAGTGCATGCAATGTGATAAGTAATTTCAGTTCTGGCGACAGTGCTTCATCATTACATTACTACATTACATTTGACGTTTTCCATGGGCCCCTTGGAGAGGAGGTTCTGGGATGTGGAAAAGGTGATAGTTTTTTTTTTTTTTTTTACAATATCTTTATTCCTTATCCCATAATTAACCCTATTTAGAAGAAACGTTAACAGTTCTGGTGACATTCTAAGATATTTAAAAGAACTTCTTGGGTCATCCATTACAAATTATTTCAGCAAGGATGCTGAACAACAAGTTTTAACTCTATCACAACTCGTGCGAAGTGCAGCTGCCAAAACTTTCATTTCAGACGCGACTCAGGAACTCACAAAACGACGACACTGAAGTATATACTGGTTTGGCTGTGTCTACAGTCAAATATGAAACCATTTGCGTGCAACTCATTCCACAAGAGTGGCGCGCAATCCAATGTCGTGTAAACTAGGCTTAACGCTCAGCAACAAGGAGACCAATATGTACAGAGAAACCATTATTTCAACTCTCATCACAACGCGACGTATAATAGTAACTATCATGACAAACGCAAATGCAATGAGCACAGTTTTCAGCGCACATTTAATAACCGTAGGTTTTGTCAGCAGCAGAATCATCCACAACTACAGATTATCATGAATGAACCAGGCAGCCGATATCATCCTCAACCTAGTACGTCAGAACGAAGTAACAGAACAGTACAGATAGTTGAAATGCCACAGCATCCTCCCGCAAATAACAGGACGCCAGAAAGAGTTTGACTAGATGCAGCACCAATTGCATTTTACGGCAACGTGAGCAACACTTTTGATACACAAGATTTTGTTCACGAAAATGTCATTACTTTTGACGATACCCGAGATAAGCTGTTACATGAAAAACCAGTTATACAAAAAACTATTTCCCACCCTGTTATTGAGTAAAAATTGAATCATTTACATTTTCAGCAGCAATCGATTCTGGATCACCTATTTCGGTAATAAATGAAGAGACTTTCAACAAATGTAACAACGAAAACAATTATCCTACGTCATCAATAGGCAACTGTATCTGGTAAGGAGTAGATGTAAAGTTACAGACACACTTACTATTTTTTGTTGCAGGTGATACGTTTCACACAAACTTTTGGATTGTTCCTTTACTGACAACAGACGTTATTTTAGGCACGAATTTTTTGGTGAAACACGACGCAATCATCGATTTCAAAAAGTCTTATTTGATGTTAAAGAATGGGAAAGAGCAGCTTGCATTGGAATTTCAGCATGCATTATCAGCAGAAGAACAGGCAATTAATCGAATACAAGTCATTTCTACATCCTGTAACACAGTCTGGCATTCCACCTTTTACACAGACACGTATGTACACAACTACGATAAACCAGACGAATTTGAATACGACGTGAAACAAACTATTTCTGATAAAGTAAAACAGAGCAACGCAAAGACAGATGACGAACGTAGTCAACTACGCAATATTCTTTTACAGCAAGCCCCAGTTTTCGACAATATCCCTGGTACTCTGTCCGGTTTTATGTACGAATTTCAAGTTAAACAGCACGACACATTTAAAGCCAAACATTATCCTATGCCTTATATCCACAGAGAACAATTCAAGAAAGAACTACAAGCTATGCTAGACCAAGGCATTATCGAACCGGCAGTTAGTCCGTATATAAACCCGCCTCACATTGTTAAGAAGAAAGACGGCTCATTTCGCCTTGTACTTGATTCTCGTCACGTTAATGACATTATCATTACTGAAACCGATCGCCCACAGACACTAGAACTTCTTTAGAAATTTCATGGTACTTCTATCTATTCCACCTTAGACTTAAAATCCGGGTTTTGGAAGATTCAATTACATACGAACTGCAGAAAGCATATAGCTTTTCTCTGTTTCGGTGATAGTTATCAATTTTGAAAATTACCGTTTGGTTTAACAATTTCTTCAGCAGCATTTATTCGTGGTATGAACACAATACTTCCGAAAGAACTTAAAGGTAGAATTACAAGGTAAGTAGACGACATCCTTATAGAAGAAGCTAACTGGTCTCAACAAAATTTCAGTCTTGAACAACTGTTACAAACTTTTCGTGCATAAGGACTCACACTTAACATTAGGAAATTGCACTTTGGCAAAACCTCCAAAAAATTTCTTGAACATGTAATCTCAGCAGAAGGCATTGCGCCTGACCCGGAAAAGCTTCAAGCTTTACGTGACATTACTGTTCCAACGACTAAGAAACAACTCCATTGTTTTCTAGGATTAATTAATTTTTTCGTAAATTTATTCATTACTTTGCAGTAGACACCCCTAGATTTGCCAGTTGACAGACAAAAACATTATTTGGTCCCGGGATAACCAAGCACAATCTGAATTTATTAATCTAAAAATATGTATTGTTGAACGCACCACTTTTATCACTTCAAGATCCCACCAAAAATTTTTCCATTGCTACAGACAGTTATAACACTGCCCTAAGCGTACACATGTTTCAGGAAATCGGAGAAGATGTTACTACAGTTATCAAAAACATTGCATTTGCAAGTCGCTTTGTATCACCTGCTGAACAGAATTATTCAGTTACAGAGCTTGAAACATTATGCGTTGTACGGGCATTTACCAGATTTAGGTATTTTCTTTATGGAAGACATACTACCGTTTACACAGACCATAGAGCTATACAGTTTCTCCTTTTCGCCAAATTCACACACGACAGATTACGTAGATGGAAACTTTATTTACAGTAATTTGATTTTTACAATTGTTCACATTTCCGGTGAGAAAAATATTGTAGCATATGCACTATCTCGTTCTCTCAGCAACAATCAGCAAGACGTCGCAGCCAACTTCTGCCAAACAAATTTCAGCCTCATGTATATTCAACAAGTTGCATTTGAAAATTTCATTTCGTCCTCATTACGATACACTGCGAAAGAACAGAGCAAAGACAATGTACGGAAAAAAATTAAACACCTTTGGCAAGACAGGAATGACGTTACCATTAGAAACAATTATACTGTTTGCAACAACATTCTGTTGCGCCGTTCTCGTCCTGACAGCAACAACTGGTTACTCTGAATTCCTGAAGAGCTTGTTAACAAATTAATCGAGTATACTCATTTAAGCTACGCCCATTATGGAGCCATGAAATGTTTTCTCATCCTAAGACAGAATTGTTATTTTGCCAACATGGAAAACGTATCCGACGAATTTTAGCGTCATGCAAAATCTGCCAGAAAGCTAAATCATCCACTACGTCACATATTCCACCGTTATATCCTATTGTACCCATTAAATTAAAATTAACTCACTTGGAAATTTGTTACCTTAACTCCGCTACGCAACGCTACTGCTAAATCTGTTTTGTAAAACATTTTCTACCTCATGTAGGCCATGCACTGAAAGTAATTTCCGACAATGAACCACAATTTCGATCTGCAACATGGACACGTATGTTAGAAGCTAGAAACATTTCTCCGATATATATATCCAAATATCATGCTTCCTCCAACCCTTCTGAACGTTGGATGAAGGAAATTGGTAAATTATGTACAATATACTGCCATAAGAAAAATATTGATTGGGACAAATACATTTTATCATTCCCAGATCTAATTAATTCTATACCAAATGAATCCACTACGTTATTTCCTACTGTTATTTTGAAGAACGTTGAACCACCCATTAAAATTAGTGAACTGGTATCTTTTCCTACATCACGTCCACTACGTCACCACGAAATAATTGACATTGCTCTCAACAATATCAAGCGTGCCGCACAGCGCCGCAAAGGACAGCAAAAACAGGTTTGTAAACTCCGTGAATTTCGCATAGGACAGAAGATATTGATTGGTATGCACACATTACTTATCAAACAGAGGAAAGAGTAGATGCAGTAAATCTGAACTTCTATACGCTGGTCCGCATAGAATGCGCAGCATTCCTCACCCCGACGTAGTACGTATCGAAACTTAACGAACCAGAAAATCAAAAGGTAACCACCACATTTCAAACGTCAAATCCTTTATCGAATGAACTTGTTTTATGATTTATCGCACTGTAATGCCATTTCCAGTTAAATTTACATTTATGTCGTCACATACTCATTATGATTGTATTTTTCTTGGCAAATGCCCGGCAAGATGAGCTTATCAGGTCGCTTTTCTTGTAATATCAGACCGTGCACATTTTCTAAAGAACATAAGTTTTCGTGGCAAATTTCCAGTAACTCGAACTAGCAGGTCAGTTCACTTACTGTAATCACAAACCTAGTACATTTCCCACTTTATAATGTATATATGACTGTCTTCCTATAGAAAGTACAATATTCTCTGTATATACAACGTAACAAACACCAGTTCACTTTGACATTTTGCCTTATGATATCCCACTACCTTGTTTAGTTCATATTTCTTTATGCCACTAAACTATGATATTGAGTATGCATTTCTGCACTTTAATGTATTCTCGTCCCTGGATTTGCTATTAAGCTATGCTACATGCACATAGCTTGACGTATGTTATACAACAACAAAAAATACTATGTGGTATTTGATCATATCTTTAGAAATAAGTTTTCCTTAATGTGAATATAATGTAAATGCTAGATATTGATCCATATTCATCATTTTCAGAAAGCAATACCCTTTAAAAGAAATAAGTTAGATAACCACAGTGTTTACTGTAAAGTGACGTGGATATTTTACCATCAGAGCGAAAGAGAGAAAATGCAACTCTTTGCCATGAAAAGTAAATGGACCGAAATTAACAAGCATTAACAAGAATACACTATACACACCATATGATAGCAGTCTTGACTAATTAACTTTCATTCAGAGTATGATGCGATATGGCAGACTATCAAGTAAAACTATATACGTTAATTTTAGTGATGAGGTATGTTAGATGTAAGGAACTCTATAATGTGCGAAGTGATGATGAGAATGAAATAATATGAAAGAGTATGATAACGGTAATAATATTATACAAAGGCGAATGGAATTAGAGAAGTCATGCCTTGAGCTGACACAAACAAATTATGATGATGAATACTGAAGTCTTTATTTTTTTGCATATGATGATAATGAAGAAGTTTACCCTTTAGTTTTGAGATGCTATATAGTTGTTTAAGTATTTGTTGTAGTTTTTTTTTTGACAGTATGTCATATATCGCATGATTGAATATTTTTGAGAGAGACGACTAGAATACATTCATATTAAACACAATTTTTCATTACCTGTTAATTTAGAGTTTATTAATTTTTCTGCATTTCTTCATTCAGCTTAATAATCCACTTTGTATTTTTTACAGGAGTAATATTTCGTGTCATCACAAGCATTTTTGAAATATGTTTTTTTTTTACGTTATATGCTACAGACACATAGTTATTAAGCTTCTTCCACTACTTGTATTTTATCTACTTCTTTCTATCATCTTTACTTATTTGATAACCTTACCGCAGCTGACTCATGACGAGTGACAAATGACGTTAATAACTTTGTTTCCAACAGTAAATCAAAACAAATATTCTCATGTGCCAGCAATTAACCATTAATCCCAAAGCAAAACATAAAATTATATGTACTTACTAGCAGCTAAATGATACATGTAATAACACCTATTTCTGGGTAATAATTTGTATATCATTTGTATCAGTTGATGAAAATTCGAAAGGCCACTGAGTGCCAACACTTCTTCAGCTAAGAATGTATAAGATTTCTACTGATGATTTCTATGTTACACTTATTTAATGTTTAAATTTTACTGTTTGGCCTTTAAACGCCACAACATTTTGTAAAATTGTCATGTAAAGCTTCTTAGAAACCATATAAATTAGTAACATAAAAAAATTTTCTTGATCTACTAATTATGTCAAATCAAGTATATACCTATGTAAAACCGCTAATGAAACGCTCATGTGAACTTATATATGTTAAGGGACAGAAACTCAGCTTGTACTTTATAACTATGGACTGATGTCAATAATGTAATTTTCACAAAATGTTATAAGACTAACTGTATCCTTCCACCACTGACCCAGTTATCACCAACTAAGGAGACTTTCCTATATTCTGCCCATCCTCATGGTCATGGAGCACTCTATTTGGATTTTTTGCACTAATTCTGCGTTGATGCAAATAATGGATTCTACAAGAATGTGGTGTTGACATATCAAGCTGTCCACCACGCTGACTAACGGAGATGCTGTTGTGGACCTACTGCTTGGTGTACCTAATGTACTACCAAAAAGGGCAACATACAATATTGATACTACATTTCAGTGTCTTGGCTACACTTATTAATACTTCGGAAAAGAGAACTTCAGACTGTCACACCTTGTGTTGTGCTTCTGTGAAAAGATATGGACTTTTCAGTGCAGCTATGTGCAACCCACTGTTCTACAATCATGGTGCTATCCTTTCCATTCCCCACATTCTTCTTATAAAAGATACTAAAGACTTATACTAAACAATAATTTGAATTGACAATGCATGTGCACTTTATCTGATTCTTAATATTAATAACTACCTTTGTATGTTTAGTACTTATATAATTTGTCCATGATTTCATATATACTCTGTAATAATGTAAAACATATGCATATTAATTACCAAAACAAATTTTGTAAACTTAGTAAACTAAGTATTTCATATCTATTTGCAATAGGAAAATTTGTTGTTCATGGTTAAGTCCAATTGACTCCCCATCGCTGCCAAATTTTTACCCCTCAATGGAGGGTTATGTAAGGGGTTCACCACTCTGCGGAAGCAAATGTAATCTCGATGTATTGCTCACTTGCTAGAACGACAATTCACAGGCGCTGCCTGAGACAAAATATCTTTGCCACTGTTAAAAGAAAGCTGCAATAGAGTCGCAGGTCAGAGCAGTCTCTGCTGCAGTTGCAGTCCCTCGTTGCTACAGTGTAGTTGTAGTCTGTCGCTGGTACAGTGCAGTTTATAGTTATTAGTTGTTAAAGTCACAGTGCAGAACAAATTGTAAAATTTTATTATATGGAACTGAATAATAATTGTGATCAGTCCAAGAGCCAAATGATACCATGCAATGAGAAGACGATGAACAAATGAATAATTGTTAATATAAAGAAAAATCAACAGTGTAATAAGTCAACCAATTACTGTAAGGTACATTTTATTATTTTTATTGGCATGCGCGTAGTTAAGTCATTTGTCTGAGATGTTAATATGAATTTGTTTCAGTCTTTTATTTTGTGATCTGTCAACACCAGTTGGCCCAGATTTGTAATATATTCAATTTTCCCGTGTAATGGATAGTAGAACTTTTATCAAAAACGTAAACAAATTTTCAGATAATAATTGTTTTTACCAGTCAACTATAAAAGTATAATTTCCCCTTCAGTCAGTGCCAGTCCTGATCCAGTCATTTATCTAAATTAAAATATTCCAGCATTTTGTCAGATCATAGTCATGTGTTCTTTAGTAATCAAACGACCAGCTGTTCAGCTGTGTCACTGAGTAAAGTCAGTTTTTGTCGTAATTCAGATCTCAGAGAAATGTTATCCAGTATTAGTAGATAGGACAGCATTGCACTAAGCTGTGTCATTTGCGAGCAGATATATAGACAGCGTTATCCGGCGACACCATCACGAGGTAAGAATTTCTGTTTATTTCTCACGGACAGATTCTGATTGATTTCACAGGGCCATGGCGTAGCGCTGCTTACGTCAGAATTTAATTATCCAAATTTCATTATTTTATTTTTTTTATTTATATGGGAAGGTTACAAGGTGTAACAATAGCGCTCATGTTAAGTTTCAATGGCGAGCTTAACAGGTAGCAACTTGAAGTAAATGTAGAGAAAATTGTTAGCCACACAACGAACAGTGCGTGGAACACAGTTAGATGAAGCAATGTTGTACCAGTGGCCTGCCGTTCTTTTGTGAATGAAAGTAGGTGCGTTTGGGTCACTTTGCTTCTTACTGACTGTTGTCATCAGGTAGTATGCCTGGCACACGCAATTCTGCGAACTGAATTTGTATGTTTTTGTGTGTGAACTGGAATACGGATGCTCAGGAGGCAACGTAGAGCGGGTTTGCCCGGTTGTCTTCTGTGGCCTAGTGGACTTCCCTCCTCGTCTTATTGAAACTTAAAAAGGGTCCAATCACTTTATAACGTCAGCCGCATTAAAAGTTGTCCAGCACTGCATCAACAGCATATTCGTAGTCGGCTTAGTTGTTAGTATAGAAACAGGCCTATCCGAATCTGACAGGGTTCCACTGCAGTCATCTATGAATATCAATTATGCTGCCTAATATTCCGTCCTGCCGAGGCTGAGCATAGATTTTCAGACAAACCTGAACCTGCGTGATATAGTACCTGTACACACCCATTGTAACCACCTGTGTGAGACTCGGATTGCTGACGAATGTGAGACGCATGTAGATGCCAATTGGAGAGGGTGGTCTGCTGGCTTTGATGCCAAGGGAGTCACTGCATGAAGGGGAACAAAATTGCTGACGGTCTTGATCTTATAATAGCAACCAAAGCAAATTTGTGGCCCTCTAACTACCCTACCAGCCAGGGGTCATGGCCGGATACGTGAAAAAGGTGTTCTCTGTGTATTTTGGAAACATCATAACTCAGTACTCCACGGCAGCAGTCCACACGACAGGACGCTGGGTTGTACGATTCACATTCTAAGGATAGCTTGCACTAAAGAGCATAGGAACGTGGTTGCCTTTGAAATCGAAGATCGCTCCTAAGGGCCCTTGTAGAGGAAGCAAGGATAAGTCTCTTCCAGCAGGCTCTCACAAAAGAGTGCCCGTTATTTATCCTTCAAGAGTATGTACAAGGCACCACTGGCGTTGTTAGGCAAAGGCCTACTACTTTCCTCCCATTCAGACTTGTGACAGAAAAAGCCCTAGAAGAACGGGCTGGATTCCACGTAGTAATGTTCTACCTCACTGGAAAACAACGACCCATTACAATGATCATCTGTAGATCTTGTATTGGTATCTCCGTGACAGTCATACATCAAAGTCATCCTTAGGAAAGTGCCAATATTCAGTGAGAATGTGGTCCACTCCGCCATTCATAGCAATCCCATTTCAACCGAACTTTAATTTAGTACAGACTGCAAACTACCTACGCACTAGATCGGAAAGTTGTCATACAAGATGAGCACTACTACAATGAATGCACAAGACATACTTAAGAAAGACATACTTAAGAACATCAGGGCCTTTATGGATGTGGGTTCGAATAGACGTTTTAAGAAGGAGTGAAAGTGAAAGTGGCGGGCCTTGTCCCTGTGACAGGGGATGACGATGCAGTTGCCGGAACAATTGCAGTAGTTCTCATGGATGCCCCGGATCAGACAATACGAGCGGTAAGTAAGACCAACGTCCAAAGTGGAAGATGCCTACAGGGGTTCTGAAAGTGCGTGCAGGAGTGAAAGATAACTCGTAAATCATTCACAGACCTTGTAACACTAATTTAATTCGTGTGTTTTGCATTGAGAGAATCTGAATCGACACTTAAAATAGGCTAGGATTCTTGGCTTTCAGGTAGGAGAGCCTAGGTTGGATTCCTGGTAGCGGAACTGTAGTGTCTGCTGCGCTTCGTATGCGACTTCTCACGAATTTCCTCGGCTGACGCTTGCAGAAAGATGCCCCAAGTATCGCCCGCTGTAACAACTAACAGACGAAAGAGATGCGGTCTCTCTCGGTTTGTTATCGAGAAACAGGATCGTAAGGGAAATGTGCACGCTAGGATATACAAGGGCAGTTTTGATAAATTATGCTTTGCTGTCGCTTCGACTGATTATGACGCGTTAATATGGAAATAGCCGTGCTTTCCGCATTTGAACACATGTTCTGAAGGCCGCAATTCGTGCTGCCGTTTCTTTACTAGCAGGTAAAGAAGCTTCCAGGAACGCGGGAAGAAGCTTGACAGAGCTAAGCTGTAGTCGAATGAAGCTGTAAGGAGCACAGTTTCGTAAAATGTAGCAGCATAGGTATTATAAATTTAGCATAGTATGCTCGAGTGGAAGTCACCTGTGACCTGTTGACTGTGTAGTCCACTTTTGCAATACAATTTCATAACTTTTGTGATTACAACACGACATTGATTGTAGGTTCTTATGTGTCGTATTAGCGTAAGAAGCATTACCACACATACTTCTTCTGACACATCAAAAACAGTATCTTGATAATCTTTACAAATGTCCTGTCAGTTCGCATGTGCCAAGGCCTTGTTATTTATTGTAGTGTGGCGTTACTATTCGCAGTTCAAAATTACACAGAAACTTCAGCATTACGAAAATGAGAGCTGGCGTGAACAAGTACTCCTTGTACCATTTGCGACATGTATTTGAGCATTAATCCTTTCTTTTCATCAATCGTATCTTCTCTGACACATCAAGAACAACTATCATGATAATGTTTACCAATGTCCTGTCAGTTCGCATGTACCAAAACGCCTTGTTATTTATTATGGTATGGTGTTAGTATTCATAGTTCAAAATTACACAGAAATTTCAAAATTACAAAATGAAAGCTGGCGTGGAAAAGTACTCTTTGAACAATTTGCGACATGTATTTGTGCATTAATCATTTCCGTGCTGTGTGTTCAAGCTGCACATCGGTACTTCCATGCGAGAAGTCTCGTAAGATGTACTCAAATTCAAAGGGCGTAATCATGAACGACCCAGTGTGATCTACCTACGCTAAAGTATTTCATTGTTAATGGCTCATTAAAGCAAACAGCAGTCAACAATTCATCACATTGAACTTTAATACAATGCACTGAGAATGTGTTTATGATTATATATTTGCGTGTGTTAGTGCGTCTTTCCAGACAACTCTCCTGAGAAGTTTTAGTATTAAAACAGAACCACAGTAAGCAACTGCATTGCCTGGTGATGTACTAACTCTACTCTACCGGTATGCAAATTACATTCTCGATGCTTTCTGTCCAGAGAACTCGCTACTAATTGTCCCACCAACTGTACAAAACATGGCGCTGTGCCGGAAATGTTTGTTTGGGAGACTCATCTGACTAAATACCACCACATCGCCCGATATGGTGGTCTATAAAATCGAAGCAAGTCGCAATGAAGCTGATACGTAAATGTGATAGATGACACACTGAAAGTTATTTGTCACGATGAAATCTTTCGGAACTATTCTTTCCTTGCATGTATTCTGAATCGCAAGCATCCTGCAAAGATTTTTCTGTGTCATGGACTTCATTACTGAAGACATCATAGTCTTTAGTGACGTTATTTGGGATATCTGAAGTGAATCACGTTGTCGAGTGAGACGCAAGTGTGACCATCCGTTTTTCCGTGAGCACGTCGTTTAAACTGCAGAAAGATAGCTTAGTTTGGACTGCGTTTCCCTGCTGGCAATTCTATGAGCTGCAGCTCAGCTGTAAATGAGTAATGTATTAAATTACTTTAAAATGATTTCTGTTCATTATTTTCAGACCATGGGTTACGAATGTCCGGTGAGATTCTGCCTTGGTCATGCAGCTCGGCATTCTTTTGTTTGCAACATTTCCAGACTTTTAATGTACATGAAGACCCAGCTATGCGAAAAAAAATTCAAATAGTAACAAGAAGTATTGTTCAGGAGTCAAGGATTTGGGATACATCGGTGGAAGCTATGTATTCCAGCTGAATATATGTTTCTACAATCAATTATGTTTACATGGTCTTTTTGGGGCAAGTAACTGTTCTAACCATTTGAAGAAATATTTATTCTTATGTGAGCTATTCTACAAAGTAAAGTGGAAGACTTCTTAAATTGAGCATTCGTGTTCTCCAAATTTGGCAAAAATTTCTGAGACCCTGTAGTGGTTGATTTGCATAGATCAGTACCAAAGGAACAAGAATGAGTCTTATAGTATTAGAGGCCTGCTCAAAATTTGCTAAACTATATCCGATAGTGAGAACTACTACAAAAACAAAAAATCATATCTTGACGATGAATAATTTTCCAAAGTGCGGAAGCCGGTCAAATAAATAATGGAAAATGGTCAACGAATCACAGGTCAGATTATGTAGGAATTTTAACTGAGGCTGGGAGTAAAGTAAGTCTCGATTTCAAAGTACAACCCAAAGGACACTCCATCTAAATTAGTAGTGAAAGAGCTGGGAAGGCTATTTCGAACCTCCTGTAATGCCTCAAAAGACATTTACATTGTGTGTTAGTAAAAATAAGTATTGTGTGAGCAGTTGCAGTAGAGTGCAGTGCACATATTGCTATCGTGTCTACACTTGAAGTGTTCTGCAGTTTCTTACCAAAAAGAAGATTTTAAAACATCACTAGTACTTTGTCTTGGTGTACATGTATTAAATGATTCTAGTGAAAATCGACCATTTTGTTCAAACTTACTCGATGTATCTGCATATTTACTATTAACATGCTAATAGCTCATGTGGCTTGAAGATAATAAAGAGGTAAGACTATCGGTTGATTTCTGAGACATTCATTCGAATGATATCGACATTTTCCTAGACATTGTGGAACTCAGGTTACCTCCCATTCAGAAGGCTGTTGCACGCAGCGACTGTTATATTGCCTTGTAAATAATAGATTTCAGTTATCAGTCGTCCTTTTTACATTTCATTGGCAGATCTACATTTCAGCTAGAAACTAGCCATTCTCAATGCACTATCATTTTTGATCAATGCATGTAACGACTGATAGCTGAAATCTATTATTTACAAGTCATTGTGGAACTGTTAGAAGAGAAATGGAAATGAGCGTTTGGCGTCATTGGCCGTGAGGCCCCTTGCGGAGCAGGTCTGGCCGCCTTGATGCAGCTCTTATTACATTCGATGCCACGTGGGCGACCTGCACGGCGGATGGGTGTCAAATGACGATGAAGACAACACAACACCCAGTCCTGAGCGGAGAAAATCCCCGACCTAGCCGCGAATTGAACCCGGATCCGTAGTAACAGCAATCCGTCACGCTGACCAATCAACTATCGGAGCGGACACTGTTAGAAGAAACAGGAAATAACTCTAAAGGAAACACGTACAGTAATAGTTTTCTGTGGCAGAGAAGAGGCTGTAAATTTCTCTTTACGCAGTGAACAAAACTCGTTTTATTTCACAAAATATTGCCGTGTATTGTATAAACAGAAGAAAGATTTACACGAAGTACGAAAAATGCGCCATCATGAAACACGCCCAAGTGTGAAATAAAAACTATTCGAGAGATTTAGGACTGCTCGTGAGAGTCAGTGCACCGTTATCGAGGGAGATCTACAAGACTGGGCGCACTGACCTGCAAGTGAGATAAACTTTACTGATTTCCACAGTTCTACGACCGAGTTAAACACAGCCCGGAAATGGTACAGAAAAAGAAGTCCTAAAATTATGAAGTTCACTTCAACTAAACCAGTAGAAAAGATATGGTTAATAGGTAATACTATAGAGAAATTCAAAGCTGACGTGAAGATGAAGCTTCTTGCTATCCCCTAAAATGCTGTGTATAAAGCCAATCATTCATGTTTCGTGCAACGACTACATCCGAACAGCACTCTATCATTTAGAGCGAAAAAGACGAGAGTCACTTGCGCAGTCGATGACTGCCATGAGACGTTCGTATACAACATTGCCAGTGATAAAAATCAGTGGATTACTGTTTACGCACATTTATAGCTGTCTTACAGGAACCTCAAGGCAAATTAGCACCAAAAACTTGAAAAAAGGATGGTTCCGTTGCTAAAATCTCGTAATGGCGTAGCAAAATCTGGAAAAATGAGAGAGAATGATTTTCAGTATTACATCCGAAACGTCTTCTTACCAGTCACAGAATATAATTCATTGCTTTTGTTGCACTCTTGGTATGGACATCCTCCGTCCTGTCTTCAGGTGGGAGATGAAAAGACTGTAAATACAGTTCAGATTCCATCCGGAACTAATAGTGTGATCCATCCTCTCGATAATGAAATTTTTCGTCAGTGGAAAACATTCGTCAGGAAACTGTCGGAAAGTACAACTCCCGATAACTCCTTGTCATTTCAGGATTATCAGCGAAAGAGTAAACCTGCATTGTCAGTTTGCATCACCACGTCTACTTTGATCAAGTATGCCTGGTATACAGGACAATATGCAGAACACCCGCCACGACCATTTCTTACTCCATCCTAGTTCAGTCTAAATCACTCTAGTAACTGCTGTGAAGTGCCTGTATACATTAATTTTTCTTTTGTCAGGTTTGGCTGGTCTTAAGAAAATGTTTGTTTTCGTCATCCATTATACACTTCGCATTTATGTGATAACTACACAGAATGAACAAGGAAGTGTTTCAATCTGAGTAAAATATATATTATTAAAAAGTTGTCGTAAGAACTATGCAACAAGATTTGTTATAAGATATTTCATATCAACAAATTAAGCGCTCGACTGATGAATGTCGTCTGTAATGTAACATCATACACCGCCTTGATTTTCTTTCCTGTGATAGTCATTTTTGTAACAACTGTCTCTGCAACAGTTTAGCTGTCGATAGGAACACCAAGATATCCGAAATACTAATGATCTGAGACATTTATGATATTATTTAACAAAGTGCTTAAAATTAGCATGTATGCGCTTTGGAGTCATCACTCCGCGGCGCAACATTCTCTCGTCACGCCTGGGCCTGCTTACTCGCGCACTAGGCAGGAAGGACTGTACAAACCGCTGTTACAAGCGGTTCTTGGTGCGGCAAAAACGAGGAACTTTTAACTTTTTTTCAATACTTGCAGTGCGCCATAGCAGCTAAAATATTGACAGTGCTTTTCTTTCGGTGTATTCTTCATGGGTAAGGTAGGTTTCGACATGTCGGATGAGACCATTCTCTTGTGAGTTACAAGAAGGGATATCCAAACACTTTCCCTTGATCTCCGCTACTGGATGGGAGTGGCTGATACCACCTGACGAAGAAAGCGTGTCCAAAACAGAATTAAATAGCTCTGAAACAGATCAACTTATCGAATACCGTCCAGAGGACGAAATTTAATGAAAATGCTCCCATTGCTGTTTTGGATCTCAATAAAAGTGAATATCTGGATATCTCGAATAAAGGAAAATCTCTGTTACTGCCCTTCTCAACGCTCTACGTGTGTGAAGCCGGCCGGTGTGGCCGTGTGGTTAAAGGCGCTTCAGTCTGGAACCGCGTGACCGCTACGGTCGCAGGTTCGAATCCTGCCTCGGGCATGGATGTGTGTGATGTCCTTAGGTTAGTTAGGTTTAATTAGTTCTAAGTTCTAGGCGACTGATGACCTCAGAAGTTAAGTAGCATAGTGCTCAGAGCCATTTGAACCATTTTTGAACGTGTGTGAATCTGTGATTCTCTACGTTGTAGAACATAAAATGTGACATCAGGCCAGTTCGTCCTCACATAGATATACTTTGCAGAAATCGACAGGAAAAAGTATCTCACTAGTTTTAAGAATTATGTCTTTTTTATATTTATGACATTAATGTTTATTTTTTATATGCCCGCTTAAGCGTCAGAAGTTTCTTTTATGATCATATGGTTCTAGTTAAGAGTCTTGCGAAATTAGTTTGTGTAATTTGTATCTCGCAGCCGCCTCATAATAAATAAATACGTATTCTACGTACTTTACACGTTTATTGTTCTTGTTTAATGTTTCTACTTCAGAGCAACACGTTTGTTTTTTGCATGCCTTATGTTTCTATGTTCATATGTTGCTACTGCAGAGTCTTAGGTAATAAATTTGTAAAATTTGTATCTCATAGTCCTTCCATAATAAAAAATGTATTGCACATATTGTACGTGTTTGCTTTTACCATCTACGAAAAAAATCACAGGTAGGGATATCGTTAAAGTTTGAAACGTACTTCGCTGCGCCAAAAAGGAAAAAAAAAGATTGAAAAACGCGGGCCCAGTCAATAAGACATTGCGTTGTGACCGAAATACCCCAGGTTCGAATCCTCGTCACGGGGCAATTTTGCAAAATTTTGGTTTTCTGTTGCTGTGATGACGATGGTGCATTAATGTTGAAATAACGGTGCTGTCTTCATTTGGACACATCTTGCGAAGCCTACAATTCACACCGCCATTTCATTATCTGCAGCTAATGGGGCCCCCCAGAACGCGGGGAGGAACCTGAGGGGGCTAAGCTGTAGTCGAAAGACGCAATCGGAGATGTCATGGATGGACAGCAATCACAGCAGAAAAGTGTGTAGCTGTAACGTGTACCGGCACAGAACGCTATAAGCACTGCCTGTGTGGATGTGCACATGTGAACATCGTATATCGCAGTTTTTCCATTATTCCAGCGAGGTTATAGCATCAAGTCGATGGCCACATTTCTTGGTCGCACATACAAGCTCGAAAAGAGCGAGAATTTTGATGAATGCCCTTAGTGTGGGCGCGATGACTCGCAAGATTGACAATACACAAGCCCCGTCATAGAGGTAACAAAAGACAGCTACATCCACACGCTACAGTCCTCGCCCAATACCTTCACACCGCACAGGGAGTGAGAAAACTTCGGACGGTGGCAAAAAGAAGTACACCATCGCCCAAGTGGACCACACCACATCCAGAAGAACTATAAGACCAACACCATCATGGTGAGGTTCCAGCCTAAAGAGCTGAAGGTGACCCTGACGGTCGACGACACTGTGAGTACGCGAATTTACTAAGCAATATGGCTCTAAGCACTATGAGACTTAACATCTGAGGTCATCAGTCCCCTAGAACTTAGAACTACCTAAACCTAACTAACCTAAGGACAGCACACACATCCATGCCCGAGGCAGGATGCGAACCTGCGACCGTAGCAGCAGCGCGGCTCCAGACTGAAGCGCCTAGAACCGCTCGAACACAACGGCCGGCTAAGCAATATGACACCATACATTTCTTCTTTAAAGATAGTTATTTCAATATTTTGAACACAAGCTGTTAAAATTTGTAGGAAAATTAGATCCAAACCATCTGATGCAGCTTCATAAAACACTAAGGGAAAAAAAGAAAATCGCAGCAGCAAGGAGTTGTGCGACGCAAATGAAAGTCAATGGGCGTGTTTCTACATCTGAAACCTGACGCCGATACGAATTTCGCGCCATTCAAATATGAATGGTGTTGGTAGGGCCACTATGAGGATGCAGATCAGGTTTGCTTTGAATACATGCTGCAACGGTCGTGAGCGATAAGTTGCCTTTGACACTGTACGTGGTAAGGTGATGTCCGTCAAGAATGTCTTTAAGGTGACAAAGATGCCATTATCAACAAGTCACTGAGTTTGAACCAAGGCTACGAGAAGATCGATGTACTTTCTGCGATACTGCAGAACGACTTGGCAGTAATTTAGCCACTGTGTATGACTGCTGCTAGCGGTGGTCACAATACACACACGTTTTCATGCTTACAGTCAACATTTTGGCAGTTACACCAGTTATTAATGTACCAGCATTTCACATCTGCAATGACTTATCTAGCGCCTACACTAACCTGTGATGTTGGAGTGTTAATCTCTTAAATATGTAGCGTGGTCAAATGAAATCCCGAAATTTCATTTCTCTATATTAATCATTTGCTGGTGTTGCGATTTTTTTCATCAGAGTATTTAAATCTATTTTTATTCCTTTAGATTTTTGTTACGTCAGCGTAGTTTGGCTGACACTTGCTGCTCATCTCATTTTTAGCCTCCATAAATACCCCAGATTTTAAGATTTGTAATATTCAAATATACAAGCTGTAGTTTTCTAGCTGAACAGATATTAATGTTCCTAATTTCTTTCTTTTTTTTTTTTTTTTTTTTTTTGTATTTCTTCAAATTGAGTGCATGTTTTCTCAAATTTCAAACGTTATACTGAATTTACCCTAAGTTAATAAAATTATATCTCCTGAAAACAAAACTAAAATTGGTTTAAGGTACTGGTTTAGGAGGCGTGGGTTCGAATCCTAATGTTTTGCTGATATCTAAATTAACTTATAGGTCTTGGTTGTTCTAGAGCCTCCACGGATGTTCACGTATGTTTGTAACGCAGAGCTCTTGCTTCGCTCGAGTAATATCCGATGTGCCTTGAACATTACGATCAGTGAACTCTTTGAGTAATAGCTGCTAGAGACTGATTTCCGCAACGCGTAATCAGAGGCAAGGACTTAGTATTTTATTTTGTAACTCACCAACTTTTCTTTTTACGACGTTCATCTATCCTCTCGGCAGCGCATCGCAAGTTCACTCCTCCCTCTGCTGCTCAAGTAATCGAATGTGCTTCCTATGACGTCCATCGTTAGAAGCATCTGAATGTTTACTTTTGCTAGATATTGTTCTGCATTATCAATGGTCAGCAGCTATTACCGTAAATGTTTCAAAAAAAGTGAGAGAGTCAATATTAATAAAATGAAGATAATTAGCCGTTTTACGTCTCCTTATTGTAGTATTTGTTCGAATTACCTTTACTCAGATTTCTGGCGAAATTCTCATGTTTTATGCCTACAGCAACTGTCCGAGAAAAGATAATGCGTCCGTAGGACGACGTACGAGTTGAACCACTGAGACACTCGTATATGATGTGAAAAGAAAATTTTCAGCGACTACTTCGGCGACGTCTGCTTTCACCACGACCAGCGGTTTCACGGCACACGCGGGCAAGATAATGTACTGTGTCGTGTGCGTAGCAAGTGCAGCGCGGAAGTTAATTAGCTTGGTGTCCTACCGCTAGGAGCGCTGTGTTGTGTCTCGATGCCGCTGCGCAATTCTTTGTTTTCTGTTTTGTTATATATTGAGTTTCCGTGCATTGATTCCTTTCGAGATTCTCGCACTTACCCACGTACATATTTTCCTGTACAAGATTTTTGAAGTTTTGTTCACAACTCCTGTGGTAGTAGAATCTGTTGTACGAGTATCATGAGTTTCAAGACAGTGAATAATTTCTGCTTCCAATAAAATTGTTCTCTCCAGAACATTGTCTGCATACCTTAACAAAACACGTCAAGACTAAAGTTGGCCCGTCAAGTTGAACGTAAGACCGACAAGTGGTGACCCCGACGTTATGTAGAGTGGAAAACAAGATCACGCCCAGGTTTTTCTTTTAACGGTACAGCGAGATGTCAGAGGAACCAAACTTTTCTCGTGTAGCCGTCCGCCTACCTCCGTTCTACATCTACATCTACATTTATACTCCGCAAGCCACCCAACGGTGTGTGGCGGAGGGCACTTTACGTGCCACTGCCATTACCTCCCTTTTCTGTTCCAGTCGCGTATGCTTCGCGGGAAGAACGACTGTCTGAAAGCCTCCGTGCGCGCTCGAATCTCTCTAATTTTACATTCGTGATCTCCTCGGGAGGTATAAGTAGGGGGAAGCAATATATTCGATACCTCATCCAGAAACGCACCCTCTCGAAACCTGGCGAGCAAGCTACACCGCGATGCAGAGCGCCTCTCTTGCAGAGTCTGCCACTTGAGTTTGCTAAACATCTCCGTAACGCTAAAACGGTTACCAAATAACCCTGTGACGAAACGCGCCGCTCTTCTTTGGCCTCATAACCCGATCCTATGGTTCGCGCAGGTAGAGTCAAGCTTCAATTACCCAGGAATCACTACAGACACGAAGTAATTCGCGCTCATGTTGAGCCAATTAGACCATCGCTATGCAGCTGAAGTGAAGGACGTTATCACCGCGTCACCGCGGAAGAGTCATATGTTAAGCTGAAGTCCTAACTGATAAGGCGAGTTGCAGCACATGCAGCCACCTAGAGGACCAGATGCGCCATGTGCTCTCACACAAGAGAGATTGGAGATCGGAAACCCTCACAATATTTACGGCACCTCCGCAGTAAGGAGGATACCAACACTGTTCCAGACAATCTACTGCGCACGCTCTCGAGCAGCAGGTTACCGCGGCCAAGTTAAGGCGATAATAGTAAGTCAACGAAGATATGCCGTTGGATGCAGTCGCGGAACTGGCTCATAGCATACAAAAAGCCATCGCTCCAGCATAACCACAGCGCAGTGCAATAGTGCCACAGACTACAAATGCCGATTATGACGTCCAAAAATGGTTCAAATGGCTCTGAGCACTATGGGACTTAACTTCTGTGGTCATCAGTCCCCTAGAACTTAGAACTACTTAAACCTAACTAACCTAAGGACATCACACATATCCATGCCCGAGGCAAGATTCGAACCTGCGACCGTAGCAGTCCCGCGGTTCCGGACTGCGCGCCTAGAACCACTAGACCACCGCGGCCGGCGATTATGACGTCCTCGCAAACAAGGTCGAGCTACGAGGGCTATTCGGAAAGTAAGGAACGATAGGTCGCGAAATGGAAACCACAGTGAAAATCAAAACTGTTTTATTTGCAAGAGTTAGCTACAACTTCCAACTACTTGGCTCTATAGTCGCCAATCCGGCTTAGAGGTTTGTTATAGCGTTGTACCAACTTTCCAATACCCTCGTTATAGAAGGCAGCCGCCAGTGCTTTCCGCCAGTTCTCTACTCTGGCCTGCAGCTCGTTGTTGTGCCAAAATGTTGTCTTCATAGCCAGCAATTCGTGTGAGCAGAGATGAAACTCAGACGGAGACAATTACGGGCTGTATTGTGGGTAATCAAACATTTCTAATTGAAAACGATGCGGGAGCATCTTCATTGTCCTTGCGGAATGCGGCTGAGAATTATCTCGAAGAAGAAAACACACGACAGTTATATAGTGTTGGCTGCATCTCTCGCCAGGTCCTCGTACTTGGTGGGAGGTACTATTGTTCAAGGTATCTTTATGTGCTCAGAACTAAAAAGAATGACGTAATGCTATTGACGGAGCATACTAGGGACACTGCCTAACACACCTCTGCAAAACTTCATCGGATTTTCACTGTGGTTTCCATTTCGCGACCGATCGTTCCTTACTTTGTAAGAGGTATGCGCTATATGCGCTGCCTGCAATAGGCAAGGCATAGGAGAGTCTCTGACCAGAGAGCAGTATGTAGTTAGTTGTTGCTTGTCGCTAGTCGGCAGTAGTCTGCGTGAGTCGGCGGTCTGCTCTGGTCGGGACTCTGGAGGATGAGTATTATTGTAGAAGGTAAAGAAGCAGCCTTGCGCATATCTAGTAATGTATGTTAACTGTCATCCAATTCCTTTAAAAAAATGTCCCAATAATAATTTTTATAATATAAAGTAATTTAAAAAAAAACAAAGCATTCATTTCAATTTAAAGATTTTATTCAATGGATTATCTTTCCTTACATGAATCACAAAGCGTAGGCCAGCATTGCACGGAGCTGTGCCGAAATTTTTTTATGTAAGAGCAGATATATTCGCAGTTTTATTGAGGTAAGAATTTTTGCTTTTTTTATTCAGAATACAGGGCCGAGGCGCAGCGTTGCTGTCGTCATAAAATTTACCAGGTTACTGAATTTTTTTATTATTTTAGTGTTTAGGAATTTTTCTGTTTCGAACTTAACATTAAATGAGAAAAGAATTTTGTGGGAACATTAAATGTGAATGCATTTCTGCACAGAGATTATAAATGGGAACTAATTTTGTTCAGAGGTTACAATACACAAAAATTCATTTATTATTATTATTTCCGTGGGGAGTTTACATCTGGTTCATATTTTAATTTAAATATTTCCGGGGGGGGAGGTTACACTTTGCGACATCCGGCCAGGATCGTATTTCTTTGTGAATCTTCTGATAATTAGTCATATATCTGCTCTTATTTACTTAAACGTAGTTTGCATCTGGCGCAACGCATTTACTAATTTGTCACTCTTTCTTCCACAGATCATCGGCAATTTGTTGCTCTTTGTTGTAATTGTGTTTGTTGCATTTTTGCATTGTCCTCGTTTCATTTGTGCTTAATTTTGATTAGTGAAAATGCCGCGAAAAACTGTTAACAGTACATCGCGATGTGTAATGTGTGACATAGACGGCTCGAATAATTTGACCGATCATACTAGCGACAGTTTGTGTAATAATGATAATCCTCCATTTAGTGACAATCAGCGCGTACCGACCACTAGTAATGATTTTGATCCTAATGATGAACAAATAAATTCAATTGTGTCGTCTGTGAATTTAACGACAATTGATGACACGGCACGTTCTATTACAATGAACACTGCCCAGCTTGACACACCCGGTTTGCGAAATTTACGTAATGAACAGACAAATTTTTTTAACGAAAATGAACAATGTACTCAAAGTACGTCAAATTTATTTGATTCCGATTTAGCGACCAATAGTGCACATCCGATGGGCAAACCTTTTTGCGAATCACAGAATAACCAAATGATTACAGAAAACGTGACAAATGCAGATACACCATTACACAGTACAGAGAATAGAGCCGATGATTTTGGCTGGGATAAAGTTATGGCATTATTACAACAACTCAATAAAAAAATAGACAATGAGTACAAACAACTTGATGAAAAACTCAAACGAATTCATGAATCGTACAAACAACGTAATGAAAATCTCGGAGAGTGGAATGAAAAACTAAACAACAATTTCAAACAAATTAATGAAAAACAAGACAACCTTAATGAAAATTCCAAACAGTTGAATGAAAAACACGACAACCATATTAAACAACTTAATGAATCGTGCAAACAACTCAATGAAAAATACGATGACAATCCTTCAAATACAGACTATCAGTGCGTACCGACCACTAGTAATGATTCTAATGCTAATGAGGAACAAACAAATTCAATTGTGTCCTCTGTTAATTTAACGACAGTTGATAACGCGGCACGTTCTGTTACAATGAACGCTGCTCAGTTTGACATACCCGGTTTGCAAAATTTACGTAACGAACAGACAAATTTTTCTAACGAAAATGAACAGTGTAATCAGAATACGTCAGATTTATTTAATTCCGGTGTAGTGACCAACAGTGCACATTCGATTAGCAAACATTTTCAAAAGTCACAGAATAACCAAATGGTTACACAAAACGTGACAATTGCAGGTATGCCATCAAACAGCACAGAGAATAAAGTAGGTAATTTTGGCACGGATCGAGTTGTGGCATTATTGGTAAATGAAAAACAAGATAACCTTAATGAATCGAATAAACCACTTAATGAAAAACTTGACAACAATTCCAAACAGTTGAATGAAATAATAGACAACCATTTCAAACAACTTAGTGAAATGCTCAAACTGTGGTATGAAAAATCAAACAACAATTCCAAACTGTCGAATGAAAAACACGACAACCTTAATGAACAGAACAAACAACTTAGTGAACAGATTACAGCCGTTACCGTGCAACGTCATGATACTAAAGAACAATTACGTGAGGATACTAAGACTTGTACTACGAACAGTAGTGAAGAAATTAGATCTGTTGCACAAGAATTAAGTAATACACATGCAGCCACAACAGAATCAACTTAGAGATGAAATTAATGCAGTCACTGAAAAATGTTCAGAAAACGCAACACAGATACGCGACGAGTTTAATTTAAAGTCACTAGAAGTTTCACGCACTCTGGATGCAAAAGTAGAAGCGAAATTTGACCAACAGAACAGTCAAACTGATGAACGTTTTAATCACCACCTACAAAACAATGAAACGCGTTACCGTAAATTCATACAGGAACAAAATAAAGTAAAACGACAAGTCATGGAAACAATTACTGCACAGAGACAGTAAGATAAGCGTAAATTGTTTACGAAGGCGAAAGCATACGTAGACAACAATATTGCTACAGTATCAGACGAAATTAATACTATCAAACAGTTGAACACCGAATTGCGTGATGAAATTTCCGATCTTAAATCAAAAACAGATACACACACAGTAGACTTTCAGACAGTGACCGACAGACTTGAACAATTAGAATTAATACAGGATCCCGATGCCGTCAAAGCAGACATTAAAAAATTGAATGAAACCACACGTAAAACACAAAAACAAATTAATGCTTGTGACACTCAAAACGATGATCAGGTAAAAATACTGACTGAAAAATATGATGAATTGGCCAGTCGTATTGACGTTATTGAAGGTACTAATGACAGCAACTCAGACGATACTTCACCGATTTCGTTTAATCAAACACCTGAATTCCAAAATTTACAGCAGACGATCAGTGAGATAGATTCGTCCAATAATACATTACGTAGAAAATTGTCAATTTTACAGCAAGAGGTAACAGAGATGAAAAATGTTTCAGCCTTTAACACATCACAGCAGACGCCACTTTGCGAACATTTCTAAGACTCACACAGCCAGTATAATTTGGGTAATTTACAGAGACTACGTAACTTAGAATACGAAGTGTCACAGACAAACAGATTCTCACACAAACCTGAACCTGATCACAAAATCAGAGACGATAACGTTGATTATAAGCAAATTTTATCCGAAAAAAAATCTAAGGTATTTAAAAATGACAGAGCACAGGTACACGCTTTGGCATGGATACAGCAATTTGCTTTCGAATTTTCACCGGCATTGCCTGTAAGGCAGAAACTGAAATTTACTTGTAGCGCGTAACAGACCTCAGGGGATTCATTATGCTTTAATGAATATGTGCCGTAGCGTGCACAGGGCCCCGAGCCGTAGTAGTGCTGTTTCATCTTTAGTTTTCTGCACTGCTGCCTTCTCTTCTACTATCCTTTATATCCATCAAAACAGCTCTTCAACTATCGATCTATTTAGTATTATGAAAGAGTAAAGTAAACCTGATACGACAAGTTTTTACCGAAAGTGACAGTTTTCATTAGACGCTCCATAAATGACAACCACAAGAACTTTAATAACAGACAAAAATTTAATCATCAGTATGTGTAAAATTATCAGCAACAACGAACGCATTTTTGGTAACAATAGAGGTTTTTCACCCCAATAGCAACAAAACCAGCCGGTTAGCATACCTAACCAACAATGTAATGTACAAGGTCAACCAAGCTTTAATGTATAGCGTCGGCCCCAACAAATAGTAATGCACAGCAACTAGGCAATCAGCACGCACAGAAAACACACTATTTCAATTCCTATCGCAATGCGCCATATAGAAATGACTATCATGACAGATGTGAAAGTAGTGAGCACAATTTTCAGCGTACATTTAATAACAGTCGGTCTTACCAACAGCAAAATCAGCCGCAACAACATATTATCATGAATGAACCAGACAGTAGATATCATCCCGAACGTAATACGTCAGGAAGAAATAACAGAACAGTACAAATAGTTGAAATGCCGCAGCACCCTCCAGAAAATAATAGCACATCAGATAGAATTTGACTAAATACAGCATCTTCCAGCAACGTAAGCGATACTTCAGATTCACAGAATCTTGTTCACGAAAATGTTATTTGAAACATGCTTTGTTGAATGCACCACTTTTATCACATCCAGATCTTACTAGAAATTTTTCCATTGCCACCGACAGTTATAACACCGCTTTAGGCGTACACATTTTTCATGAAATTGAAGAAGATGGTTGTACAGTAATTAAAAACATAGCCTTTGCGAGTCGCATTCTGTCACCTGCTGAACGCAATTATTCTGTTAAAGAACTTGAAACATTATGTGTTGTATGGGCATTTGCGAGATTTCGGCATTTCCTTTATGGAAGACGTACGACCGTTTACACAGACCATAAAGCTATACAGTTTTTGCTTTCCGCTAAATTTACGCACGACAGATTAAGCGGATGGAAGCTTTATTTACAGGAATTTAATTTTACAATTGTTCACATAACCCGGTACACAAAGTATTGTGGCAGACGCACTATCCCGTTCTCTCAGCAACAATCAGCAAGACATCGCAACCAACTTCTGCATGGCAAGATAGGAATAATGTTACCATTAGAAACCATTACACTGTACGCAATGACATTCTGCTTCGCCGCTCTCACCCTGACAGCAACAATTGGTTATTATGTATTCCTGACGAGCTTGTTAACAAATTAATCTGGTATACTCATTTAAGTTACGCACATTACGGAGCCAGAAAATGTTTTCTTATACTGAGACAGAACTGTTATTTTACCAACATGGAGAAACGTATTCGACGAGTTTTAGCGTCATGTAAAATCTGCCAGAAAGCTAAGTCAGATACGACTTCAAATATTCCTCCATTACATTCCATTGTACCTGTTACATTGAGACACATGGCCGCTGTAGACATTTTTGGTCCGATTCCCAGAACTAGTAGAGGTTTTTGCTGTATCTTTGTCGCTGTTGAACTCACTTCAAAATTTGTTACCTTCACTCCGTTACGCAAAGCTACTGCTAAAACTGTTTCGAAAGCATTTGTAAAACATTTTCTATTTTATGTAGGGCATGTATTGAAAATAATTTCCGACAATGGATCACAGTTTCGATCTTCTATATGGACACGTATGTTACGAGCTAGAAACATTTCTCCGATCTATATATCCAGGTACCATGCTTCTTCGAACCCCTGTGAACGATTAATGAAAGAAATTGATAAACTGTGTAAAATATACTGCCATAAAAAACATATTGATTGGGACACACACATACTCTCATTCCAGGATGTAATTAATTCCATACCAAATGAATCTACTATGCTATCTCCGTCTGTTATACTGAAAAATGTTGAACCACCTAACAAAATTAAAGAATTAGTAACCTTTCCTACATCTCGTCGACTACGACACCATGAAATAATTGACATTGCGCTGAACAACAAACGTGCCGCAGAGCGCCGGAGAAGACAGCAAAAACAGGTTTGTACACGCCGTGACTTGCACATTGGACAGAAGATATTAGTACGCACACATTATTTATCTAATAGAGGAAAAAGTAAATGTAGTAAATTTGAGCTTCTATATGCAGGTCCATATCGAATTCGCAGCATTCCTCATCCTAATGTAGTACACGTCGAAACTTTGAGAACCAGAAAAACCAAAGGGAACCACCATGTCTCCAACGTCAAACCTTTTATTGAATGAATATACTTTATGATTTATCACACTGTAATGCCATTTCCTGATTTTTTTTATGACCACTTATGCAATTATATTCACATGAACACTTACTGATGATTTTCGTATTTTTTCTTGGCAAGTGCCCGGCAAGGTAAGGTTAGCAGGTCGCTTTTCTTGTCGTTACACATCAGACCGTGCATATTTTTCCAGATAAACTTACATATTTTATGACTAATTATGCGATTCTATCTAGTGACATATTAATTTTATCAAATTCTTTCTCCATTAAAGTCTTCAACTCTCGCCCCTATCAACTACGCAACATACAAGCTGAACAAAGAGAGGCATTTCTTGTTGTTACACATCAGACCGTGCACATTTTCCATTTTTTATGTATGTATGTTTGTTTTACTGTTTTGTTTGTATGCACTATGAAATATTTAAGATATATAACACCAGTTTGGACTTTGACATTTTGCCTTATGATCTCTCAACATCGTGACTATTTTTTCTGTCATGCTATGCTGTATGCTCAATTATATCACTAGGAACCAGCTTTTATTTAATGGGTATATGATTTAAATGCAAGACATTAATCATTGTTCATCATTTTCAGAAAGAAATAACGTGTAAAAGATATAAATTAAACAGAAATGGGAATTTCACCTTCGGAATGAACGAAAGAAGATGCAATACCTCGTCACGGAGAGTAAATGGATCAGAATTAACAAGCATTAACAAGAATATACTATACACATCGTATGATAGCAGTCTTAACTAATTTTTTCTTTCAGAATACGAGGCGATTGATGCAGGCTGTTAGACAGAACTACACATCTTAGTTTTAGTGATGAAATATGCTAGAAATAAGGAACTCTATACTATGAATAGTTGTATAATGAAGTGACTTTTTTGCAGATGAATAGTGATGCAGAATATGCTAATATGGATAATGAAGTTTTTCTTTACAGGTGATGATAATAATGGAGTTATGATGATATGGATAATGAAGTTTTTTCTTTGCAGGTGATGATAGTAATGATAACGAAGTTTTTCTTTGCAGATGAAAATAATGATGAAGTTTATATATTTACTGTTAGTTAAGAAATGCTATGTAGTTATTTAGATATTTGTTGCAGTTCGTTTTGACAGTATGCCTTATGTCGCATGGTATGATGACTGAAGGTTTTGGAAAGGACAGCTAGAGAACATATATATTTAATACACATTTCATTACCTGTTAATTCGAAGTTCACTACTTTTCAGCATACTATGCGTTTCTTCTTTCAGTTTAATAATCCATTTTGTATTTTTTGCAGGAGAAATTATTCATGAAATTAATGTGCTATAAGCAATTGGTCATTAAACCTGTGTCATTCATGAATGTGATCACATATACTCTATTTGTTTCATAACCTTGCTACAGCTGACTCATGACGAATGACGTTACACATCTTCATTTGCAGCAATAAGTCAAATGCAAATACTGTTATGCCCAGAAATTAATTAATTATCGGTCCCAACACAGCGCATTGCTAGCACAAAAAAAAGTATTACCAGTCCTAAATAATGCTAACAATTTAAAAGAGTTATGAGTAATACTGAATGATGTTTTCTAATCACAGACTTTGAGTAATAGTTACAGAGTGTTACTTTTTAATTATGTCTTATTTCACTTGAATGATGAGTTCTGAGTAATAGTGAATGATATTTTGTAATAATGCATGCATGCTCTACACTCATTAGCTCCTGTTTTGACTGATGACTTCTGATGATTTGTAACTGATCAATGAGTGCCAATAATTATTTTTAAATATGTCGTATGTCACTTGAATGATGAAAAATGTTTTTGTAATATTCAATACTTGCTGACCAACGAATGCCACTGTTTCTTATACTTTAAATTTGTATTATGTCACTTTCATGCTATATATATGAATACCAGTAGCTTGATGCTACACTCATTAGCTCCTGTTTTGATTGATGACTTCTGATGGTTTGTAACTGGTCAATGAGTGCCAATGTTCTCTTTAAGCAGATGACTTATGAATATTATTCTGTAATACTTCATACATGGTACAGAAATGTTCAGTAACTGGGCGATGAGCGCCACGAATTACTCAAATTAGTTGTTAGACTAGTGTAATTATCAATGCTGACTGGCGTAAGACTTAATGTCCTTCACCTTCTGACCTAATTACCAGAAATTACTGCAATATCCATTTGTCCTGTCTATCCTCATGCTCATGGAGCACTATATTTGGTTTTTGCACTAATTCTACGTTGGTGTACCTTACAAGAACGTGGTGTTGACACGACATGCTGTCCACCACCTTGACCGATGGAGATGTTATTATGGTTTCACTGTTTCGTGTACCTAATGTACTACCAAAATGATAACATGGAATATTACTACCTCCCTTTCCTATCCTAGTTCTTGTATTAAAAAAAATTGTTAATATGGTTTCTATCCATTGCGTATACATTTTGTGATTTGCTGATATATTCTGAACTACGGTGCGTGTGCACTTATGTCATTTGTTAATATGATTTGTACTCATTGCCTATACATTTTGTGATTTCCTGATGTGTTCTGTACTACAGTGCGTGTGCACTTTTGCCATTTGTTAATATGTTTTGTACTCTTTGTGTATACATTTTGTCATTGCTTGACATGTTCTGTACTCAGTGCATGTGCACTATATTTTATTTCATGTTCTGCACTTATATATATGTATATATTCTGTGATTGTAAACTTAGCTAATTAAGAAAAATTTGTTGCTCATGGCAAGTCCAATAGACTCACCATCGCTGCCAAATTTTTGCCCCCCCCAGTGGAGGGTTATGTAAGAGATATGCGCTATATGTGCTGCCTGCAATAGGCAGGGCATAGGAGAGTCTCTGACCAGAGAGCAGTATGTAGTTAGTTGTTGCTTGTAGCTAGTCGGCAGTAGTCTGCATGAGTCGGCACAAGTCTGCGTGAGTCGGCAGTAGTCTGCGCGTGTCGGCGGTCTGCTCTGGTCGGGACTCTGGAGGATGAGTATTATTGTAGAAGGTAAAGAAGCAGCCTTGCGCATATCTAGTAATGTATGTTAACTGTCATCCAATTTCTTTAAAAAAATGCCCCAATAATAATTTTTATAATATAAAGTAATTTTTTTAAAAAAAAAAAAGAGGCATTCATTTCAATTTCTTTCCTTTCATGAATCACAAAGCATAGGCCAGCATTGCACGGAGCTGTGCCGAAAATGTTTTATGTAAGAGCAGATATATTCGCAGTTTTTATTGAGGTAAGAATTTTTGCTTTTTTTATTCAGAATACAGGGCCGAGGCGCAGCGCTGCTGTCGTCATAAAATTTGCCAGGTTACTGAATTTTTTTATTATTTTAGTGTTTAGGAATTTTTCTGTTTCGAACTTAACATTAAATGAGAAAAGAATTTTGTGGGAACATAAAATGTGAATGCATTTCTGCACAGAGATTATAAATGGGAACTAATTTTGTTCAGAGGTTACAATACACAAAAATTCATTTTTTATTATTGTTTCCGTGGGGAGTTTACATCTAGTTCATATTTTAATTTAAATATTTCCGTGGGGAGGTTACAACTTCCCGAATAACCCTCGTATTATGTGCGCGAGTCAGCACGTTATAATCACAGAACAACGCAGAGGACGACTGCAGACGTTATCGCAGGCGCAATAGGAGTCGGTCTGCGAGCAGTACCAAGTCATCTCGTCGAGAACAGCTTGTTTGTTGGTACCATCCTAGTTTCGGAGAGCAAGAAAAGAAACGACGGCACCGTGCAACTACGCTTGTAAGATGGCAGTATTTTGCACCTTACAAGGAGCCTTTCCCTCCAATATTACTCGATTAAGTGACTACAAAGAGATATCAAGTAAGTTCTGATTCGTTATTCGATCATCTGTGTGACTGACGTCGTCAAGTACACTTAGTTTAATACATACTGTTTATGCATGTTGGGTGATTAGTTAGAAGCAATGATGCACTAGCCCAGTGTAAAAAAAGAACGCGAGCGTATGCATATAACAAGCCGTTTTCTTTCTGGGAAGGTCTTGAGAAGTTCTTGACGCGCGTAACCGTGGGAAGGACTAGCAGTCCGCGACGGCCGTCTTTATAGAGTTCGGCAGTGAATAAGGGAAGCATATTGCTTATTGGGGTAGCAATTTCTTCTAATATTTCATACAATGTTGACGTCAATCATTTCGTGTGTAGTAGCAGATAACCAGTGAAGGGAATATAGGGAAAATCTGTACTCTAAATTATTTCTGAGAATACTAAATTTAGTCAATGATCACATTATCTATGGCTTCAGTCTTAAATAAATGAGACGAAGATAACTGCATTTATTCTTTCATAGGTATTACTTTATCCTGATCATTCAATTTACTTGTGTTTGATTTACCTGATGCAGTATAACTTTTGAGTCAGTTCGAAGGGGACAGGCAACTTGTCTGCATATCCTGAATAGCTAATTATCTGCAGGAAATATCTGGGAAATGGATAGGAAAATCATTGGCAATTTGCTACATTAATATAAATAAGATTAACAAGCTCTTACTGGGGGCACATATAAGTGGCAGGGCACCCACCATATTGCGTTATAAAACCGGTTGTGTTAAATGAATCACTTGTATGTACCTATGGCCAGTCCCGCCATCACTAGCCTGCCCATGCTAAATGCCTACAACAGGCAGTCCTAGAAACAGTTTGCAGCCCGTCGTCCTCGTAGTGCCTATTTATTGGCTACCGCGGATCTGGTTTGAAGTTTCTCGTTGATACTGGCTCTTACTTGAGCTTTCTCCCAAGATTTACGAGGCAACACTGCAGAATGTCCACTGCACTCAACGGTAGCCAACAACTCGACCATTGACTACGAATGGGATGAAGAGTTTGGAACTGATACTAAGATTACGTCACCCATTCAGCTGGAACTTCACCATCGTAATCATCGGCGCTGATCTTCTGGCTCACTATAACCTTCTGCCAGATGTGGCAAACGCTCGGCTGGTCGACGGCATCACCAGGCTTCCCTCCCGCCGGATTCCACGACAGTACCTCCTGTCACATTGCGAAATTAGTCCAGGGGTGGATACGGCGCTATGTTTAGCGATTACCGGAACATAATCAGGCCGCCCGTATAGAGAAAACAGACGGACCGCCCAGGTCGTGTGCGCCACGGTGTCTAGCACCTGACCCATTAGTCACCGTGAAAGGAGAATTCAACACCATGTTATGTCAAGGCATTATCAGACCATATAACGGTCTATGGTCCTCCACTTAGCTCCTTGTGCCTAAAAAGTATGGTGCAGGCATCCTTGTGGAGATTACCGCGCACTTAACGCAACAACAGTACCTAATGGGTATCCTGGGCCATTGCTGCGGGATCACAACCACGCTCTGCATGGTGAAACATATTTTTCGACCATAAACAGTAATTTCTGAAGCTTTGGTGTAGGTAAACATGTATTTGTGGAATGGATACAAAGAAACCAGTTACTATAATTATACTGAAGGGTGTAGGTCCTGTAATTGGTAAGAACATTCCCCGAACCATGAACCTTTTTTAATTAATAAAAATAGTAAGAGAATTGTTAACACCACATATCTGAGCATTTATACACTGTTAAGTTAGACTATTATATACTTGAAAATTCAATTTTGTATTTACTCTAGAACAACTATTGCTGTGGTTGAAATGTGTCATTGGTTTTAAAATGAGAGCTTTAATTGTAATTTTGTTAAAGAGCTCTTTTTTCAACAATACCGAGGATGAGGATTGTTTGGAATCATATATATAGGGGCAGCCATGTTACCAGAGTAGATCATTGTATGAGATGAGTTTGTGCACGTAACATGTACGTCGTTTTTGTTAAAATAAAGTTATCTGAAACAAAAAATTGTAAGTATTGCTTATTTGGACTTAACAGTCAAGTGCAGTAGACAACATGTATCATAGGACGAGGCGGATCAAGACATTCAGGATGAGTACACCCAGTTATAATTTATAACAATATAAATTAATAGTAGCTTTTACATGATAGAAACTTTTCAATGGCGCACCCATCATTAGTGTCTTGGATTGCGCTAAAGCGTATACGCAAAAACCAGTGGTCGAGGTGGACATTCCAAATACAGCTATCACAAACACCTTTTGGACTTTTTGAGAGTACGTTCTTCACATTCGGGCTGTGGAACGCGGCGCAGACTTGTCAGAGACTTGTAGAATCGGTCTTCCAAGGCCATCCATTCTGCTTCGCGTATCTGGACGTGTTCTTGACTGCCAAGCAACAACAATGAAAACACCTGCAAGAGGTATTTTGTTGCCTGGAACATTACGGCGCTGTTCTTAACACAGCCAAATGTTTTTTTGCGCTGCCAGAAGTAAATTTTTTTGGGGGGCGCAAGATCTCTTCAGCTGGCTCCCTGCCTCTGACGGAAAACGTAGATACAATGATGTAAATACCTAACCTCTCTTCAATAAAAGAATTACGCAGATTCTTAGGTAATTTCTATTTGTATCACTTGCTGCACACTGCCGCATTGCAGGAACCACTGGTGACACAGCGCTCGCAAGACCGAAATGCAGTTATCCGTTACAATGGACAGAGGAAATGCACACCGCCTTTCAAAACATCAAACAAAATATGGCCAATGTACACCGCTAGCACACCCGGAACTTGACACCCCCTTAGTTGTGGTTGTTGGTGCAAGTCAAACAGCTATCGGTGCGGTACGTCAACAATATGTAGATGGTGCCAGGCACCCGCTAGCTTTCATTTCACTATCGCAAACGAAATGGAGCGCTTACGACCACGAGCAGTGTATGAAGCCGATAAGTGCTTTCGCTCGCAGGTCGAGGCTCGTGTGTTTTTTTTATATTTACCGATCATTTTTTATATTTACTGATCATAAGCCGTTGATCCATACATTCAAACGAAACAGCACAACTTGCTCTCCATGCCAGCTCAACCACCTCGAGTGCATGGCCCTTAGCTGTGCATGTTTCCACACATATCTGGCACATACAATATCGTAACAGACTGCCTCCCGCGCGCGTCAGTAGCGTGACAATCCACATAGATTTTATGGTATTGACACAGGCCCAGCAAACTCATGATAAATATATGTCAGTTCATCACTCCAGTTGCGGTTAGTCGAGGTCCCGAGACAGGTGAAACTATACTGCGACATCTCAAAGCACGACCTCGTCCATTTCTTCCACAGGCATTACGCAGGCAAGCGTCTGAACATATTTGCATTTTTCTTACCCAGGAGCACGACTTACCTTCTTTCCCCTTTCTAAACGGTATGTCTGGCCAAGATCTGAAAAAGACTCTCTACAGTGGGCACGAGCATGTGTTCAGTGTCAGAGAAACAAAATATCCCGCCGCGTCCATGTGCCTATCGGTAACGTCGTGGGCATGATAGCACGTTTTGCCCACGTACATCTGGACATCGTGGGATCACTGTCGCCCTCAAACGGCAAGAAATATCTGTTTACGATGACTGAGCGGGATACATACTGACCAGAAGCAGTTCCTCTAGATAACATTGCCGCCGAGTCTTTAGCCTTCGCATTCGCATCTATGTGGCTAGTGAGGTTCAGTTGTCTCTAGCATATCACCTGTGATAGGAGACGACAATTCGTGCCAGAACTCTTCAGTTCTCCAACTATAAGCAACACAAGACCTCAAGCGACCACCTACACAGTAATGGGATGCTAGAGCGCTGGCACCAGTCGTTGAAAGCGCCAACCATGTGTCACCCGATTCTTGGAGTACTATCTTGCCATTAGTTCTGTTGGCCTGAGGACAATCTACAACCCGGACATTGCTTCCAAGGCAGATGAGCTGGTATACGGAGAAACATTGCATCTCTCCAACGAATTCGTTGATACGAACATGCTCAGTATCAATGAGGACCAACTGGAATTCTAGTGCCTGTTTCGTGAATACATCGCACAAATTCATGTGTTCCAAGCTTCTCGACGTGGCACGCCTTACTGTTACGTATCACTTGGAAATGTGCACGCACATCATGCTATGCGTGGAAGGAGTGTAGCCATCGTTACATCCACCTTACATCAGTCCACATCGTGTAACACGGCGAGGTCCACACATCATGGATATTACGTGCAATGGTAAAGAATCTACGGTCTGGGTTAGTAGGGTGAAGCCCACATACACGCTTCACGAGGCGCCACCTTCCACAACCAGTGAGGGAGAGCCGTTGCCTCCAATACCTAAAACCAATTAGCCGTTACAGCCGTATCCACCGGCACAGACGCCGCGTTCTAGATACTTTCCCCGCACGCTTCCTCGACACCAACGCTCTGCTTCCGCCGAGGGCGCTGATTTAGCGACGACTTCGGCGACGTTTGTAATAACCACGGCCAACGGTTTCGCGGCACACGCGGGCAAGATTATGTTCCCAGTCGTGTGCATAGCAAGTGCAGCGTGCAAGTTGATTAGTGTGGTGTTCAGCCGCTAGGAGCGCTGCGTTGTGTCTTGGTGCAGCTGTGCTAGCCTTTGGTTTCTGCTTTGTTATATATTGACTCACAAAAATGGTTCAAATGGCTCTGAGCACTATGGGAATTAACATCTAAGGTCATCAGTCCCCTAGACTTAGAACTACTTAAACCTAACTAACCTAACGACATTACATACATCCAAGCCCGAGGCAGGATTCGAACCTGCGACCGTAGCAGCAGCGCGTTTCGGGACTGAAGCGCCTAGAACCTCCCGGCCACAACGGCTGGCTATATAAACTCACATTGTTTTCATTTCTTACGAGATATCGACACTTGCTTTGCTGTAAAAAAAATATTTAAGGCTTTTGTTGAGAATTGCTGTGGTAATGAAATCCGTTGTAGTATGAGTTTCAAGGCAGTGAATAATTTCTGTATCCAATAGAACTGTCCCCGCCAGAACATTACCCGTTTATGTTAAGAGAACGGGTAAAGGTAAAAGTCGGACGGCTACGTTGAGCCTACATATACTTCTAAATAAGTGCGTGTGTCTCCGGTAAAGCGTATCATTAAAGAACTGTATCATTATATTTTAAGTAAAACACCTGGCACGCACGTTATAGTTGAGCGTTCGCATGGTCAATCCGCCGTCCGTAGGCCGTATCCCGTCCACGACTGGTTTCATTCCGGCTTGAAGAAGAAATTCGTGAGAGATAGCCAGCGGGTTAACAGAACCTCACGCGTTCAATATTACTGTCAATACCTCGATATAATTACCGTCTGAGGGTGAGTATTGTCTTATTGTCAATACGAGAAATATTGACGTACAGTACTGTTACCAACAAAATTAATTCAGTATTACCAATACTTATTGCGTGTGTGAGTCCGAGCGTTATCGGTCTGACAATTCGCCTTTCAGTGGCTTGCATTTTTCGAGTTTGGGTTCTATATAACACAGCCCATATATCCTAGGTTCAAAGAGTTGAGCCCGAGCAGCGGAGGCGCACGTGTCACTGGTGAAGCGCGCTACCTGTGCTTGGCCAGAGAAAGAGCTGTGAAGCTGTCCTCTCTCTGTGGCGTGACGCTGAGCAAATTGACGTGTGTCGTTATTACGAGACGGCAAAATTGTCGTGTCCTCGCATCACAGAATGGGCAGAAACGGCCAGAATAAGAAGACAGACACAGAGAAGAAGCCTTCGATATCGCAGGAATGTGGAACGGAAGCGAGAAGACCATCATGTACCTGTCCCCCCTCTGCACATTCAGTGCATTAGAGGGTCGTGGACAGAGATATATGATGTCATAGCCAGCTGCTGCAGGGAAGAAGTAGGCATGGAGTCCCTTGTCTCACGCACCATCGTCCAGCTGCGGGCAGTGAGTGGGGCCGACCACTGCGCGCTGAAGAGCGCTGTGGCCGCCAAGATTGTTGATCCACCTACTGTGGAGAAGACGACCGCGCCGAAACCCCGCAGAAACAATCCGAGGCCCTGACCAGGGGTCTGCCTTGGATATGTGACGAGAAGACGGTCCGAGAGGGGCTGTCACGTGCCGGATTCCGGGGTGAAACTACTAAGCTGCACACCCGGGCGAATAAGAAGAGGCCACCGTTGTACAGCGTCGTAGTGGGAAATAAGACGGATGGCAGCGACATCTTGGGGACGCGCTCGACACCCGCACCTGTGACAGACGAAAACAAAGGCGTCAACTTGTGATCGCTGCGGCAAACTGGCGTGGCTGCCCGGCTTTCGCTAGCGACGGCTCAGCTGGAGACAAGGCGCAAACCGAGAACCCACGACGACGGCTCCGCAGAACGAAGGCGCAACCGGGAGGAGAGAAGACAGCTCCCACTGCCCACAGGCGGCCGGAATATCGCGCCAGTGAGAGTGGCGCGGCGGACCGGCCGCCGGCGGTAGCGCAGCAGGCGCCGCAAGTGCAGGAGATGCGCGCCATGCTGGCGACCGCGGTGGAGGAGGCGATTGCGGCCTTCAAAGCCGCCACGGACGCGGATAGGGCAGCTCCCTGACTGCAAAGACGGAGGAGGCATGCAGCCAACTGCGGCAATTGCTCTCGTAGATGGTGCACGACATCCGTGCGGGCTCCACAGAGGAAGAGGAGTCATAGAAACGCCAGCAGCGACGCGGCATAGCGGCCTCTGCGTCGCGGTTTGCCCATGTCGAACTGCTGCCACTGCCGCGTGCCGCGCTCCAGGCCCGTGCCGCCAACCACAGAACGCGCTGAGCGTGACGTCAGACACAGAACCCCGGCTACACGAACTTTCGCCAAAGCGCTGGCGCGGGCGCGGCGACAGCTATGAAATACTTATCATCCGATTCCAAGGAAAGTATTTGGTGAAAAAAACTCATTCTTTTGCATCTTACAGACTCATATCTTCGATCGATAAAGGACTGGATTTATTTTCGTTAATCGTCGTGGTTACATACTGTATCGCAGCAGGCGGCGGAAGGACACACCTCAGCAGACACACTGGACACACCGAAGAAGGAAGCCGCCGCAACAAGGCCTAAGTCCATCGGCTCCGAGCAGCTCTGCTCCGACAAGTGGGCTACCAGGGTGATCAGGACGCTCAAGGGCATGGGCTACATCGTCCGCTACTCAGGGAAAACTCGGCCGCGGCCCTCATTGAACTTGTCAGCGCAGCCAACGAGCGAGGAGTGGTGCCGCTACGCGACCACACATCTCCGAGCACTTGGCTTCGACGCTCGCCCACCGGACACCGATGGGCGACCTGCGCTTTCCCCCAAGTGGAGTCATCAATGACAGGATTGCAGGGGCTCTCACAGCTCAAACTGCAGCATATCGTGCTGCAGCACCGTCACCGACTGATCTCTTATGCCGAGCATATGGCATGATATGGTATCCGCTTGCATGATACTCGCTTCTAACTTAACCCATCCATGCATGACCTATCGCAGTCAGCAAGAAATCCGCTACTGCTCTTACTACCCTAACTAACTATCACAGGCTTTTTTTCCTTTGGCGCTTGCATTGACACTTTTTTCCCTCTGCCCTTCAAACCGCTACCCTTCATTCGACTTTCGACCCAGATGAGTGCTTATAAAGGGCTTACCTTAACCACACATACGCAAAAATCGCAGTACCCACATCCTGCGACACCTCAATTTAGTGAACACTAACCCTTATGCAGAGATGGCAGCAGACCTTTTCAGTTGGCCGTCATGCCAGTGTTGATGTGGAGGGGATCCACCTGTATATATATATATATAAATTTTTAAAAAAAGGCTAGGTTCAAATCAGTTAGGCTTACAGACATTTTAAAATTAATAATTAAACGTATTTACTGTGAAAGGTCTCTGTTGGATTCCTTTCATGTTTGATTTCTTAAATCTGTTGTCATTTATGGAATAAATTCCTCTTCTAAATTTACTGTGGCGTTTCTGACAATCTGGGAGGAGACTGAGTAGTGGAACGTGTTACTTTTACACATAAACAAGAACGATCTGTCACACTACTACAGTTTATATGTAATTCATGTCACACAGTCTCATACGGAACCTACATCCGCTTTCTTTTGTATACTGTATATGATAAGATACTGTCATCCCCCTTCCCTTCTGTGTGAGAGGATGAATGAGCAAATGTATTTCTAGTTGCATGCTTGAGGGTAGCAGACAAGCCTGTCTGCTAGAGAACAGTAGGACCAACGTCGGAACAGGTAGCTACGCTTTCTAAAAGCAAAGAGGTTTCTATCCTTAGTATGGTCCTGCCCATCCCTTGTCATGTTGGTATGGGAAGCTGCCTCTCTGGTCACTTCCGTTTGTATTTGTGAGGCACCCCTCAGGTAGGAACCACGGCAGTCTGTCCATAGTGAACAACCTAGCTTTTAATCTTGAAAAACACGAAAAAATCGAAATACTAGAAAGACAGGTGATTCTCTTGAGATGCACAGCTAGCGAATAACACTGCTAATAGTAGACAAAGGTTCCTAGTTCTTAATTAGCTGGAGACAAGCAATAAGCTTCCAATATGTCTATTGCATTTGGTGCTTCTGTCTCGAATCAAGGCAAAGTCCTAGAGGAAGAGCCTTTAGCTGATCAACAGGAATCATTCAACTCTGAGACCCATTTTGCTATGAACGCAGGGTTCTATGACAAATTGAAAGATGACAAGGACGCTATAAAGGCATTCATAGTTAGAGGAAAACAGATCAGTATACGGCTGGGCAGAGCAAAAGAATTGGGATACAAGGCTGTGAACTTACCGATCACTGATAATCTGACTGTAAATTTGGTCGTTGACAATCCGAAGCCAGCTAAGCTTACAAGAAATAGAGTTTCAGCAGCTGCACATAGGTTTAACCTGGAAAAGAAACACAACTTTGTAAGCTCATTGGTACAAAACATCAGCATGGGCAGCATTGACAATGTTTATCCTGGGTTTAGTTTCTTGGTAGGCTCTGGCTTCAGCTTTCAACTCAGACATCTGCAGGACCTGTATGAAACTGCAAATAATAAGCAAGGAGTTGGTCTGATGCTGCTCTATCTTGGAAGCATGTGCCTAGATTATGCTGCATACCCTAAGAACAGAGACGATTCAGTAATAGCTCTTCCAGACTCTTTGTTCTCTTCTTGTGCTTTCATAGCAGAAGATGATGGAGATACAGCAAAGCTAACCAATGCTTACATTGCGGCAGATAGACAGCACAATGGACTTGCAGCAGCTGTATATGGAGGTCCACTGAAAAACCATATGATTGAATTAGCTAAAGGTGTAAGATACAGTGAAAAATCCGGAAGCCAGCAGCAACGTATAAAGGCTTTGAAGCATGCTATTAAAGGACAAGATGTCGTCTGAGGATGTTGTTGTTCACCGATAGGCTCATCTCTGGCTGGTGTTGTATATAATGTAAATAATACAAATGTTCCTATTGTAGATTTAAATAATACAAATGTTCCTACTGTAGATCTAGAAAGCTTGACTTTGAATGAACATGCTCCTAAAGTAGATATAGAAACCTTAGATAAGGATAGAATAGTCAATTTTGCCTATGTAGAATATAAGACTGATGCATTTGAAACTGCACAAACTGTTTGTGACTTGATCAAGACTAAATCTGAGACTGAACCAGCTGATAACAATTATTCAATGACTGAGCTTGATTATGCTTTACAAGATATTGACTTGCCAGAAGAAAGATGTTCTTCTTATTCTTTTGGTTCTAATTCCAATGTATACCTTAGCGACAATGGTAGTTCATCTGATTCAGACAGTGATGACACTTTGCAATGGGAGACCAAATCTGACTTAGCGAGACTTGTGGCTTTCAAAAGCAAGAAAGTTACTTTCATTAGTAGATTCCCTTTTAAATGCTATAGTGAGCCTAGTTCGCCAAGAAAAGATATTCATTACAAAAGTTCATCTAGCTGTATAATTTCCAGTAAGAGAAAAGTTGGAGAAGAAGTCAACTATTTTGCAAAGAAGCTAAGGATGAACGGTGATGATGAATCAGAGAAAAGCAGCAACTACTCAACTTTTTATCCAGCAAGTACTTCATCGAAAATAGTCAATGCAGATGAGAGTGACTATCAAGACTTTGATGGAGGAGTGTGTCTACACATAAGCTGCTTAGACTGTATTATGATCTCACTCACAAAAACTTCAGAAGTGTGCACTGTAGCAAAGATTTGGAGTCTCAAGCCATCATTTGTAATAGATAATTACAACTTTCTTATAAACAGTGAGATAATAAATAAGAGAAGACTAAACATGCTTAGGTTCACCAGTGCTTATTTTATAGTTCAAGATAAATACAGGAGGCTATGCTTTACCATGCGTGCTCTCTTGGTGTTATCAGACGGAATGAATAAAAGCTCTAGCCTTTACCTGAGAAGAGTTTATTCAAGCACTTCTAATTTAGACAAAATGACATGCTTGAAAACTGCCCTTGTTCTAACTGAAGCTGACAATGCAAGATTGGATCTGAAATTTAAATGTTTTAAGAGACTAGACATTCACTATAGGCTAATAACTTCCAGCCTTAGGGATAATTATAACTTGATATTAGCAAAAGTCAAAGAAGAAATGATGCTGGATGACGATTTAGAAGCACATATCGCATCAAGAGGTATACTAAAAATGCAGAAATTGTTAGTAAGAAGGAATTTAACAAAAATAATGAAGAGTTGCTAATTGAGTTTAATAGGAGAAAACTAGCTCCAATGGTTTTTCTTCTGCTGACTGTTGCGGAAAGTCTGTATATGCACATAGATAAATAAACCAACAACGTTATACATGGCGACCCTGTTCTGTGATTCCGCTAGACTCTGGAATCTGTGAAACGTTAGATTGCAAGCGTTGTATAATCTTAATTTTTTTTCCCTGCAGCGCTCAAACAACTTCTGCATTGTTTCTGAGCAGACTTTCAAAAGGTTCACGGCGTTGTTGAGCGGCGTTGTGTTGTTTTGTTTTCTATATTTATGTGTTTTATATGTATGTGTTTTTCTTCTCGCTTGTAAATTGCACTGACTTCAATCAAAGATATAAATTTGTTTTGCGTGTGAAAAGGTGCGTACTAGGTTGGGTATCTTTCGTGTGACTGTCGTAATTTTTGGGGGATACATTTATTCTGATTAGTGTGTTGCGTACCGGGCATAAATTGAACTAATGCAGACTCGTAACCAAGCTAAAAGTAGGCGGTCCAACAACTTAAGCAACATGGACCATGGGGATAACTTGATTTCGAATATTAACACACCGGACGGTTCCGAAAATGCAATGGGGAATACTTCAGAGGAAATGCAAAACGGGACGAACGGGCTCACATCAGAGCCAGAAATTAGTTTGCCTCCAACTTACCAAATTGATTTGGCAGAACTCATGAAAGCCTTATTGCAACAAAATAAAGAAAACGCAGAGAAATCTGAAAAATCGATCCGCAAGCTAGGCGAACAAATAACGCAGAAATCTGAAAAATCGATCCGAGAGATAGGCGAACAAATGGCGCAGAAATCTGAAAAATCGATTCGCGAGCTAGGCGAACAAATGATGCAGAAATCAGAAAAATCGTTCCGAGAACAAAAAGAATCATCCGAAAAATCGATCCGCGAGCTAGGCGAACAAATAGACGAAAAACTAATCCAGCAGACAAATAAAGTTGACAAGTCGATGCAGAGAGTGTCCAATGATAACTCACAAAGAATAAACAATCTGGCAAGTGAAATAAAAAGTGATATTATGAAAGAATTAGGCCGTACATTTGAACAAATCGATGATCGTCTGCAAGCCTTAGAACAGGGCAAGCGGAGTCGCGATGCGGAATCGAAAGAGCGCGAAGAACAGCTACTTAGGAATTTCCAAGCGCTGAGAGAAGAATGCCAAAGGGAACGCCAGCAGGTACTCTCGAGGGTCCAAGAGGCGGAAACGCATTGTCCCACGTCCATTAGCAACACAGTAGCGGACAACAGTCTAGCGATTCACGCGCTGGAACAGCAAGTAGAACAATTGAAGCAGACTGGGGCGGAGGACAACAGACAAATACATGATAAGATTGCGGCATTGGCGGACATCGTAGGCACGATGAAGGTGACGTAAAGCGAGAACAATACTACACCGGTAGCGGCAGCAGAGACCGAAGAAGTGCGTTCGCTTCTTAGATTTCAGAAGGGACAGTTCGAAGTGAACAGGCGGCACAAAGCTGCAACAGGCGAATTACAAGAACGCATGGCGCATCTGGAAAACCGCATGGCGTGTGATTACGAACTCGCCAATAGCACTAAAAATAGATGTACGAACAGTGTAGAGAGGGACTCTGGCCACGAGGGAGATTTTGACGACAGGGAAGAATGTATTTTGAGGGGCAGACATGAGACGAATAGAAGCATACAAGGGCCTCGCTGGAAGGAAATGCGGGGATTTGATTTCAAACATTTCCTTACGGTGAGAAAGTTTGAGATATTCCGAATATCGCAAAAAGGAAAACATCCACGAGCATGGCTCGAGCAATTTGAGTTCTGTCTTCCTCCCGACTGGGCAAGTTCACATAAGATAGAATATATGTGTGGCTATTTGGAAGGCGAACCGGCGATTCGCATGAGGTCGGCAGCGCGTCACTGCAACTCCACTCGGGAGTTTCGACAAGCCTTTCTGTCCGCCTATTGGTCGGAAGCGGCACAAGATAGGGTCAAACATGGCATCATTATGCTGCCAAATTTGAACCAGTCTGGTTTCGGCAGCCCAGCACCCTTTCGACCACATGCTGCAGGCAAATCAATTTTTATACGACCCATATGGGCCTGCGGAACTAATTAGGATATGCATCACCAAATTGCCGATGTACTTGCGCCACGTCATTCTTGCGGGACGATGCAAAGAGGACATGGAAACGTTTAAGACACTTCTCCAAGAGTTGGAATACAATACAGCAGAATGCCCGCCTAATCATGCACAAAGTTATTACGGGGCACAGCAGTGCGATCGCAGTCGTGGCCGTAGTACTAATCAACGGCGTGACTGGTCGTCGCGGCGCGAACGGAACAATAATCGGGACCGGCCGTATAGAAACTGGGGTAACAGTCGCGAACACAGGTGGAACAACGGAAATGATCCAGGACGTGGACAGAATCGTGAACGGAACGGTTACGGCAACCAGAATCGATACTACGGTGAACACGGTGGGAATAGGACTATAGGCGGAGCACCTCATGATGTTGAAATTCGGTCAGCTAACCCTAGACATAATCCAGCAAATGGAAATGAACAAAACCGGCAATGACAAACGATCAGCGCAGAAGGCGCCCAATCGGAACAAATGAGCGACATGGCAAATGAGTAGAAAGGACAGTGAGGAGTAGAGACGGTGAAGAGAAACAATTGATTACTTTACATTTGTAATAAATGCATTTTGAATAATATGTTGGTAAAAATAATGATAAAGATGTTTCTATGTGATGTTTTAGTTTTTTTTTCCTTGTGCAATTAGGATTCAAAATGTGAAGATAAAAGGTTTCTTTGAGAACGAGTGAAATGCTGCTAATGGTTTTTTTTTTTTTGTGTAAATTGAAAAGAGTCAGTCCTGAGGGAAGCAAGATCTGTGTTGAATTAATGCAAAACTCAGGGGAATATCTGATTTGTGGGTATTATGGGTCTGGCAAACCCAGGTCCCCAGCTGTTAGTAGCCTTGTTTCCGATTTTCTGCTTTCAGTGCTACTATCTATCTATTACTATTCTATATCTGTCAGTATAAATGAGGATCTCTTACTATAGTATGCGTGCTGTATGAATATTTTAAGATAGGAGAACTCTGAGAAAGGAATGAGCAAGTTTGGAATCTTGAAAACAGGATGCGATAACACGATTGTTTAACCAATGGCTTCCCAATATACGCTAATATGTTAATATTGATGATATATGTCTTTTTTGTTCTTTATAGCTGAGTACGTAAAGTGCTGTCTCTGGATTTCGTCGGTATATTGATTCCCTTCAAGGGGAAAGAAGAATTCTGGTTTGTGTAATTTGCTTGGCCCTGAAATATTATTGTGGTAGTCAAATACGAGCAGTTTTTCAGCAAATGGAGAATGGAACAGATACATGGATCCTTTCTGTAGTCTTGATTGATGTTGATACAGAGCCTGAAAAATTATTCTGCGTTAATACTTGTCCTATAAAAGCGACGTTTATGTGTATTGCTGATGCTGTGAGCATTACAGCTTACTGTTTTCGCTGGTGCGGGATGCACTGCAACTTATATGATTTGTACTGAGGAAATTTCCCTCTTGAAGGCAGAGGAAGATTAAATAATGTTGATTATGGGACCGAAGGAAAGATTGGTTTAATGTAATAAGGATGAAGCAAAACATTTGTCATTTAAACTACAGGAGGATTCGGATCTTTTGTGTCTGTTGTAAGTTCAATATGTTAAGATGAAACTGTTTTACAGAATAGAAGTGACCACAATTTTGCCATTCATGAGAAATGAATCCACAATGACCACCACAGGCGAAATAAGTTATTTGGAAGCGAAAGGTAACTTAAAGAAGGAACGAAATCGCAGCAAAATGGGTAAGAAAATGTAGTATAACCTGTATGATGAAGATATTTTTACCGTTCTCAGAGTCATCTATGTTATTAACTCTTGTGATAACGTAATTTTAGATGAAATTTTCCTACTGTTTTATGTGTGAATATATGAGTATGATAAATGTATAATTGCGAGTCTCTTACCAGGCGTGTCAACTGGTATAAATGTTTTGGCGTGTAAATAACGATTGTTATTTTTACTGTGTATGTTTAAGGAAAGTTCTCCATATTTATTATGTGACAAGACATATGCGGTGAGCGTCAGGAAGAGGACGAATTACAACAATGTTGTAGTGGTGTAAACACTTTGTTGAAGTAGATTGAAGTAGCTTGTTGGATTAACTAGTAGTGGATAGAAGTAGAATTTTGAGTAATGCATGTTTATGGGTAGTTAGTTTGTAGAATAGACAACAGGTGTGCATATGTGTGTGTAAATAACATGTGAACCCTATGCTGTCCTGACCTATACTTGCACAAGGCATAATCCTATTCATTTTAGTGAATTAATAAGTAGCATTTGATTTATTAAAACGTAAGTGAGCCACATTAGTGATGTGGATTTAAATATTATGTTGTCAGTTGATTTAATTTTTATTTTTATACTGTCAAGTCATTTCACTTTTATTTTTTATATTGACAAGTCATTTAACTTTTATTTTTATACTGTCGATTCATCTAACTTTTTTTATTTAAAAGAAAAAAATTTAAGTCTCACTTTTGTTCTTAAAAATTGTGAAAGACAATACTAAGTGGTATTATGTATGACATTTCGTAATCACATAACTACGATGAACAATTTCTGCGAATGCAGTTGAGAACGTGAAAGCGAACAGGCTAAACTCTTACGAGACAGCGGGAGCAGCGAGGAGGAGGCCTAGTTGTAAACTGGCGGGTTTCCCAGCAGGACACGCTGTCAACCGGGCCGCTTCGGTAGCGCGGTCGACAACAAAAGAAGGGCACCCGACAAACACTTTCCCTTGCACCTGGAGCTAATGGGCGGCCGCCCCGTGCGACCCTTCCTGGAGGCGATGACCTGAGATGGCGGAGCGGTCCACCGCGCGGAAATCCATCTGCTGGCAACGCACCACACGCACGCGACCGTGACGAGATGGCCGCGGTGAAACGACAGAAGACAGGGGATAAAGGGACGTGGAGCCTTTTGACAGGTACTGTCCTGAGAAACTTGCAGGCGTCAACGACGACTATCAACATTTCCTGGCGGATGCCCACTGTCAATCGACAGTAAATCGTAGTTCGATGTTCTCTGGTTGCTAAGGGTGGCACAAAGAAGAGCCATTAAGTGTCATCCTTGCCCAGGAATATCAAACCTGCGAGCCAATTGAGGATAACTCAAGAATGTAAAATCACAAGAGGCGTGGAGCCTTTTGACACATACTGTCCAGAGAAACTGGCAGACTTCAACGACGCCTATCAACATTTCCTGGCGGATCCCCACTGTCAAGCGACAGTAAATCATAGTTCGATGTTCTCTGGTAGCTAAGGGTGCCACAAAGAAGAGCCATTAAGTGTCATCCTTGCCCAGGAATATCAACCTGGCGTGTCAAACGAGGATACCGCACGAATTTGACAACACAAACATGGACCAAATCGAGATGTACGTGACACGGGCCAACAAGAGAAACTTCATGAGAGGGCAGAGACGACAGGATTGCACGCAACAGGTGGACAAAAATCCCTACTGACAGCTGCAGCGACGAACCACCCCCTCCCCCTCTTATATTGTGCCTCGAAACAGTGGAACTGCTGAGTGTGAACAGTGATTATACAGTTCTTAGTCCAATGCATATTCGTGTGTTCTTTCAGAGAAACTTTGATCATGCATTTTGCAGGGGTTCGATTTATTGGTGTTTATTAGACTGACTCTAGTATTTTGCAGATGTTATATTTATTGTTTTTTTAGACTTTGACTCTTGTATTTTGCAGGTGTTTTATTTATTGGTGTTTTTTTTTAGATGTTGACTGTTGTACTTTCAGAGCTGTTTTATTGCTCAATGTTTGTTCTTGTGTGATGTATTAGATTTGTGATATTTTGTTTCGTAAATTCATTCCTGTGGCATTGCTTCGTTTATCAGTCAGATAGCTATTCATTCTCATTGGACTGTGATCGATTAGCCTTTGCAGGGGGCATATTTATAGTGAAAACCCCATAAGGGTAACAATCACATAATTATTGTAGTTTCAGTATAATGACACAGTGCTCATTGTTTGCTAACTGAAATATAGGAGAGTGATTAAATTAGTGCCACAATGTTATTTTAATTCTACAAATTATTAGTTTTATAAAATATAGAATTTTTTTGCGATAACCACTTTGTAAAACATGTTTTTTTCTCTTATCTTTTTTTTTGCTTTTGCGGATTGTGCATTGTAATGTTCTGCTTTATAATACTGATGTTATTTTCATGTTCTTTTTTAATTGCTGTGGCACCTTTGCTATTTTCAAAAAATTTACTTGTTAATAAAGAGTCATAAATTTTCTTGTGATCAGTTGGCTCTTGCAATGAGTAAATACTGGTGAACTCCATAATGGTAACAACCAGAAATTGTTTTCATATTAATGATACAGTGACAATTGTTTTTACTTGCTGACCGAATTAGGTCTACAGTATCTTTTAAATAGGTGTCACAGATTGTTTTTTTCTCTTTGAAATTGGCAGATTCTAAAGACGTGTTGAAATTATTGTGTTTTAGCAAGTAGCTGGTGACCTTTTGCCTTTTCTTTACATTTTTGGTTTAAGTTGGGTGTGAGAAGCCTGCTTGGGAATGTCCTAGCATGGCCAAAAAATTCCCTGCACAGTCTTTTCCCGGAGCGTTGGGGTTATGAAAGGTCTCTGTTGGATTCCTTTCATGTTTGATTTCTTAAATCTGTTGTCATTTATGGAATAAATTCCTCTTCTAAATTTACTGTGGCGTTTCTGACTATCTGGGAGGAGACTGAGTAGTGGAACGTGTTACTTTTACACATAAACAAGAACGATCTGTCACACTACTACAGTTTATATGTAATTCATGTCACACAGTCTCATACAGAACCTACATCCGCTTTCTTTTGTATACTGTATATGATAAGATACTGTCATCCCCCTTCCCTTCTGTGTGAGAGGATGAATGAGCAAATGTATTTCTAGTTGCATGCTTGAGGGTAGCAGACAAGCCTGTCTGCTAGAGAACAGTAGGACCAACGTCGGAACAGGTAGCTACGCTTTCTAAAAGCAAAGAGGTTTCTATTCTTAGTATGGTCCTGCCCGTCCCTTGTCATGTTGGTATGGGAAGCTGCCTCTCTTGTCACTTCCGTTTGTATTTGTAAGGCACCCCTCAGGTAGGAACCACGGCAGTCTGTCCGTGGCGAGCGTCTGAAGTGGTAAGATCTCCGGCTAAGCTCGTGTCTGCTAAGTCCGTAGGACAATGGATTCCTTAAGTTCAGCCTAACTGAAAATTTAATCACCTTTATTTCAGGTTTAGCTCTAAAATATCTAATGTTATCTTAAATTGCAACGCAGTGTATTTCGAGTGTGAAGTTCAGAATATTTTCCAGTAGTTGCTTTTTCACTACTTTGTGAGTAAAGTGGAACCACGTGTTGATCAGTAAATCTAACTAAGATCATCAATCTTAAATGCGAGTGTGCGTGAGATTATAACATCTCGTCTTGACAATATTTTTCAATATAGCAACTTTTCTATATGCTCAGCCCACGTGGGGTGTACTTTGTGAGACCACTACCACGTGCTTATGTAATTGTTTAACCCACCAGGTTAATAGTAAGACGTTAGTAACCTGTTCGAGGTTTTTCTTTTGTAAATTGCTTTTCGATCTAATTTATTTTAATTATCAAAATTATTGTGGAGTTACACGCTTTGTGTAAACCAAGTTGACCACATGAAGCATGTGGTGTAATCATCAAAGTAGCCCTCAGCTATTCTTTTTGGGAAGATTTCACAGAGAGTTAGTATGAATTTAGTATACCAGTGTGTGGTAATTACATGACAGACAGGATTGTGCTACGAACGTAACTTCTTTGGGTGAAAATTGAATCGGTTGGTTGTGGTTAATTTCCTCTTGCATATGTTTCAACGTTCTTCGTGTGTTATTGTATGAATGCAGTGTTGTATGCAGTCTCCCAATCTTGGCTCCATATTTGATGTGTTCCGTAAGATTACAAACTCACATTTTCACAATCCTAAATAAGGCACCAGTTTAGTTTAATATGCTGAAATTTCAATGATCAATGTTAAAATAAATTTCCAAATATAAATTGATTTATTTCTTTTTATTTAAAATCTCATATATATATATATATATATATATATATATATATATATATATATATATATATATATATATATATATATATCACCGGTTGCCGTATGACTATTAAAAGATGATAATTAATGTTGTCTGGTTGGGAATTTGGTAAGCTAGACTGGATACCTGGTGAAACAGTTGCACAGTAATGCAAGGTTAACTTCCCCAGACAGCTCACAGCTTTTAATGTCTATCAGCACCGATTTCATAGCAAATAAACCAACAACGTTATAACTGTTATAGAAACAAAATGGCGCTGAGCACTATGGGACTTAACATCTGAGGTCATCAGTCCCCTAGAACTTAGAACTACTTCAGCCTAACTAACCTAAAGACATCACACACACCCATTCCCGAGGCAGTATTCGAACCTGTGACCGTAGGGGTCGCGCGGTACCAGACTGTAGCGCCTAGAACCGCTCGGCCACACCGGCCGGCGTTATAGAAACAACCCATGCCTGTACGATCAGTCATTGAAAGAACTTTTGGACAAGTATTTAAAAATGGTTGCTATTAGTGTTTGTGGATATTAACGTACTAAATTTCAAACACTCGAATGACCTGTCTGTGGCCAAAAATCGCCAAGTTACTCCTAAATACTTGTCGAGTGGGATTGCCTATCTCGTTGCCGCGTTTTGTTTTCCTATTCTTTCTCGTATTAACACTGCTAAGTAATTCTTGTCCGTCGTGGACGTACTAGAACACTGCAACAATTGAAAAAGCCAATTTATAATGCGTTACCTGCCACTACTTGATATTATAAGCATTTATTTTTCCATGAAAACATTTCGAAATGTTTGGCATGCCGTTCTCAGAGGTTTACATTTATTTATGTGCCGCGACAGTTGTTTTATAGTAATGGCGTTGCAAAATTTTGCGACGGAAGTTTTTAAGGCAGCTGCCGTAAAATGTCATAAGTATAGAAGCGATGTTCACTACGCATAAATAAGTGTGAACACCTCAAAATGGGGTGAACACAAAATAGATGTACTCTCGAAAACCCGTATTGTCAGGTAAAATTTGTTAGCGTGGTCTATAGCGAAGACGTGCAACTCATATCGGCACCTCAGCATTAACGTCTCGGATGCTATAGTTTGTCCCGTGATGAGGGGGCCATAACCCCCAGTAAGAACGTAAATAAGGCCTGCGGGTCACCAAAGGTTGCCCATCATTGATTTAGCGGTAGTGGCATAGCTACCAGAACGCCGTTGTGTCTATCCTTTAATTGAGAATGCTCACAGTCGGAAGGCACAGTGTGGTGGAAACACGTGAAGCAAGCAGGCAACCGTGTCACGGAGACGCACTCGTGCTTCCTACAGCCAACTGAGCAAGTTTTAAAGGGGTCAAACTGTGGCATTCCGAGTGGTGGGGTGGTCCTTTCGGAGAGCTGCACACAAGTTGGACGCGCTGCGTTAGTTGTGCGCCCGTGCCGGTATCAGTGCACCCAGAGACGAGTTCTGGACATCCTACATCCTCGCTGCACAGAAGTCCATCAGGATAGTGGTACAACAACCACAGCACACAAATGAAGGTTCGTGTTAACACAAACTGTTATGCACCGGTTATTAGGAGTAGGACTATGGGTACACATACCTCCAGCCCGTCTTCCACTAACGCCCAGCGTCGACGTGCACGGCTCGACTCAACGATGCAATGGCGCTCTGTAGTCTTCTGCCTGCACGCAAGTGCTGATCGTTTGAGCATACACACAGACTTGGTAAGCACATCCTAGTAGAATGCATTCGTCCAAGACACAATGACCCCACCCCCGGTCTTATGGCCTGAGGTGCGATAAACATCTTTGGTGTTTCCAGAATGAGATTTTCACTCTGCAGCGGAGTGTGCGCTGATATGAAACTTCCTGGCAGATTAAAACTGTGTGCCCGACCGAGACTCGAACTCGGGACCTTTGCCTTTCGCGGGCAAGTGCTCTACCAACTGAGCTACCGAAGCACGACTCACGTCCGGTACTCACAGCTTTACTCCTGCCAGTACCTCGTCTCCTACCTTCCAAACTTTACAGAAGCTCTCCTGCGAAGCACGACTCACGTCCGGTACTCACAGCTTTACTTCTGCCAGTACCCCGTCTCCTATCTTCCAAACTTTACAGAAGCTCTCCTGCGAACCTTCGCAGGAGAGCTTCTGTAAAGTTTGGAAGGCAGAAGTACAGCTGTGAGTACCGGGCGTGAGTCGTGCTTCGGTAGCTCAGTTGGTAGAGCACTTGCCCGCGAAAGGCAAAGGTCCCGAGTTCGAGTCTCGGTCGGGCACACAGTTTTAATCTGCCAGGAAGTTTCATATCAGCGCACACTCCGCTGCAGAGTGAAAATCTCATTCTGGAAACATCCCCCAGGCTGTGGCTAAGCCATGTCTCCGCAATATCCTTTCTTTCAGGAGTGCTAGTTCTGCAAGGTTCGCAGGAGAGCTTCTGTAAAGTTTGGAAGGCAGAAGTACAGCTGTGAGTACCGGGCGTGAGTCGTGCTTCGGTAGCTCAGTTGGTAGAGCACTTGCCCGCGAAAGGCAAAGGTCCCGAGTTCGAGTCTCGGTCGGGCACACAGTTTTAATCTGCCAGGAAGTTTCATATCAGCGCACACTCCGCTGCAGAGTGAAAATCTCATTCTGGAAACATCCCCCAGGCTGTGGCTAAGCCATGTCTCCGCAATATCCTTTCTTTCAGGAGTGCTAGTTCTGCAAGGTTCGCAGGAGAGCTTCTGTAAAGTTTGGAAGGTAGGAGACGAGGTACTGGCAGAAGTAAAGCTGTGAGTACCGGACGTGAGTCGTGCTTCGGTAGCTCAGTTGGTAGAGCACTTGCCCGCGAAAGACAAAGGTCCCGAGTTCGAGTCTCGGTCGGGCACACAGTTTTAATCTGCCAGGAAGTTTCATCTTTGGTGTTTCTGCACGCTAATCAGAGCTCGGTAGATGCAGAATGTTGTTACACCAGTTCTTTTGCCGTTCTTGCAACAGGAAAGTGATGTATTGTTCCAACGCGATAATGCTCGCCTGCACACTGCCCAAAAAACTCAACGTGCTCTGCAAGACGCGAGCAACTTTTTCTGGCCAGAACTGTCCCTGGACTTGTCTCCAATTGTGTGTGATATGAAGGGATAAGAAATGACTCGTGCGACTCGTCAACCAACGACTCTTGCAGAACTACGTCAAGAGGTCGAGTAGACATGACATAAATTATCCGGGAGAGTAGTCGCCATCTGTACGATTAATTGGGTGCCAGAGACAGCGTCTGCATTGCCGCACGTGGAGTCTACCCCACATACTAATATGAGTGTCTCAGCATCGGTCGCTATATGGTACCTCAGAACCGCTCATGCTATTGCTCTGTAAATGTAATTATTTCGTATACTTCAAATGCACTGCTGCAACAACAAAGGTGCGTGGATTGTAAATCTCTAAAAGAGTGCACCAATTTTTGTCTGACAGTGAACTGAAGGAAGCTGTACAGAAACGAAGGTACGGTGCACGAGCCCCTGCTTTGTGGACTGGGGTACTGCTGGACATGGTGCAACGACAGGACTCGCATACAGTGGCGACGGTAACAGTCCACAGAACGGACAAAAATTATCAGCCACAGTGGACAGTGCAACGCACTGCAGAGCGAGCACCTTGCTGTACCAGTGACCAGCCGTCATTTCGTGGATAACAGTACGAGCAGTTTGGTCTCTGGACTTACACTGAGATGACAAAAGGAATGGGATACCTACTAATGTCATGACATACCTTCTGTTGCCCGCTGAAGTGCAGCAACTCGACGTGCAGGACTCAACAAGTCGTTGGAAGTCCCCTGCAGAAATATTGAGCCATAATGCCTCTATAGCCGCACATAATTACGAAAGTGACGCCGGTCCAGGATTTTGAGCATGAACTGACTTCTCGATTCATGCTCATGGGATTCATGTCTGGCGATCTGGGTGGCCAAATCATTCGCTTGGATTGTCCAAAATGGTCTTCAAACCAACAGCGAACAAGTGAGGGACGTAACATGGTGCATTGTCATCCATAAAAATTCCATCATTGTTAGGAACATGAAAGCCATGAATGGGGCTGCAGATGGTCTGCAGGTAGCCAGTCATAACCATTTCCAGTCAGCCATTGCTTCAATTAGATCAGGGAACCCAATCCGTTGCACGTAAACAAAGCCTACGCCATTAAGGAGCCACCAACAGCTCGCACAGTGTCCTGTTCACAACTTGAGTCCATGCCTTCGTTGGGTCTGCGCTACACTCGAACCCTACCATCACGTCTTACCACCCGAAGTAAGGATTCATCTGACCAGGTCACGGTTTTCAAGCCATCTAGGGTCCAGCCGATATGGTCATGAGCCGAACAGAGGTGCTGCAGGCGATGTCGTGGTATTACCAGAGGCACTCGCGTTGGTCGTCTGCTGCCATACCCCATGAACGCCAAATTTCGCCACAGTCTTAACGGATACGTTCGTCTTACGCCCAACACTGATTTCTGCTGTTATTTCACGCAGTGTCGCTTGTTTGTTAACACTGACAACTCTACACAAACGCCGTTGCTCTTGGTCGTTAAGTGAAGGTCGTTGGCCACTGCGTTGTCCATGGTGAGAGGTTACGCCTGAATTTTGGTTTCTTGGCACGCTCTTCACACTGTGGATCTCCGAATATTGAATTCCCTAACGATTTCCGAAATGGACAGTTCCATGTGTCTAGATCCAACAGCCATTCCGCGTTCAAAGTCTGTTAATTCCTCTGGTGAGACCATAATCTGGTCGGAAACCTTATGACATGAATCACCTGAGTGCAAATGACAGCTCCACCAATGTACTCCCCCTTTATACCTTGTGTACGAGATGCTGCCGCCACCTGTATATACACATATCACTATCCCGTGACTTTCGTCACCTCGGTCTATTGCTGGAGGTCATCAGGACGTAAGTCCGGCACATGCTGTTTTCTGAAATGAATATGTACTATTGTTTGAGTCTTAAAGTAGCGCGTCGTTGCTCAGTAGACATCCTGAAGGGCGTGTACTTCGTTATCCAGTGCGGTCTAGCAGCAAATAACAACCATTCATTTAAACTGAAAGCTAATCGATCCCGTACATTACAGGAACAAGCAGGAATTCCGAAAGAAGTTAAGTCATACTGTGCCCTAAAAGATGGCCCGATACTGCAAGGAGGAGGAGGAGATTAGGGTTTAACGTACCGTCGACAACGAGATCATTACAGACGGAGCACAAGCTAGGATTAGGGAAGGGATGAGAAAGAAAGCGGCTATGCCCTTTCGAAGGAACCATTCCTGAATTTGCCTTAAGTGATTTAGGGAAATCACGGGAAAACTAAATCAGGATAGCCAGGTGCCGATTTGAATTGTCGTCCTCCCGAATGTGAGTCCAATGTGATAACATTGTGGCACACTGCTAGGTTGCAAGTTCGGTATGGCCCACCATGTTAACCGCTGCAAATATTTTTAGATCCTCTAACACCAGGAAAGCGACGGCATTGGATAGGTTGAAGCACCTGCCCGAAGGGAAAGCGAGAAACTAACAAAATAAACGGTTGTTTTTCCAACCCTTCTAACATATAATAAAACTTAAGAAACAGCGATGTAGATGGCAAAACTGGAGAATCAGGGCACACAGACTGACGAACCAACTTATCAAGATTCAGATGAGATGGACTGCGTATCTGAAGACCACTTTTCGACAAGCAACTGGACTGATCAATAAACTCGGTTGGGAAGAGACTATTGACAGGCGGTCAGACAATGCACCGAAAAAGACCCACTTGATGAAGTCCCAACTTCGTCTTTTCTACGCTGTCTACAGATATGTTGAAACAGCACAGTTGCTCTCATTAGATTCAACATTTATGTTTGGACCTGCAGGTATGCTTATTAATGACGCATAATAAAATCTGTGATATTCTAACAGTATTACTCCTGTCACACAGACAAGAGTGGATGTATCTACAAAAATGGCTCTGAGCACTATGGGACTTAACATCTTAGGTCATCAGTCCCCTAGAACTTAGAACTACTTAAACCTAACTAACCTAAGGACATCACACACATCCATGCCCGAGGCAGGATTCGAACCTGCGACCGTAGCAGTCCCGCGGTTCCGGACTGCAGCGCCTAGAACCGCACGGCCACCGCGGCCGGCGGATGTATCTACAGTCAGGACCTTACTAGATAATAGTTAATTTCATTCCAAAAATGGCAAAGTTAGCCATAAAAGAAACAGACATTTTCAAGACAGTGGACGCGCTTGAAGGTCTTCTGACAGGGCAAAAATTGGTGCAGGTTCACGGACCAGTGAACAAACAGTTCTTAACCACTACGTCAACTCTCTATTCGAGGATGTAGACAATAATATTGAAAAAACAGGTGTTCCAGGCGATCACAACGTAATGCGGGAAGTCTCAGTCTGGCAGAAGTTTTCACTTATCGCCACTGGTTTATTTAGATGCCCGATTGCGGCTAAAGTCTGAATTTTAATTTATATATATATATATATATAAAATTCAGACTTAAGCCGCAATCGGGCATCTAAATAAACCAGGATAAAAAACAAATTGTGTCTGTTCTTTCTAGAAGAAATGGACAGGGACTGGAGATAGATGGCGCGCGGTGGGACTGTGGGTATGTCGTGAGGCGTGCTGAGATGGTCCGCGCAATTGTGATAACACTGTATCACGGATGGCGCAGCAGTTCACGCACATGCCTAGTAAGCAGGATATCCTGGGTTCCAATCCCCATCTCGCACACATTTTCGCTCGTCGCCTCTGGTTCTGCATAATGTGCCGATGCAGCTGACGTCAGTAGCCCCTTTCCTTTCCTTTCGCCCCCTCCACCATCAGTTTACATATCAAGTATAACAGCTGCGGATTCCGCATGGTGTCCAAAAGAACAGACACTAAGTATTCAAATAAAACTATGCAAAGGTTTTCCCTCATTTTCCGCATTATACCCTTTAACATTTTATAGTAAAACAAGGCGAATTAGTATGGATGTATGTCAGCACAAGAAATAATAACCTTAAGTGTCTGAATTTGTTTCTAATATGAACAATGCGAGACGAAACAGCGTGCGTGAAACCGTTACATCTGCCGACAGAGCGCAATTCTGCTCCACTGACAACAGCTCGTGTCGTGCGGTAGCGTTCTCGCTTCCCGCGCCCGGGTTCGATTCCCGGCGGGGTCAGGGATTTTCTCTGCCTCGTGATGACTGGGTGTTGTGTGACGTCCTTAGGTTGGTTAGGTTTAAGTAGTCCTAAGTTCTAGGGGACTGATGACCATAGCTGTTAAGTCCCATAGTGCTCAGAGCAATTTGAACCATATGAACAGATCACGCAGCTCCCATGTAAGTAATATAAGGCGAGATGTGTTGGAGTTTTGATTGAATAATACGTAGTTACTTGAATCGAAACTTTTGGGCGAGAGACGTCGTTGCCCCAGTACTTTAAAATAAAAATCTCCCACACTTTCATGTCTACATCTAATTCCTACCTGAATTCTGAAGTGTATAAAACAAAAATTAGACAATTACAGTTCATAATCATACTCTGTTTGCCCCTCAGTGTCGAAGTCAGCACCTGGAATAAAATTTATGTGCCTCTGCATAATTCCGGATATCGTCGACTCTGCAGATTCTTAAAAGAGTCAAGAGGCATAGTCGTACACCGTGGGGAAGTCGTCTTGAGGCTATGACATACTCACTCTGCATCATAGGAATCAGTGTGCGAGTTGTATATTCTTTCCGATAAAAATCCAAAAATTAATCTCTCAAAATAGAGCATAAGCGACCGTGATGCAGGCTTTACTGATTTCCCAGGATACAAAGTCCCCTACGAGTTATGACACACCAAATAACGTTCCGAGACACAGACTAGGGTAAGTTAAAATAACTAAAGAATTAAACGTATCTTTCCAATTAATGAAATTGTATTTTCTATATATGATCCACACAGCTACATTCCAGAATACATCAGCCTCTTGCATCAGATGAACTGCTATCATAATTAATCAAATTACATTCCGCATTCAAAATGGCAGCTTACAACAATGTCGTTAATTACAGTTTCGCTACGGTTCTACTCTCCCCAACTGCAAAATCGTAGCTAACTAACTCCATCCTATATGTATGGTTCCACATTCTCTCCACAAGAGTTTTTATATCATGAGTCAGAGATAATGTCTTTATCTCAGTCGTAATGAGTCTTTGATCAGTACAGATCACTTGTGCAGTTACACATAAACATTTGCGCTAGAAGAGAAGAAGTAACAGAAAAAGGCTGTAATTCAAAATATTACATTTCTCAAAACAATCTTGTCAGAATTATATGATGCGCCGCGGATAGACCTTCACGATACACAACTACTAGACTTGTTGACTCAGCCTCTACTCCTCTCAGCCATGAACTTGGATGTTTATCAAAACTAATGAGATGTCCCTCAGTTGACATGGAAGCGTCCCTCAGTTGAAATGGGAGCTCGAGTGGTAAACTTGTACAAAACTGTCCAGGAAGACAATAAAATCAACAGCGAGTTGCTTGATATCAAGCTTGTGCATTGTATTCAATATACCACATCACATTATCTTGAAACATTACAAATAGCCGCTTGTTAAAGGCACGCCTTCATCCGGCATTGGAATACGCCACGTTACATAATCGGGACCATGAGAGATCACTAATGACATCCCGATTCAAAGACCCGATTCCAGTGCTTCGGTATTGGGCTCTTGAGATGTGTAAATCTATCCAGTTCAACTACCTGAAGAACTTCATACCATACTTAACGGACAGACGATATCAGTTGTTCGAAGCAAGGTGTTCATAATCAGAACAAGCCAGCGCAACCATCATGGAAAGAAACACGTGTCTTGCTTCATTATTTCTTAAACAATGAATTTAGGACTAATCATGTTGAGTACATAGAGGAGTACATTAATGGCGATGATCTGGAAGACATACTCGACTACCTAGTAATAAGGATAGTCCCAAAAGGAAAGGAATTAAAGGAAGCATTTCGAGGGTTCGACTGTAAGACTTGGCTAGACCGAGCCAGAGGAATAGTTTAAGAGTTAACTTTCTTGATCTGTACTCGAACGAACGGGCTATGATAGTAACTGAATTAGATATGCTGACCCATCTGGACAGTTTCTGGACCATTCAAGAAGCTTATCCGAGTCATACACCAATTTACATAGTATTAGATGCATCTGCATGGAACAACCATTTCAGAAGAGACACAGGAGAAAGATTGATAATAGAATGTCTTTACAAGGAGTAAAAGAATGAAACGCCCCTTGCGCATTGAGAACAATACATCTTGGCCTCACGCAGGTCGCAGTAGGTACTATCGATAGTCGAGCGCCCAGTGCGCCAGAGAGTAGTCAGCGTTGAAACTCCGAGCAAGCGAGTTGTTGGCTGCTAAGCAAGCAGGGCGGGTTTCGGCAGGACGGGCGACAGCATTTACAATTGTTTACCAGCTGTGTCTGTCACCCAAAGCCATGGGCCTAGCCTCAAGCAAATACGTAATTGCGTTAAGTGAGTGATTTGTTTGATGTGTGTAAGTGTTCATTCGTGTACCGTGGTTACGCGACAACCGCGCCGGACACCCACGATTTGGATTGCAATGAGGACGGTATATTCAGTACTATATGAAGAATATTGGCGTGTGATGACATAATAGGCGACGTGCGTAGAGTTACCCGTCAGACGAAAGGGGTAACTACCTCATTCGTGCTGTTTAGACCAAAGATATGGAACATTAACAACACAGTATGTACCGATTATTCGTTCCTGAAATCCTAATTAGCTTTGTTGGATTTGGTACGAAAAAACTCCCGTGCAAATATTAACCGATCAGTCTTAGCAGCTGCAACCGCTCAAACCAATTTAAATTGTTAGGCTATAATCCACTGGTCAATAACGGTGGGTTTAATAGGGAGTGTTTCAAAGGTTTTCGGCACACCGACATTTATTATGCTAGCCTATGGAAAGAGATTGATTTATGTTTCTCTTACTGAAGGGGGTTAGTGGTGGTTGGTTGGTTTATTGGTTGATTTGGGACAGGAGACCAAACAGCGAGGACATCGGTCCCATCGGAATTGGGAGAAGAACGGTGGAGGACGGCCGTGCCCTTTCAAAGGAACCGTCGCGGCATTTGCCTGAAACGATTTAGGAAAACCATCGAAAACCTATATCAGGACGGCCGGATGCAGGTCTGAACCGTCGTCCTCCCGAATACGAGACCAATGTGCTAACCACAGCGCCACCTCGCTCGGTTTGGGTGGTGGAAGGGTCAAATCGGAGGTATTGAAGCCTTCAATCAACACACCTGCGTCAATGGATATATAGGTCAGATTAATGTTGCCATGCCACAATTCATGTACTGGAGTTCCAGTACAGCAGGATGCGGCAGCCACGAGTGCTGTACTGGAGTTCCGCATCGTGGTCGCGAAGTGGGGTCGTGGCAGTTTCAGATAAGTTTTTAGTCTGACGATAATTTATGGATTTGTAGTTTTAGCTTGACGATGTCCACTATGGACGAACGGTAGTTACTGTTATTCTGAAGAAGGTTGGGTTATCCCGACTGAAACCAACGTCAATTCTAGGTAAACTATTAAAATTAAAATTAATCTATTGAGTTACTCAGTGCCTTCCGGAAGATCCAGAAAACTTATGGCACCAACAGTGCATTTCTTACCACAATAGATGAAAACGTTGGTGCATCATATGGTAATGCTCATAGATCTTGTAAAAAAAAAACTATCAATTTTATACCTGTCTACCAGGTTGCTCCAACATGGTCTATATACTGTATCACCTTCTACAATCACACAATATAAACGTTTAATAGACGACCAGCGAGCAGGATTGCTCTTTTGCTCTTGATGCCTGGTGTTTTTGAAGGGCTCCCGATTATAAATTTACATAAGATGATGAGCGATGAAAGTAATCTTTCAAGAGAGTTGTTGGGGCCGCTGTTGTACTGCGATAAATATTTCCGTGGAATGGCTAAAACAATGTGGAAGTTCTTGGTTGTAGATTTAGTAGGACGGAAAGAAGTTTTTCGAGGGATCGTATCTGACGAGTATTCACTTCCGATACAGAAGCCTCTAAGCGCCGGCAATGTTTTACGGGCTGAAATTAAACCTACACTTGAACGGAAGTGAAAGAACGATGGAATTGTAACTTTGTTTGGCTTATCCAATCAACGAATAACAGATGAAATTGTTGAGTTGTTATATTCTGCAAACGTCATCAATGATAAAGTATTTTCTGCACTATATACAGCGAGTCCGGAAGCTCTTATCGACGAACTCGCAAGGATGTTTGAGATAGGCAAGAGGATCTTGGAGTTAATCATATCTCAACGGTCATACGCGGGAGCTACCGCCATTCTCAGAAGTCTCAACCTCGTGAACAGACGCCGAATCTCAGTGGCTTAGGGAACCTTATATAGATCTACTGATCTTAGGGTCTTCCTAGCACAACCATCATGCCCAGCGGAACAATCTCAAAGGATTCGAAACTACCCTTAAGGTAAACATGAGGAATCAATAACAGGTGCTCTCCAACAACATTGGCTGTACCTAGAGTAGCAACATGGAGTACTACCACCCGGATGGATGAGTATTTCTTTCTATATATATTGATCATCCTGTGACTCAATATACGTCGACGTGCTATGCAACCTCAGAGACCATTTATAGGTCATAACCAAGAACAGTATGAATTCGTGGAAAAGGATTTAATCCTGTACAAGATCAAGCACCTAATAGATCTTTTGTCATGTACTAACTTCAGCGGACCTGACCGTCTTCATCAGCAGACATCAATTTCTTCTGAACTAATTTGTTACGTACTGGGGCTTTATCTGGAAACTGATCCTATATCAATTTTAGTACTCCGTGCACAGAAGAGGGGAGGAACAACAGCTCACCATTTTCGGACACCAAGTTTCCGTGAAGCTATTACTCCGAATACATTGTCGAATCTCTGCCAACAAAACACACCTGATAGCAACACACATACATCATTTGCTGGCCAGGCAGGTCACCATGCGTTTAACATTTTGCACGCTTTATGTTATGGCATAAGATTGTTATTAGTCACGTATCGACAAGGTGCCTTTTTGGAATCCACTCCATGCAAGTTCTGCAACTCACCAACTGTCGAGACCCCGATTCAATTAGGCCCTTACTTCCACCACTTCGAGCACGAGAAAAAATTAAAAAACAATCCAGACAGTCACAAAATCATTACAAGAGTCAAGAAGATTAATTACTAACGCAGGACATCCACCAGATTATCTCAACACTGAATTTACATGTCCAGACTTGATCCAAGAATTTGTTGCAACCACATTCCATCAACCATTAAAGAGTATTAGAGCACTCACGACACACTCAAGTACCCAACGAAGGATATTCTAGTCTCCAAGGTTTCTTCCACAGCAGTATGTCAGGAATGTGAGTATAGCAGAAACAGTGAAAATACGTGTACATTTGCTTGCACTAGACATTGCAACATTAATACACGAGAACCTAACAGATCAGTTGAACATCCACACATTAGATGATTTGATTAAATATACCTCCTCGACTCCTTCGGCGGATCTACCGTGACAGCTCATATTCTCAGCACTTCCAGCGGAGTCGGAGGCTTGGATATGTCCTCTCACAACTAAGTGTGAGGTCTAACTTACTTGGGCTACCAGATGTTCGTCAGCTGGGTCCGTCCTCCATGTATGTCGCTCACGCAAGCTTCTTGTGGTTGCGTGAAGCAGATTTCAAGCAACCGCCAGGCGTCTCTTTATCAATATATCCACTAGAAAATCTTTAACGCTTACTTCTACACACGAATATGATTGGCAAGAAGGTGATGATAAAGGCACAGTGACAGGTCGACGGCAGTTCAGAGAAGAGAAGTACAGTACCTTTCTGACAACTTGGATATGACGACAACTTACAAACTACAATATCCCAGTTACCCGCGAGAGGTAATATCCGTTCATGGGTTGTATACAATACAATTGTACACTAGTGAAACATTTGGCAGTTTACGTGAGGGAATAACAAACAATGTTTGCCAGTCGGAAGTTTCCTCAGAAAGAGTGATAGAATTAATGGACAATGTACAATACAATGAAGAAGATTTCAACACAGTTCTCGAGGATTCAAAACAGTTGGAGGCATTCGTATTGTATTCGCAGACGTACACTTTTGTGTTGGGATCGTAAGCGCTTTGGAATGGAGCCCCCAATACTTTTTCTTCACAGAATCCCATCAGACCAGGACATCTCTCTGCTTAGAACAATTCATCAAATGTCTCCAATTTTCCTAAAATATTGTTGAACGGCATAATATACAGACCTTATCAAGCTTGTCCGCAACTCGTTATACTATTTGGATCCGTTTATGCCTGGCCTAGGATATTAGATGATATCACCGTCGCCAGTTTTTCTCTCCTCAATAAATTTAAGTTAAATTACTACTTTGGGCGAGTGAAGTAACTTCTCCAATGTTTTAAAATAAATATCTCCCACACTCACAGGTATACATCTAATTCCTATTTGAATTCTCAAGTCTATAAAACAAAATGATTAGACAGTCACGGTTCATAATCACACCCTGTCTGCCTCTCGATATCGAAGTCAGCATCTGCAAAAAAAAATTTCTGTGGCTCTGCAGAATTCCGGAGATCGTCGACTCTGCATATTCTTAAAATTGTCAGAGCCACAGTCGTACGCCATGGGAAAGCCATCTCGGGGGCTATGAGGTACTCACTCTGCAGCATGGGAGTCAGTGTCCGAGTTGTGTATTCGTTCCGATAAAAATCCAAAAATTAATCTCAAAATAGAGCATAAGCGACCGTGATGCAGGATACAAAGTTCCCTACGAGTTACGACATACCAAATAATGTTCCGAGACACAGACAAGAAGGAAGTTAAAATAACCAAAGAATTAAACGTACCTTCTCCGTTTATAAAATTATGTTTTTGCATAAATGATCTTAAGAGCTACATTTTAGAATACATGATCCTCCTGTATGAGATTAAATGCTATTATAATTAATCAAACTACAGTCCGTATTCAAAATGGCAGCTTACGACAATGTCGCTAATAAAGCCCCGCTGCGATCTTACACTCCACAACTGCTAAATCAGAAGTATGTAAGTTCATATTATACGTAATGTTCCACATTCTCTCAACAGCGTTTTTATATCACGAGTCGAAATAATCTCTTTCACTATCGCAGTCGTAATGAGTCTTTGACCCATGCAGATCAGTTGCTCTAGGAGAGAGAAAGTGACAGAAAAATGGCGATACTACAGCGCTACAGACTTGACGCTGTACGTTGCTTAGGACACAGCGCCGCCATATTAAATGACCCAAAATACTCGCAGACAACTGCTTACGATTGATTCCTCACCTTTATTTTGTACTTAATACGCCACAGACGTTACAGAATGTTAGTGTAAAACATCGTGACAGAAAGGCATTATCGGATGTTTTTCTGGTATTAAGTATATTTGATCCAGAAGTACGACACATTTGGTCTAGTTAATGTTCCTTTGTTTTTGTTATACGTTTCGAATAAACTAGAAGAGAATTAAGTAAAGTGACAAGGATGCTCTCGTAATCCAGCATTTTCCTTAATACGTATTGTCAAACTTATGTTCGGTCTATGTTGTCTTCCCGAAAACGCCGATAACCTATTTGCTCTCTCTGGTCGGTTTCCAGCCTATCCTTCTCACAAAATCCTCCCAGAGAGCTGATTAGTTGAACTGACAGGAAATCTAAAGTCGAATAACAGAAATGAAACCACTAGAGTAAAAGCAATTAGCGCAACCAAAATCCATGTATATTAAAGAAAATGTCGCTCGAAAGCTTCAAGGCCACCATAATCTGCATGGTTACCCCATACAACAGCCAAGGTCAACCATGTGCTGCCTCCAAATGGTTCAAATGGCACTGAGCACTATGGGACTTAACATCTATGGTCATCAGTCCCCTAGAACTTAGAACTACTTAAACCTAACTAACCTAAGGACATCACACAACACCCAGTCATCACGAGGCAGAGAAAATCCCTGACCCCACCGGGAATCGAACCCGGGAACCCGGGCGCGGGAAGCGAAAACGCTACCGCACGACCACGAGCTGCGGACGCCAGAAAAAGGCATTTCAGTGGTTCCGGATGAAATATGAGTCCTTTACACTTTAGGCTATAGTGGGAGTGGTTAGTACACCAGTAAACGACGCAAACTAGCATTTTTGTCAAAACACACCTAAAGCCCCCACGTGTCTCATTTTCTGAGAAAATAAGTGACAGTCAAAGTTTTCGAGGTGCTTTATGTGCCTTTCAGCTCACAATAACGTTAGCCGAACTGGTGGCTAGCCACGCGGTTTCTTCACTTTTGCGCCCCATGTTCGAACCCCAATGACCATTTTATTTTTAAATTTATTTACCTATGTCCATAGAAGGTTACTAAACGAATGTTTCTCATCAAGTTAGGAGATAGAAGGGCGTTATAGTAACTGTAGAATCACACGTGGGTTTCACAATAAGTGTCATATATTCACTATATAATATAAGTGTGTATGTTGCCAATAATTTCGCGGCAAACCATGCATAACGGATCACTTTTCCGAAAACTGGCGCTTGCAATTGATTATGAGCCAAGATGCACCACAGGAATTTCACCGATAACAATTTCAAATAATTTTCCTATTTTTTTTCCATAAAGTAGAGCAATGACGATGCGTGGAGTCGGGTTCAGCCACCCATTCTGTTCTTTTTCCCGTTCACTGGAACTGAGAGGTAGAACATATACGTAGATTATTCACTATTTCTTCGAATACACCAAGGAACTCTACGCATTTGGTCTGTTTATGAGGCGCGTAGGTCCTCATAAAACGATTTAACTCGCAAAAGAACCTTTATATGGGATCAGCTTGTCGGTTGAACCGCAAGACCAATATTTGCTTGATCTGTTGATCTTTCAAGAATTTCCTCCATTTACGACAAGTGATAATGGATGCGTTGCGGGATATAATCCATTCAAGCTTGCCTACCAGAGGAATATGGCCACTTCCTGTTCTCCTAATGACTGCTGTAGCACCTGATTGCACTGCATAGAGCTTTTTTTTTTTTTTTTTTTTTTTTTTTTTTTTTTTTTTTTTTATAAGAGAAGATCTCATATAAGTCAACGATGTCTTTAACGCCCCCATAGGTGGAAGATAGTGGCCATGAAAGGTCAATACAAACAGTACTCAGAGGTTTTCTAGGTAAAATCGGGTGCATTACCGTCTTACTATCCAAGTTCGATGGTTTTGCCTTTTGGCAGAATAGACAAGCTGTCAAAAATTTGTTGTGTGTATCGCAACATATTTGTGAAATAGCACTTTTCTGCACCATTATTCCCCCATACATAATGAGTATGCCATACAAGAGCGTTTTGATAGGTGGTCGGAACACACACTTGTCACTTTGGACATCTGTAGAATAAGACACCTTCATATAATTGATAATATTGTTGTATCTTCGGACTATGCCACTGCTGGTGAAGAAGCTCCATTTTACTCCGCCTGGGGTCGTTACTTCGTGACTCCTTCATGTTCTTAAGCATGTATAGGTAATATTTCTTATACTTTGAATCTTTCGTCAGCATAACTCTGAATTTGGAGGTTTGTTCTACCGAATATTTGAAGATTCAGGTAATCCCTGAAGCAATCGTGATAAGGCGTCATCAATGATATTGTCACTTCTTTTTGCGCAAACAGTGAGAACCATATGACTGAAGAAATGTTGTCCAACGTACAAAGCTGCTGTGTAGCAGCATACATGACAGAAAGAAACGCATGGCTCGATGATAACAGAAAACCTTGCTATGTCATTACGTCAACCAAATAAATAGTATTTTTCAAAAGCCCAGCAAAGGGCCAAGGTCTCTAGTTCAGTTGCAGAATATCCCTTTACGCACTCATGTGAGGTCCTGCTGGTGATGCTGATTATTCTTATTTCAATTATTTTTTATTGGGTACAAGCTGCAAGTGGCAGGACGCAGGCCATAAAAGACGCATCATATGCAAGACCAATGTATTTCCACATGTCAGGATGATACAATATGCCGGAGTGAACTAATGCATGCTTTGTAGCCTCAAAGTCCTTGTAATGCTCTGTGCGGTACCACAGACTATTCTCCTTCAACAGGCTTAATAAGGATTGCTATTCCACAACTGAAGTGGCACAAATCGCCAAAAAATAAACATGACCCTATTAAGGCTGTCAATTGTTCAGTTTGTTCCTGGGAAACAGAAAATTCTTAACAATTTCAGTTTATCAGGATCAGTTGTTATACCCTCAGATAAAATTAAATGACCTAGGAATTTGATCTTGCTTCGCACAAACTTGGATTTTGACAAATTTTCAGTAACTGCAGCACATAAAAAATTCTGCATTTTTTCTAACAATTCGATTTATTCTTGCCAGGTTGGAATAGCAGTTAGGATAACAGCCACATACACAGTTATACCAATAAGCCTGCCCCAGTCACTGTGTCGGGTTTGGCTATAAAGACTCCTAAACTAATGTTCAGACCAAAGTTGCAACACCCGATGTTAATAAGATCCTCTAGCACCTATAAAAGCAGTATATCTTCTCGAGTCTTTCGAGAGCAAAATCTGCCAGTATGAAGATCGCGTGTCAATGTTAAATAAATGCCTAAGACGGAAAATCTTGTGTAGTTGCTCCACCGACGTTTACAGGACACACCTGTACCGACACAATTCTTTTCCTTGCATCGAGTACGAGGAGTACTTTGCCATCGGGATTGGCACTGCCAGAAGCGAACTGCAGTAAGGGGAGAATAAAGACTCATTGACCGCCACTCTAACATGTGTCGTATTTGTTGAATCACAGTCTCTCTCTTGGACCACGGAAATGAATAGGTGTTTATATAAAAATTTCATGTGGTTTCACCTCCATTCAGTAGCCATAAGTTTTAATTACACCTGGCTTCTCGTCAAACACACGAACATACTTTGACACACAGGTAAATACAGGGTGTTTCAAAAATGACCGGTATATTTGAAACGGCAATAAAAACTAAACGAGCAGCGATAGAAATACACCGTTTGTTGCAATATGCTTGGGACAACAGTACATTTTCAGGCGGACAAACTTTCGAAATTACAGTAGTTACAATTTTCAACAACAGATGGCGCTGCAAGTGGTGGTGGTGGTGGTGGTGGTGGTGGTGGTGGTGGTTAGTGTTTAACGTCCCGTCGACAACGAGGTCATTAGAGACGGAGCGCAAGCTCGGGCTAGGGAAGGATTGGGAAGGAAATCGGCCGTGCCCTTTCAAAGGAACCATCCCGGCATGTGCCTGAAACGATTTAGGGAAATCACGGAAAACCTAAATCAGGATGGCCGGAGACGGGATTGAACGCGCTGCAAGTGATGTGAAAGATATAGAAGACAACGCAGTCTGTAGGTGCGCCATTCTGTACGTCGTCTTTCTGCTGTAAGCGTGTGCTGTTCACAATGTGCAAGTGTGCTGTAGACAACATGGTTTATTCCTTAGAACAGAGGATTTTTCTGGTGTTGGAATTCCACCGCCTAGAACACAGTGTTGTTGCAACAAGACGAAGTTTTCAACGGAGGTTTAATGTAACCAAAGGACCGAAAAGCGATAAAATAAAGGACCTGTTTGAAAAATTTCAACGGACTGGGAACGTGACGGATGAACGTGCTGGAAAGGTAGGGCGACCGCGTACGGCAACCACAGAGGGCAACGCGCAGCTAGTGCAGCAGGTGATCCAACAGCGACCTCGTGTTTCCGTTCGCCATGTTGCAGCTGCGGTCCAAATGACGCCAACGCCCACGTATCGTCTCATGTGCCAGAGTTTACACCTCTATCCATACAAAATTCAAACGCGGCAACCCCTCAGCGCCGCTACCATTGCTGCACGAGAGACATTCGCTAACGATATAGTGCACAGGATTGATGACGGCGATATGCATGTGGGCAGCATTTGGTTTACTGACGAAGCTTATTTTTACCTGGACGGCTTCGTCAATAAACAGAACTGGCGCATATGGGGAACCGAAAGGCCCCATGTTGCAGTCCCATCGTCCCTGCATCTTCAAAAAGTACTGGTCTGGGCCGCCATTTCTTCCAAAGGAATCACTGGCCCATTTTTCAGATCCGAAACGATTACTGCATCTCGCTATCTGGACATTCTTCGTGAATTTGTGGCGGTACAAACTGCCTTAGACGACACTGCGAGCACCTCGTGGTTTATGCAAGATGGTGCCTGGCCACATCGCACGGCCGACGTCTTTAATTTCCTGAATGAATATTTCGATGATCGTGTGATTGCTTTGGGCTATCCGAAACATACAGGAGGCGGCGTGGATTGGCCTCCCTATTCGCCAGACATGAACCCCTGTGACTTCTTTCTGTGGGGACACGTGAAAGACCAGGTGTACCGCCAGAATTGAGAAACAATTGAACAGCTGAAGCAGTACATCTCATCTGCATATGAAGCCATTCCGCCAGACACGTTGTCAAAGGTTTCGGGTAATTTCATTCAGAGACTACGCCATATTATTGCTACGCATGGTGGATATGTGGAAAATATCGTACTATAGAGTTTCCCAGACCGCAGCGCCATCTGTTGTTGACAATTGTAACTACTGTAATTTCGAAAGTTTGTCTGCCTGAAAATGTACTGTTGTCCCAAGCATATTGCAACAAACGGTGTATTTCTATCGCTGCTCGTTTAGTTTGTATTGCCGTTTCAAATATACCGGTCATTTTTGAAACACCCTGTATTTAAATTGCTCCTGCCACTGGAGAGTAATTTGGTAGCCTCAAAGACCTATCCTAAACCAACTTTTTACCTTCACAACTCGAAGTACTACGATGAAATGAAACATCAACCAGTAACTGTCTCGTTTTGATAGCCGTAATCCAATGTTTTGACAATACTTATCGTGCCACTTAGGAATTTTGATTAAATACACGGCGAAGTCCTTTTCATCAACACGAAGATAGCATTTACCCAATTCTAAGTCAATTATGGCACACTTCTCCCTTAAAAATTCAATACCAAAAATACACCTTCCTATTAGATCTTCCACTAGCAAAAAGACGCGTTCTATGGCTATGCCCCCTACCATTGCATTAACATGTGTTTGGATTTTTACTGCTTTCCACTCACTACATTCTGCGCCAACGATCCTGTAATTTTGAACTCATAAGTTGACAGCTTTCGAACTTCACTGATTTCATCAAAAATAATACAGTAGACATAATACTGATCACTGCACCAGTGTCGAGCAAGATAACAGTTGAAATAGTTTCTATAGCAACTCTGACACATGCTTGCACTATTCCTCTTGAACCTTCAGCAAACGTGTGAAAATTAGCCATTAATTCGTCCCTCAAATCTACATCTTCATCAGACGTTAAGAGGTGACTACATAAATCAGTTTCACACGCAATCTCATGGCCAACACCGGTGGGGGGCGACACAATTTGTTGAACTAGCCACTACAGGACGGGCCTCATTTGTGCCTTCGACAACATTCATTGTGGGATTCTGATTACGCCTACGAGTGTCAATACTACAGTTCACTTCAGGACTCCGTTGCGGGTGTAACTTTTTTTCATTAAAGGTAGATGATTTTGGTGATTAGAATGCCACTGATTGTTTGAATTATTTTGTGTCGTATTGAATTGTGATGTGTTTTGATCAATGGAATACCACTAATTACGGTTACTGCATTATTTTGATAACCCACATCATCGGTCCTCCTCCTTCCCTTAAGATGTGGAGAGTCAATCTACATACCCACCAGTACCTGACATCTGAGGTGCCAGCAGTGGGGCAACGAATACGGCGTGGGTGTCAGCTAATCGATTGTGGTTGTTGCCATACTGGCCACGCGGCGGCATTATCTGATTCATTCCATTCCCATTCCTATGATTATTTCCATTATTACTAGCCCTTGCATCTTCATTTATTAAATCAATGGAGTCTAGCACAGATAAAAAGTATTCCAAATTGGATTCACCAACTAATGTACATCGGCAACTTGTCTTTCAGAATACATAATACCTCTTTATGTGACGTAAGTCCATGCTAGAAGTGAATCTTGTTCAAATATTCCTCAAAACTCTTTTCCTCGGCTTCCTTGTCTAACATTGTGTAACTCTGGATTTTTCTTGAACGGATTTTGACCAATATTTTGCCGAAAAGGCATTATCGTATTGTTCACGCAAGTGACAACGTTCTACAGTTGCAGTAGCCCACAGGGCAGCCTCGCCCTGGATAAAGTCTATGATGAATTGAATCTTTTGTGGATAGGACCACGTTTTAGGCGGTACAATTCTAAAAGTTTTAATGAAAATAACAGGATGTACAGTTTTCTTGTCTAGTATGAACACCTGAAATCGTCTATGTTTGAGGAGAATTTCCTCCAACAACACAGTACTAAGGGTGGGTCTTTGCAATCAATTTATACTGGCATAGTTTTGGGGCAATCGTTTATATGAGGATACGACATCAGTGCATGCAGTGTTCTGCGACAATGGACTATGATAGTGGTCACTGGCTCGATCTACTAGAGCTATAAGTGGTGTCTCATCACCAATTTGTTCTTTTAGAGTATTGATTACTTTTCCACATGACAAATTTGTCCAGTCAATTTACTTCAACCTCTTTTTTCCATTTGGACAGATACTGAGTCAACGTTCTCATTGCGAAACGATTCGCTTTAGACAGCTTGCACTGTGGAGCCCTGTTCATTATGTATCTTTTCTTTTAGAAATTATTCTATTTTGCTTTCGGGCTCAGCAGATAACTCTGAGCTTCTGATTATTTTGCTCTAGAAGCATAGTACAAAACTTTCGGACAAATCTCTTACCTATCCAGGAAGGCCCTTAATGGTTTCTTGCAAACATGATATTTCGGTATTTACGCTACTGGCCATTAAAATTGCTGCACCAAGAAGAAATACAGATGATAAATGGGTATTCATTGGACAAATATATTATACTAGAACTGACATGTGATTACATTTTCACGCAGTTTGGGTGCATAGAACCTGAGAAATCAGTACCCAGAACAACCACCACTGGCCGAAATAACGGCCTTGATACTCCTGGGCATTGAGTCAAACAGACCTTGGATGGCGTGTACAGGTACAGCTGCCCATGCAGCTTCACCACGATACCACAGTTCATCACGAGTAGTGGCTGGCGTATTGTGACGAGCCAGTTGCTCGGCCACCAATGAGCAAACGTTTTCAATTGGCGAGAGCCCTGGAGGATGTGCTGGCCAGGGCAGCAGTCGAACATTTTCTGTATCGCAAAAAGGCCCGTACAGGAACTGCAACATGCGGTCGTGCATTATCCTGCTGAAATGTAGGGTTTCGCAGGGATCAAATGAAGGGTAGAGCCATGGGTCGTAACACATCTGAAATGTAACGTCCACTGCTCAAAGTGCCGTCAATGCGAACAAGAGGTGACCGAGACGTCTAACCAATGGCACCCCATACCATCACGCCAGTGATACGCCAGTATGACGATGACGAATACACGCTTCCCATGTGCGTTCACCGCGATGTCGCCAAACACGGATGCGACCATCATGATGCTGTAAAGAGAACCTGGATTCATCCGAAAAAATGACGTTTTGCCATTTGTGCACCCAGGTTCGTCGTTGAGTACAACATGGTAGGCGCTCCTGTCTGTGATGCAGCGTCAAGGGTAACCGCAGCCATGGTCTCCGAGCTGACAGTCCATTCTGCTGCAAACGTCGTTGAACTGTTCGTGCAGATGGTTGTTGTCTTGCAAAAGCCCCCATCTGTTGACTCAGGGATCGAGATGGGGGCCGTTACAGCCATGCGGATAAGATGCCTGTCATCTCGACTGCTAGCGATACGGAGGCCGTTGGGATCCATCACGGCGTTCCATATTGCCCTCCTGAACCCACCGATTCCATATTTTGCTAACAGTCATTGGATCTCGACCAACGCGAGCAGCAATGTCGCGATACGATAAACCGCAATCGCGATGGGCTACAATCCGACCTTTATCAGAGTCGGTAACGTGATGGTACGCATTTCTCCTCCTTACACGAGGCATCACAACAACGTTTCACCAGGCAACGCCGGTCAACTGCTGTTTGTAAAGCTAATCATTTGCATATCATAGCATATTCTTCATGTCCGTTAAATTTCGCGTATGTAGCTCGTCATCTTCGTGGTGCAGCAATTTTAATGGCCAGTAGTGTATGTGATCCAAATCGGATCTTAACACTTCTGTTATGTGGTTAGCCGCTTCTGCTTTCAACTGTCGGTTTGATTCTTAACTTGTTCACTGACTTGTTCCACGTGACGTTTCAAAGGAGAAGAATCATTTTAGTGTCTTGCTAATGAACTACGTCGTTTATTCTTTGATTCATAGATGATAGGTTACTATTAAAGATATACTGTGTTTGATTCATGGTCTCTTGTTGTTTTAGTGTTGAAAAGTCAGTAGGCACGCTTTCTGATTTTTGCAAAATCAGTCCAAGAGAAACGTGGGGGATGATGTTACATTATCGACTCCGATAATGAGGTTAGAAATCATTCTGGATGGATTACTGAAATAAAATTCAGAGAATTAACACCGGCAATAGAAGTAGAGGTTATCATGTTGGATTCCGTATACACGTCAGTTTTAGTTGGCAAAGTAACACTATTCGCCGCAGCTGAGCCGGCCAGTTATGGTTACACGGGCGAACTCGTCGTTAACCATTTGAATATTCTCATTTACAGTATTAGTCTGTGCAGTTTTCAGCAACCGCTGGCTAGGTAACACCATAACAGGAGACACTAACTTTCTAAAACGTTAGCACTTTTACGTAATACAACGACAGTTGTGACAAAGGTAATGATTGCCGTTCGTTAATGCACGTGGCAAACTGTATCATTGCAACAGATGCCGATCGCACTAATCAATGGCATGCGCTTGACTCATAAACAGCTTACTAGAGACAGAGTTTCTGCAAGCAACGACTTCTGTCTCTGATAACCAAAATTAACCCAACTCTGTCCCAGTCTATAGCAGATGGACCTGTTTAATGTCAATTTGGAACAACGGCACAGTCGTGCGTTCGTAACTTGGCGTTTCTGCAGGTGAAGAGGGTATGTTTGTGGCTGTCAGAAACAGGTACTTGCAGGGGAAATCTAACCCACATCACAAGCTAGCCTCAGTCAAAACAGCCACCGAATTTCATATGTGATAACATAACGTTTTCGTCATAATGGAGTAAGCATCATATGGTACGAGAAGTAGTGACTTCCGCTTTAACTGTTGTTGTGAATAACCTATTCCTGGGCTAGTACTCAACATCATGCAGTGCGAACGAAAAGCTGTGAAATCCAACCCACCCCTTCCCTTTCTGTTTAAAGCCGTACTCCGTCTGTCTGTTAAGAGAGTCCGACAGAAGATCAGAGACAGTTTCGTTCATTTTCTAACAAGCCAGTAACAGAAAATTCTTGCGGAGCCATGTTTGCGAAAGGGCTCGTGATTGTCTGTCACCAAGACCAACTTCTGCGCAATCAGCCGGCGGCCGCTTGATACAGACCGGCGCCCGCCCAAGTGATCGCTACGCATCGTGCATTGAGCCTATGATTTCCATCGGACTTTTCTGAGCTCGAATTAGCAAGTATAACAGTATGTAACGTTGGATACGATATAATACTATGTTTCAGAATGCTCCGTGGCGATTTTGTATGGCATGTTGCTATAAGCCTATTTAACTATTGTCTTATTTTGTTCAAGTTTGTAGCATAGCTCGTGCCATGACAACTTCAATATTTCTCATTTTTGACGTTCGTTTATGCATTAGAAAACGGAGTCTAAAATGGAGAAAAGTCTGACGTTTCTGACATTGTGTTCCGTTTGTGTTTAATAAAAAGGTGAAAGCAGTGAAGGAACTCGAAACATCTGTGCTCTGTACAGAGTGTTGTGGGTTGGCAGGAGAGCTAACACCGGTACTAGAGGAAGCCGAAAGGCACGCGTTTTAGCTCACGCAGGCAGGCGTGAGGTCTGGAACAGGTCAAGGAAATTAGACTTTAACGTAGCTGGTGGAATACTTAACTTTAATCCATAAATGGTGAACGTCGCTCTGGATGGTACATTATTTACAGTATCAATACTAACTGGTAATGGCGCCTTGCTAGGTCGTAGCAAATGACGTAGCTGAAGGCTATGCTAACTATCGTCTCGGCAAATGAGAGCGTAATTTGTCAGTGAACCATCGCTAGCTAAGTCGGCTGTACAACTGGGGCGAGTGCTAGGAAGTCTCTCTAGACCTGCCGTGTGGCGGCGCTCGGTCTGCAATCACTTATAGTGGCGACACGCGGGTCCGACGTATACTAACGGACCGCGGCCGATTTAAAGGCTACCACCTAGCAAGTGTGGTGTCTGGCGGTGACACCACAGAGAGAGTGCTGTCGAAGAGTCACGTTCTATTGTTGAGGGGTAAATTAATTTTGAAGTAAATTAATCACCACATTCAGAAAGACAAGCAGGCGTTGATGAAGGACGTTTCTGTGATTTACTACCATGGTCAACGACAGTGGATCCAATAACCAATTAACCATCATGCGATACTTGCCTTCAGTAGTCATATTGAGGTTGAAAGAAAGGAAGGAGAATTAGGGTACAAAAAATGGCTCTGAGCACTATGGGACTTAACTTCTGAGGTCATCAGTCCCCTAGAACTTAGAACTACTTACACCTAACTAACCTAGGGACATCACACACATCCATGCCCTAGGCAGGATTCGAACCTGCGACCGTAGCGGTCGCGAGGTTCCAGACTGTAGCGCCTAGAACCGTTCGGCCACCCCGGCCGGCAATTACGGTACAACGTCTCATCGAAAACGAGATTAGATGTGAAGCACACCCTCGAATTGGGATGAATGGGGAAGGAAGTCATCTGTGCCCTTTAAAAGGATTGATCCTGGCATTTGCCGCAATAAATTTAAGGAGGTCACAATAAACCTAAATCAGTGCGGCCTGATATCGATTTGAAGTGCCGTATGGTAACTTCATAAGGAGAAAGCAGTGGATAAGCCGTAACAAACATTATCTCAAACACAAAAATGTATTGTTACTGACATACGATGTTTGTTCAAAGAATCCCGTAACTTTGGCCACAAAGTTTTTGTACGCTTACTTCACTTACTGCGCATGCTCTCCTTCGAACTACTCTCCCCCTGAATTGATACACCGCCCCTAACGACGTTTTCACTTACGGAAACAGCCTTGGCGTCCCTCCTGCTCGACCGCGTGCGAATTTTCTTTTATCTCGTCTACGGCAGCAAATGTTCAGCCTTTCAACGGGGTTTTCAACTTTGGAAACAAAACGAAGTCCACATGGGAAAGGTTCGGAGAGTACGGAGCATGAGGCAGTACAGTGATTTCGTTTTCTGTGCCGTTGTCATGCACCAACAGGGATGAATGTGAGAGTGCGTTATCGTGACGCAACAGCCATGAATTGTCTCGCCACATTTCACGCCGTTTCCACCTCTCATTTTCTCGCAGGTGTCCCGATAGTAACATCGAGTAACCGCTTGTCCCTCTGGCATGAATTCAAGATGAACCAATCCTTGAAAGTCAAAGAAAACTATCAGCATGGCTTTGACATTTGACCTGACCTCAAAAGCTTTTTTTGGTCTTGGAGAACCTTTCATGACCCACCGTGAAGAGTGAATCTTGGACTCAACGTCATAACCGTAGGACCACATCTCATCACCAGTTACGATTCTCTTGAGGAACATCTCGTTTTGATCCAAAAGCGGAGGCGATGGTCTTTCTGGTCTTAAGTCATGAGCCGTAGGACCAACTTGGCAGAAACATGAAGCATTCCAAGATCCTGTGTCAGGATTTCATAACATGATCCAACTGAAATGTTACATTCTTCTGCTTTCTCTCGGACAGTCCGTCTGCGACTGCCGCGCACAATTTCGCTGACGTCCCTTACACGAGCGTCGTCGGTGGACGCAGAAGAGTCACTTTTAACTTCCGTCCGGCCACTTTTAAACCGTGTGAACCATGCGTAACACCGAGTACGGCTTAAGCACTCATCACCACAGGCTTCCTGCATCATTTGGTGTGTCTCTGTAGAGGTTTTCTTGAGTTTCACGCAAAATTTAATGTTGACGCGTTGCCCCTCTCACACTGCAATCTCGTAATTCTCAAACTTTGCGACACAACGTTCTACTCAACACAGCACGGAGCAATAACTAACAGACATACAACAGTGAAAGTTCCGTTAGTTAGACATTAAAAACAGGCGTGTTCAGGGATGCCAACCGTATTTCCCTCCAATACATCATTGACGCGAAATTACGAATATTACGGAATTTTTTTGAACAGACCTCGTACAACTGGTGGCAAAAAAGTGTTTTGTGTTACGAACTGCTTCACTGGGACGTGTCCTTCGCAGATGACATTTGTTGCCAACAAAATGAGTTGCCTTGCAGTCCCAGAGTAACAAATGCAACCTGGAAGAGAGCACCAAGGAGCCTGGTCGGCAAACACGTCTACCACACGTCTTCTAATCCGGCACCAACATGTGTTTACCTTCTCTCGCCCCTTACTGATCAATCACGAAGGAAGTTGGTTTTTATTTTCTTTTGTTTGTTTTGTTGTGGAGATTGCGCTTTAAATGTGTCTTAACTCTAAATCAGCAAGTCACTCCATGTGTGGAATCGAAAAAGTACCTCTGCATCGTCAGACGGTTTTCAATAACGATGCGGAATATATTGTTCACAATTTCTCTGATACTTGTGTTTCATTTTGTTCGATAACATAACGGGAAACGCTTTCAATGTCCGTTACAGTAATACAACTAGTGTCTCATCATAATACCATACAACAAATGGATACCTTAGTTACACGTGAAGTCTTTCGTCATACTCAAGTAGCTTTACCCGACTCCAACGTAAATACAACATGGGTGGGAGAGTAGTTGCTAAATGAAACGCAGTTAACAGAGTATTTACTGATACGTTTTCATTAACAGATTTGTGCATTTTCAGTAGAAGTTCCGCAGTATTTTGTTTCTTATCTCTAATCTACTGGTTTCTGAAAGTAGCGAGACGTCTTGTGATGACAAAACATCTAAAGATGCCATTCTGAATGCGATATAACTGTTTGTAGCTCTGTCACAGAGGAGGTAAAATGTCATTCGTGCCAGGTTGGAACTGAGTGCTACTGCCTCTTACTGTTTACATTTTCATGGAGCAAGCGACCAACTGCAGCGTTCATCGCCTCCTCATTGCCCATGTGATGGCTGATACGGATAGTACGCAATGCAGACAATGAGATTAGTTGTAGCTGCTGCGCGAAAGTAATTCCTCTGTCTGTAAACATAAACTTGACAAGTCGATGAGACACCAAAGTGCAATTCATTCATAATCTTTGATTGGTATACCATTTACATATGAAGTGAATCTCGTAAGATAATTCTCTGTCATTCCAGGAAGTAACAAAACTATCACAGCCTCACCTGACATATTCCACTACGTTGTCATCACCCTATCACAGTCGTAGCAGAACGATTGTGTTACTACAGGCAAAATCTTTCTTGAGTGGGATAACAATTCAAGAGTGCATCCTGAACGTCAACGATGCAGCAGTTTAATTACTTTTCCTACGACGTCGTGAGGAGTATTCTAGTATTTATGAAGAGGGAGGAGAATGGAAAGTTGCGCAGAACACCGCAATACATGCGAAAGAAAATAAACGTACTCCACTGAGTTACAGATTCATTTAATTGAAATCAACAAGTAGCAGGATGTTTGAACAAAACTTTGTTCCAACGTTATGAAATACTCCGAAATATATTACGTATTGACATTAAACCAGCATGCATTTGGATAGAATCATCCTTGTGAGGCACAACTGGCACTTCCTTCGCACGACGTAGTGCGTACAGGGGCTCTTAAGTTTCAAAAGGCTTTTGAAATCATTCCTCATAACGCGCTTCCAACCACATTGCTTCCTTATGCATTACTGTCTCAGCTGTGCGACTGGATTCGTGATTTGCTGTCTGAAAGGTCACAGTTCGCAGTAACTGACGGGACGTCACCTAGTAAAATGAAAGTAATGAGTGTGTCTCCGTAAGTAAAGTGATGTAGACCTTGTGCTATTTCTAGTATATATCAGCTATTTAGCGGACAATCGGGACATTTCTCTTATATTTGTGGTAGGTAATGCTGCCGTCCAGTAAACTCCTCAGGAAAGCAAAGCTAATTCCAAAATGGTGTTGAAAATATATCTTCACGTTGCAAAACGTTCCAATTGACATTAAACAATAAAATTTGTGAGGTTCTCCACATAAATAGAAAAACAATTCCGTTAAATTTAGCTTACACGGTATACCAGTCAAATTTCAAGGTTATCGAGTCATCTAAATATCTAGGAGCGACGATCACGAACAACTTGAAATAGAACCGTCATATTGAAAATATTGTGGGAAAGGAAGCCCAAAGGCCGTGTTTTATTGGTAGAATACGTAGAAGATGAAACAAATCAGTTAAAGTGACCGCCTACAACACACTTGTTCGTTCCTTCGTGAGTATTCCTGTGCGGTGTGGAATCCGTGTGAGGTAGGTCTGTCGGAAGACATCGGAAAAGTTCGAAGAAGGGCAGTTCGTTTTGTATTATCACGAAATAAGGGATACTGTGTCACGGATATGGTAAACAAGTTAGAATGGAAATTATTGAAACGTAGGTGCTTTACATTGTAACTAGGTGTTTTCACTAAATTCGAATCGCCAACCTTCTCCGCTGAATGCCACGATATTTTGTTTACCGCAACATACATGGGAGCCATGACCATTGTTATGAGAGACATCAGTACTTGCACCGTAAAGTTTACTTGTTCATTGTTTCCATGGGTTATTGGAGAGTGAAACAGCAGGGAAATAATGTGAAAGTGATTCTAAGAACTCCCGGCCAAGAACTTTAATCGTGAACTGCAGAGTATTCATGTAGATGTAGATACAGATGTCAAGGGGGAGAAAGGGGCAACAGAAAAGAGGGAGGGACCTAGGAAAGGATAGGAGTGGAGAAATGCAAAATAAAAGAGTGAAAAGCTTGCAAATTATTCCTTGCTTAAACGTATACCACCGTTCTTTTTATCTTAGGACCGATAAAAAAGGGAAAGAATGTTTTCGGAACGAAGAATGACAGTGTAGATAGTGGATATAGTACTAAAATCAATGAAATATCCAGCTAGAGAAGTGTAAACTTCACTCTTCGGCTGTGGCTCTTATGCTTACTGCAACGAACATTGTACCGATAGACCTCACCTCACATCGTGTAAAGGGTGTAATATTATGCTTTTAAAACAAATACTCCTGCAAAAACACCGCAAATAATGGATTTAGTACGAAAATCGCTCAAATCTTCGGTTAAACAAGTGTTAACTCATTCCCGTGTTATGAACTTATACTTGCTACAATGAATATTGAACCGAGGACATTGAATCGTGCGTTGAATATACTATAAAATAAGCACTTAGCACTATCCAACAGTTCTTAAACATACATTCAGCTAAGAAGTTTCACATACTGTGGTGAGCAGAAGACTTCGCCAATAACTTAAAGCTTGTACGACCAAACAGTAACACTTTAATCAACATTGAGCGAACAATCCGGGATGGGTAGACGCGCTTTTCATGTGAGTGGTACCAGTGCGTCTTAGGAGGAAAGAGACGTAATCCCTAAAAACATGATAGCCATTTCTATGTTAAGCTGCGTGTGTACACCAGCCTTGGTTCTACAGGAATACGAAGCAAAAAACAGATGCGAGTATCGCTGTCTCGATTTTCACGTTAAAACTATACTTGGTGTTATATATCATGGTAATGAGTATAAAATCAATGTACAGTATTGCTTCCTACGATACATTAAAAAATTGCAGTTTGCACCACCAGCTACAAATGCCGCACTGCACGTTGACTGTGATCACGTTAATCGCGTATTAACCATTCGGCCGGCCGGAGTGGCCGAGCGGTTCTAGGCGCTTCAGTCTGGAACCGCGCGACCGCTACGGTCGCAGGTTCGAATCCTGCCTCGGGCATGGATGTGTGTGATGTCCTTAGGTTAGTTAGGTTTAAGTAGTTCTAAGTTCTAGGGGACTGATGACTTCCGATGTTAAGTCCCATAGTGCTCAGAGCCATTTTTAACCATTCGGTGGGAAGTGCAGGATCGTACTGTCAGAAAGCAGGACGCCACATGGTGTAAGGTCGTCCACGATATGGACACTGAAGAAAATGTGCATTATTTTCTCATTCCAATGCCACAACTACCGTTCAGCGAAAGTTAACTCCCAGCCACCGTAAATTCCACATTCGGCATTCAGATCAGACGAATACGATCGTTAAGAAGTGCTCCTTAAACGAAAGTCAACTGCATGGATGACTTTCTGTGTGTGTGTGTGTGTGTGTGTGTGTGTGTGTGTGTGTGTGTGTGTGTGTTTGCATGTTTAACGGAAAGTCATTGAGTAAAACTGAGGTGATTTGTGGCATTCCCCAAGGGAGTGTTATATGCCCTTTGCTGTCCCTATCTATATAAACGATTTGGCAGACAAAATGAGCAGCCGTCTTAGCTTGCTTGCAGATGATGCTGTCGTTTATCGACTAATAAGGTCATCAGAAGATCAAAAAAATTTAGAAAAGATACCTTATGGTGCGAAAATTGGCAATTGACCCTAAATAACGAAAAGTATGAGGTCATACACATGAGTGCTAAAAGAAATCCGTTAAATTTCGGCTACAGGATCAATCAGACAAATCTAAAGGCCGTAAATTCAACGAAATACCTAGGAATTACAATTATGAACAACTTAAATTGGAAGGAACAAACAGAAATTATTGTGAGGAAGGCTAACCAAAGGCTGCGTTTTATTGGCAGGACACTTATAAAATGTAACAGATCTATTAAGGGCACTGCCTACCCTATGCTTGTCCGTCCTCTTTTAGAATATTGCTGCATGGTGTCGGAACCTTACCAGATAGGACTGACGGAGTACATCGAAAAAGTTCAAAGAAGGGCAGCACGTTTTGTATTATCGCGAAATATGGGAGAGTGTGTTACTGAAATGATACACGACTCGGGGTGGAGATCATTAAAAGAAAGGCGGAATCTCCATGAAATTCCAATCACCAACTATCTCCTCCGAGTTTGAAAATATTTTGTTGGCACCGATCTGCATGGGGAGAAACGATCACGATGATAAAATAAGGGAAATCAGAGCTCGTACGGAAAGATACAGGTATTCGTTCTTCCCGCGGGCTATACGAGATTGGAACAATAGAGAATTGTGAAGGCGGTTGGATGAACACTCTGCCAGGCACATAAATGTCATTTGCTGAGTATCCATGTAGATGTAGACTTGTGTGTGTTTGGTTCAAAAATGGTTCAAATGGCTCTGAGTACTATGGGACTTAACTTCTAAGGTCATCAGTCCCCTAGAACTTAGAACTACTTAAAACCTAACTAACCTAAGGACATCACACACATCCATGCCCGAGGCAGGATTCGAACCTACGACCGTAGCGGTCGCTCGGTTACAGACTGCAGCGCCTAGAACCGCTCGGCCACCCCGGCCGGCGTGTGTGTTTCTTGATGGATATCTAAAATGCCGTGGAAAGTGTTCAAGTGTCGTTTACCAACTTCGACGGGAACGGGTACACAAGTTTACATACAGGAAATGCAGGACACTGAGCGGCTATGGAAATCGAGTGAAATCTTCCGTTAAAAGAGAAGGGCGTTCAGGAGAAAGAGGCGAACTCTACTTGTTTCAGTATCTTTCCATAACTTGCGGTTGCAAGGAAAAGTTGACGCATGTGACACACTATCCATCTGTTTGCGTGACAATGGCAGAATCTACCCAGGTTACGGCAAAAAGGGAATGCTTCCTGTAGCATACGCATAAAATGGACTTCCTCATGACGACAACGAGTGAGGTAAGTCGTTTCCTTTGCAATTACAAGTATTTTAGTAACGCTCTTCTTTTGTCGTTGCTGTAGTCACCACTATAAACATGCTCATAACGCCCGCCAACACAATCGCGTGATCGTTTTAGAATCGCACATTCGAAATCTATCGTTTGGAGCCCGCAGGTTTCGATAGGTACACATTATTGGAAATTACCAAAAATGGGCATGGATACCCATGAACCCCACAACACCAAAGTTCTGTGCACACTCTAAGATACATAAACAATCTGTTCCTATGCGTCCTGTAGTAGAAAGTATTAACAAAAAACATGGTTCAAATGGCTCTGAGCACTATGGGACTCAACATCTTAGGTCATAAGTCCCCTAGAACTTAGAACTACTTAAACCTAACTAACCTAAGGACATCACACACACCCATGCCCGAGGCAGGATTCGAACCTGCGACCGTAGCAGTCCCGCGGTTCCAGACTGAAGCGCCAGAACCGCTAGACCACCGCGGCCGGCAAAAGTATTAACAATCCCACATTTTACACAAGCTAGAAATTAAACAACGTCTTAAAAATTTTACACATACAACAACAAATCTACAATAAAGAATTCTAGAACATTAGCTAAAAAAATCAAAGGCATAAAAATACTCCCAAATGATAGAGTTGTATCTTTCGGCATTACTAACCTATAAACGAACTCCCAATCCAGGAAACAATAGATATCATAAAACAAAACTTACTCAAATACTGAAAAATCTCAGTACAGGGCACTACAGAAATTTTACAACTAACAAAACTTGTCTTACACCAAAATTACTTCAAATTTGATAGTAAAATATATACACAAAAAGGTGAAGTCGCGACGGCATGCATCATTGCTGGAACCAAAGCTGACATTCCTTAACAGTTGGGAAGAAAAATTTTTTGAAACAAAAAACACAACTTATCAGAAAGTGATATACTATTACACATATGTAGACGACACTCTAATGCTTATCAGTTGCCTACCAATGGGGGCGGGAGGTCAGTAACTGACCCCAACGAAGTTTTTAGGCTAAAACTCCTGTCGTGTTCAGTAGTTTATTTAATAAATGCATGACATTTATCGTAATTATAATTGCTACAATCGACAATAAGAACAGCTTTTGGTTTACACTCATTGTTGAGTTATAGCGATTGTTATAACTGAAGGTGTAGCAGGTCAACAATCATCACTCGCAGTCAACCGATAAACAGTGTGGTGAGTGGAAGGTAATATCTTTGTAGCATTTGACAGAATGTACAAGAAGACGAAATTGGCAGATGACGAAATTAGAAATTTGCTTGAGAGTTCAGACAATGAATTTAGTGGTGAACTATCCGAAAGCTCAAGCAGTGAAACTGAACATGTAGTGGCTGTGGGCACTATGGGACTTAACTTCTGAGGTCATCAGTCTCCTAGAACTTAGAACTACTTAAACCGAACTAAGCTAAGGCATCACACACACCCATGCCCGAGGCAGGATTCAAACCTGCGACTGTAGCGGTCGCGCGGTCCCAGACTGTAGCGCCTAGAACCGCTCGGACACCCCGGCCGGCGAAGATGTAGTCATGGAAATTCCAGATCAAGTAGTTTCTGACAGCAGCGAGTTTGATGAAAGTGAATAGGGTAAGTATTGATTTTTATTACTTTTTGCAGATATTTTTGAGTATATTAGGATGTGTGTCTCGGTAGAGTGCTTAGTTTGCTAGTGTTCGGTTCTGTTTTCTTATTTTTATAGATATTCAACCAACAGGAAGACGACCCAGGCCGAAAGCACAAATTGATCAACTTGAAAAAGACATAGTGGCCCCGTCAAGTATGATATGGATGAGAAGCCCTTACGTAAATCAAAGGAGGAGGTCTGTTGCTAATGTAATGAGAACCCCGAAAGGAACTAAGCCAAGGATAAATAACTACTGTTGGTACTATTCGGAGTGACAAACGCGATGTTCCTATAGAACACCGTCCTGTTTCTCTAAAAAAAAGCTACACCGGGAACAATCCGATTAGCCTTTAGTGATGATGCCACTTTAGTCAGTTACGTGCCTAAGGAAGGAAAGGTTGTTACAGTATTGTCAACCCAACATCATGATATGAATGTGACGCAAGAGAAGCCATACATCATCCTATTCTACAACTGTACAAAGTCAGGAGTGGATACATTCGATAAGTATGTAATAACGTGCAGCTGCCGTCGAGCAACGCGTCGATGGCCAATGGCGGTGTTTTTCAACTTGATTGACATTGCAGCACACAATTCATATGTTGTATTTTAAGATACGAACAAGGAATGGACAAAGAATTACCCGACAGCTCGTGAACTTAACAAGAAAAGACGCGCTCAAAATGCTGTAGGCCTACACTCAAAATAAACTACAGCGTTATCAACTTTTGGGTATGAGTGTAATCAAAATCAAGGTGCTGTGAGCAGAGGAAACAACGTTACGGAGCCGCGACGGAAACTAACACGTGCAGCTGTGCTTAATCTGCCACAGAAAGGACGCTGTTACTTATGCGCCAGAAGCAAAGACCGTAAGTACATGAAGGCTTGCACTTCTTGCAGGAAGTATATCTGCCCTGTACACACCAAGAAAGAAGTAGTAGTTCGTAATGTAAAGTGTTCTGAATGTGAATCTGAGTAATCCTTGTAATTGTGAAATTAATACAAATAAATGTAAAAAACTATTTATTTTTTACTAAAAAGTCCCAGAAACCCTTTCCCAGTAATAATAATCAACATTTTAATCTTCTAATCTGCCAAAATTATGGAAATACATAAGTAATGTGATTTATCCCAGACAGAGAATGTGTGATGGTTGTGGGGTCAGTCGCTGATCCCTCCCATTGGCGTTGGTCAGTGCAACATACAGCACTGGTATGCAACCGTTATAGAAGGGAACCTTACTGCCCTAGACGAAATACATAAAACGCTGAATCGATTACACCCCAATATAAAATTTACCAGAGAACACAAAACTAACGAAACAGTTAATTTTCTCGACCTAACTTTTAAGAACACTAGCAACAAACATTGCTTCGGAATTTACAGAAAGTCTACCACAACAGACTGTATTATCTACGCACACTCATGTCATCCAAAAGCCCACAATCAAGCATTCTTCCACAAAATGCTGAACCGATTAATAAATTTACCACCACAAGACGAAGCAATTCAGAAAGAAATAAAAATCATAATACATAGCCCAGTAAAACGATTATGCCCCCAAAATTTGTAACACGATTATACCACAATACAACCTGAAACACATAATATACATAAAGAAATAATGCTAAACATACACATAACGAAAAAGAAGAAAGCAAAATACGTAACCGCAGCTTATCCAGGATACATCTCGGACAAAATCAACAAAGTATTCAACAAAGCCGACATCGCATTTGCATTTCAAAAACACACACAGCCTCAAACACTAAATTCACAAAAATCTGCTAAATTCCCATGCACAAGAACCCTGGCGTTTAACAAAACTTCGTGTAACACATGCCATAAATTCTACATAGGGCAAACTGATAAAAACTTCATAACTAGATAAGAGGGTTAAATGAAAAGTAATGCCTCCGTCTTCGTTAATTGGGGTTGGATGGGAATATTTTAATAAATCAAACGCAGAAATAATCCTTAGGATGTGATGTTTAATTACCAATATTCATTTTTCCACATAATCACCAGCCAATTGGATACATTTCTGCCAACGATGAATAAGTTTTCTGAAGCCGTCACGGAAGAAGTCGACACTTTGTTACGGGAACCACAGTCTCACAATTATCTCAACGTCTTCATCAGAAGCATAATGATGTCCCTTCAGATAGTCTTTCACTATCGGAACAGATGGAAGTCAGATGGTGCTAAATCTGGACTGTATGGAGGAAGTTTGTGCGCTTTCATTTCAGGAGCAAGTATCTGGGGACCCCATCTTTAAACTTACTCGCCCAACGATGCACAGTACACACATCAACACAATCACCATAAATTGGTTTCATTCTCTGATGAATCTCGTTTGAGGTGACACCTTCTGCTGTCAAGAATTAAATGACTACAAGTTGCTTAAATCACATTGACCAGCCGGCTGCGCACGATTCCATACGATACACTGTAACAACACAACCATTCAATACTAAGGCTTCCCGCCAACTGGAGCTGTAGAGAAGAGGCTACGGAAAAAGCTAGTACCTGCTGCATAGCCCGGTATTACACTATCAATGCTCCCTTGGGAGAATTGTCCGAAGAAATGTGAAATTCCTGGCAATGAGGTTCAAAGGACTCTGAACACTATGGGACTTAACATCTGAGGTCATCAGTCCCCTAGAACTTAGAACTACTTAAACATAACTAACCTAAGGACAACACACACATCCATGCTGGAGGCAGGATTCGAACCTGCGACCGTAGCAGTCGCACGGTTCCAGACTGAAGCGCCGGGCAATGAGCCCAACCACTTTACACACTGGTAGTTCTTGACTCCTCTACACACGTCCTTAAATGGCATTGTTCATTTCTTTAATGGAGTTCTCTTCATCACTTAGTTTATGTAGTACTGGTGCTGGCACTGGTACTTAGCAAGGAAAACAAAACCTACAAACTAGGACACACATAATACTTATATACTAGATACAAAAATTACTACATCGTTCTTTACATTAAATACATGGATATTACGTTACATCATCTTTTACATCAAATACATGGATATTACATTACATCGTCTTTTAGATCGAATACTTGGATAATGCATTACATCGTCTTTTAGATCAAATTTATAGTTCAGTTCTACACGACGATTCACAGTGTCATCGGTGCTACGTACAAAAAAACATCTTCAGCGCTGATAACATTACATTTCACAAGTCTTTTCTATGATTCTGGAGTTACATTTTTGCTGTAAACAAGGAGATGTTACAAGATAGTATATTTTAGTGTATCGATCCAAGCTGTATGGCTGCAAGGGTATCTGGATTAGTAAGTGGGTGAAATTCCTCCTTAAAGTTGCTTATGCTCTCCACTTCCTCCCTCTTTTACACCAGGATCTATTTGATAATGTGCTTTCTTGGTTTCATAGTTGTCTCATCATGGGCAAGATAAACATGTAACAAATGAAATTCACAGATACTAGTACTTATTCTAGCTTAACATTAACATATACACAATCATGGGTATTGTTCAATGAACATGGGTGTCGTTTTTTATATTTTGTTTTGTAACGTGGGACGTAAATCATGAGCTGTAGTGGTAAGACCTTATTCAGTAGGTCAGGAAATCGAGTCTCTAGGCCTCTTTGCACTATGGTGAGGGTCCATTTGAACGCAGATTTTTGCTTCCTATTCAAATTGCCCCCAGCTTGACGCTGTCAGTCACTAATGTGTCAGTTACAAGCAACCGCACGCGCAACAATGAGTCTGGCGGCACGCTACACGCCGTTTGGAGTCCAGTAGTCGTGAGAACACCACCGGATAGCGAGATCGCGCGCGCCGGTCAATACACTTCCGTGAAGTGTTTCGTGCAGTGTTCAACTATTGCATCTGCTTCCACTCTTACACCTTGACTGTGAGAAGGGGCCACAGGGCACCTCCTACGGCCACTGCACGAAGGTAAGTACTAGGGAAATGTAAAGGAATTATATAATTTTTTTATTAATATATAGACACTAGTTCAACTACCAGAGATTAATGCGTAAAGCATTTGCTGAACAAAAGGAGCTTTACACTCTTCGTTTATTAGTTTTCAAGTCACCTTTCGCTGTTATCCTGTCCTAGTGTTAAGACGTGTTGTGCCATTTCTTACTGATAAAATTGGGTTAAATAATGAAAGTGATTTTGAAGCACAGCTATTTCGTCTCTTGTGATACCATGGGTCCCAGCTCCTGAAATTCTGGAAAATTATTACTATTATTTTAATTTTATGCAGAGAATTTAGATGGAGGCGACGATCTTCACGGCGACGCTGCTCAACAATAGAGGTACGTGAATCTGTTCATCTTTTTCCTTTCGTGGCCGCGACATTCAGAACCTGCAGTCTTTCTTTTCATTTAATTCCGAAGTCCACGCATTTACGTTCTAAGATGAGTGAATGCATTTCTTTTTATCCATACCACGGGGCATGATTGCACTCAAAATGTACGTGCCTCTATCCTGTTTGTATGTTTTCATACATTTGGGTGTGTACAAGTGTAACTATAGTTCAGACTCATTTCCTACACAGTATTAACGTTTGCACAATTTATTTAGGCCTATTTATTTTTTGACCACTCACTCGCGAATCTACGTGTCCTCTTATTTGATGTAGTCAGTCGCCCGTATTCTTTAATATGAGAATGCAGCTGGGCTGAAATATGTTAACACAATAGGAGAAGAGCAGTATAACTTCGTTTTGGGAGACATGAGAGGAAGCTTTACTAGAGATGGTGATATCCTAATAGGGATGACTTGCAACTTCATCAACAATGTCAATTTCACTTACTTGTTGTCTATAATAGCAGCATTCATAAAATTTGGAGGTGTAACAACAAAGGCTTCAGAGTTACATGAAATGGAACGCCAGATCCAGGAAAGAACAAATAGACATCCTTGGACCATCTTGGGTTTAAGTGAATCAGAGTACATCTCCATTGTGAGGAAAAACCTAACTGAATTCAAACTAGGAAAGGCAGATATGACTAAGGACACAGAATATACCACAACTTGGCTTAGTTTCCACAACTGATCTTTGTCTGTGTCTTAAAAGCGCTTCACACGAAATATTTAAGTGAATCAGAGTACATCTCCATTGTGAGGAAAAACCTAACTGAATTCAAACTAGGAAAAGCAGACATGACTAAGGACACAGAATATACTACAACTTGGCTTAGTTTCGACAACTGATCTTTGCCTGTGTCTTAACAGCGCTTCACACGAAATATTTGTTACACGACATCCACAATAACTTTTATTTGAAAATTTCGACGACCGACTGAATAAAGATTTTTCTAACAATAAAAATAGCAAAACATAATAATATAAGAGGACGCGTTACAAATGGCGACCGAGTGCCTTGACGTTTGTTAATTTTCAGAAAAAATTAGTATTAATTTTAAGTGGAAATATTTATGTATTTTCTCCCAGCCATTATTGCGATTATAACCAATTGTTTCTGTTACATGTTACGCTAACTGCGTATAAGATCAGCAAATTTACTAATGAAATCAGCTTATAAAATTCACATATATCCATAAAATAAAAATTTTGAAAAAAAAAGGAACTTGCGGAATATCAAATTTTTAACCGATTACTAAGAAAACGCCCGGCAAAAGAAAATACGTAAGGTAAGAGCAACAGCACTACTACGCTTTTAGTTGATCGTAAATGAAGGACTGAATAGCATTTTTCCGACACTGACAGCGTAGCTTGCATTTTTTTTCTTCTTTTCTTTTTTAAGAGTTCAGTTTTTTTAGGTGATTTGTAGATTGCTGTTAGTAAAATATACGTGAATGCGTCACAAGGTGGCGGATTATTTTCACTGATAGCCTGTGTAAAAGTCATTGATCAGTCTACTGTTTTACCAGAGACATATTTTACTACACTGAATTACGCGAAAGAGACGGCGTCATATGTGATTTGTTTACGTGTAGTACGAGCCGCAATAGTACTGAAGTTCGGCTGCACGCTGGTTTACGATTACATGAAGCTATGATGAAATTAAGATCACAAACCAAAACGATGGATAATTCGTCAGATGAGGAATCAGTTGCTCAACCTATACCTGACACAGAGATAGAAAACATTGCAGATACAGATACCACAGTCGCAGCGACTAGTGGACCTCAGTCGCAAGCAGTGATGGGATGGCGAGGCGCGGGCGACTCGAGCGCACCCAGAGTTCCTCGAGCCTCTATATAGTTCTCAAGCAATTAGTGATGGGGAGCTCGTGAATGAGTCGTTCAAATGAACGCTTCACTCCAGTGAAGTGTGAACTAGCCACTCAATTTCAATGAACTGGTACTTCAAACTCTTCACAGACAGCACACTCCACACTTTTTTCTTGTTCACTCACTCTCTTCCCCTCTCCCTCTCCCTCTCCCACTACATCGGCGCGTCTACTGGTAGCCTACCGTTGGCAGCGCTTGCAGACAAATGAATATTAAAGATACTAACGAAGAGGCTGGCTGTGTGAGCACGCACAGCCAACATGAAAATAAATCTTTGTTAATAACACTGAAAGAGGGATTTTACCTGAAATCGTACCAATGACTACAGGTGACAGTTTACGTTTTGAATCTGGAGGGTTATTATTCTCAACAAAAATAAAATCTACAGGAAAACTTTTGAATAATTACTTAACGTAGTTATATAGACTTTATGACAGTGGTAAACATACTCATTCTATTTTGGATTAAATTTTAAAAGGAACATAAAATTGGACTGCATTTCGTTGGTAGTCCTAGTTTTCAGTCCATGAATACAACAAATAATGTTTCATTTGGCAGATAAAGACTTTCTTGAGCGCTTCATGAGAAAATGTCGAGCAAAATTAAATGTAATACTTTCTTTATATGTGACAGGCTTCTCTGTTTATCTTTCCTTTGTCCCCTTCGACCATGCTCTATGTAACTCACACGCTATAAGAGCGCAAAACGTTGCGTGCACGTTACTGCATAGTTCGGCCATCTGTTGGTAAAATTATGACGTATTATGAAGCTTTATTGTGCGAGCGAGGCGAAGCGAGCGTTGCCGCAGCTGAGCGGCGAACTGGGCAACTTCGCCAGGCTTCCCTACTTCATGAATGAACTACTTCATTTGAACGCTTCACGGCAAAGAGTGAAACGAATGAAGTAGTTCACGGGAATGAACGAGTTCGACCCATCTCTACAAGCAATTCACGAGCAGCTCACGAGAAACGGCTCGGCGGCGTGTGCCGCTGCGCACCAGTTGGCTGTGACAACATACGCCGCGCCGCTGTTGTGCCGCGCCGCAGTTGTTTTATGAATCGAATGCCGCCGCTAGACGAACACGCTCGCTGCTTGCTGTGCTCGTAACTAGTACGTCTCAGGTTTCATTCGAGTAAAGTTGTTATTCAAATCAATATACACAATCGAAAACGAACATCATGGTGCTGGCAATACTTTGAGGAGGATGGAGATAACGTTACTTTCAACATTTGTCGTAAAAATCTCCGTAATGTATCAAAAAATACACCGGCCATGATTAGACATCTTAAAATGCACAATTTATCGAGCAATAAAACAGCGAGGTCCGTGGATACAGATGCTCATTCTTCCAATAGTGCGAGGCAGACAAAATATCCAGGTACGTATGGTACAAAAGGTGAATTCCGTGCAAAAGTTCGGATAGTGTCCGAAGCGGTCCGCCACGCTTAAAAAACATTGATTTTTTAATCGTACTCCGATAACATACAACAAACCCCAAAATCAAACCTATACTATCCTAGCTTTTGCACGATACGATATTTAATTTTATTGGACTAGTTGTCGAGCGTAACGTATCCCCTCTCAGGAGCACTGATCCAAATCTTACGTTTCTCTTCATAGAGGGAAGTAAACGACAACAACAGCTAGATGAAGCATTAGTGGCCATGATAACAGACGATTTTTAACCGCTTTCAATCGTCGAGGACACTGGTTTTCGACGTTGGACCCACTATACTCGATACCAAATCGAAAAAAGTTGCGCCTCATGATTGAGGACGATTACCATAAACAGAAAGAGGCTGTAAACTTGGCCGTGGAAGATTCTACTTGTGTTTCTTTAATGGCCGATATTTGGACTTCACTGTTGCTGTAACTGGTCATTTCATTAACACTAATTGGTGCCTGAAAGCTTTATTTCTCGAGACATTCCGTTTCCCGGAAAAGCATACAGCGCTAAATATTAGTGAGGCGTTAGACAGCATGATTTCAAAATGTAACATTGAAAACAAAGTTGTAACCATCACAACTGACAACACCAGTAACATGACGGCAGCTGTACAACTTATTCACAGTGGCAACATGTGCCTTTTTTAGCACGCACCGAAAGCTGATGGAACAGTACGTTTTATATGCTACAACGTCTAGTGGAGCAAAAGGAATGCATTGCAGCCTGTTTATCATCTTTGTATTCAGGTGTAGAGAGCCTCACAGCTGACGAGTGGAGAATTTTGAGCGAACGTTTATGTGTACTGGAGCCATTTGAAGTGGTAAAAAGTGAAATCTCAACTGAAAACTATACCTCTCCTTCGAAAGCTATTCCAATAATCAGACAGCTAATCCTAACCGTACGCAATGGGAAGTGGGCTACCACGACAGCGCAAGAGTTACAGCAACATCTGCACAACTCACTAATAGCCCGGCTAGGATTAATAGAAATAAACAAAGTACATGCCGTTGCCACAGTTCTCGACCCAAGGTTCAAAACGTTACCATTTACCAATCCCATTCATTCAAAACATGCCGTTGCAAGCCTAATTGCAGTGTGCACAAACGTGGTAGAGGCCGTACGATCTACTCATTCGGCAGCTAACGACACTAGCCACGGGTACCATTTCGTACAAAACGCCAGTAGCTCCTTATGGGCTTCTTTCGATGAAGAGATTTCCAATAAAAATCTAATGAAAAGCGGTTGTGATAGCATATACCTGGAGGTACAACGATACTTGGAAGAACCGTACCTACAACGCACGAATAATCCTTTACACTAATGGAAAAAAAATGAAAACAGTTACCCAGGTCTAGCTGTCGTGGCAAAAAAATATCTTGCAATATCTGCAACTTCTGTTCCTAGTGAAAGAAAATTTTCGAAAACTGAACTACTTATAAACAACAAAGAAGCAGACTAAAAGGCCTGGTTAATAAAATCATATTTCTAAACAAAAATCGACGGTACTGCAGCAATGGGATGTAAAAATGCCTTCTGCTGAACAACTTTTGTTTCCTTGCTTTCTTCAGTAAGTAAACGCTTGTACGCAGTTTCTGTATATAAAAGGCTATAGCACTACTCTTCTACGATTAAGCATGCATGCATACATGCAGAATGTACAAAGTAATTTATTTTGTAAGAATAAAGCTTCTGTTTCATGCGAATTCTGTGCTTTGTTTTGAACAACAATTCTATGATTTTTGTCGTATGAGACATATACTAATACTTCAGTAGACATATACTAATACTTCAGTACACATTAATAACGGTAGTACAGTTGATATCAATCATAGAATTTCAAAGTTTTCCGTGCACGTACGTACGACGAGTACGACCGCTGCGGCTCAGTGCTTCGTGTACAGAAGACCTGCGCAATTTTACAGAGAGCGCAGCACTGTCAACTTCTCGAGCGTGCCCGAGACATTCTCGAGAAAGTGCCTTCGCGTCGTACGTTTCTCGAGTGCGATCATAGCCCATCCCTAGTCGCAAGCGACAGACGAAAATATGTCAACTCTAGAAACTGTTCCGGATACCGCAGATGTACCAGGTCCCGCAGAGCCAGACATTATGCAGATGTTAAGAATAACAACAACACAGATAGGGAATGTAACAGTCCAAATGAATACACAGGCAGAAAATGTCACGAAATAGATAGGGAATGTAACAGCCCAAATGAATGCACAGACCGAAAATATCACAGGTTAGATATGGAATGTAACAGTGCAAATGAATACAGAGATGCAAAATGCCACAGCACAGATAGGGAATGCAACAGACCAAATGAACAAGCTAGACAGTGATGTAAAAACCCTTACTGAAATGCACAATAACCTGACGACACAACTAAAAAAAAGAGGTAGCGGATCAGGTAATAGAAGTGGTGCGTGAAGATCTAAACTGTATGAATCGGGATATTGATAATTTGAAAACCACAGTTAAGGATGTGCCAAATCTGATAAGTAAGTTAAGTGAAAATTTCAATGCCACGAGTGTAAAGCAAACCGAGTTCAATACAAAACTGCAGGAAGCTGTAAATCAAGTTGAGGACTTGACAAAACAGCAGAAACAGCAATTCGAGGACTTTTTAGAAGAAAAAGACACACACATAAACCGTACTCCAGAAACAGAGCTACAAAAAGCAATAAGTAAGACAATGGCGCAAGAATACACTACACATAACACATCTGTAGTTAAACTGCAAACTGACAAAGGCCAGATACAGGAAACTATGACACAGGACTTACCAGGTTGGCAGAATCAAATAGTCGAGCAACTAAACAGGAAACTTAGTACAATAAAAGAACGAAACCAACATGCAGCAGAAGAACTTGATAACATACCCACAGGAAAGAGCGATAGTGCGTCAGTGAATATCCTACCTCGAATGTACATGTGTATTCACCAAACTATGAGGTGTACGGTAACCAATGGCACCGAGACGAAAGAAGGGAACAGCAGATAGCTGAACCCACTTTGTCATCAGTTTTGTTCAAAACCGTCAATTTCAAGTGTTAATCCCGGGAAAAAAATCCGTGCACCCGGTACCTTTTATAAAGTCATTCAAGAATGTATTGCCTAAAACGTGGTCGGAACAGCAAAAGATGCAATATGTTACGAGTTATATCCAAGGCGATGGAGCGTTGTGGGCGATGGAAATGTCAGAAACTTGTCAGACATTAGAACAGTTTGAAAACGCGTTTCTTTCAAAGTATTGGTCACATGGCACGCAAGAGAGATTAAGAAAAGCCTTATTCAACCCCGAACAATATAATCCAAAATTTGGATCACCGCAAAAGTACTTTGGCAAATATTTAAATAAAAGAAGATTCTGGGATGAACCAGTGACACACACGGACGTCCTACGCATTCTGAAAGCTAAACTACCGCTAAACGTTCGGGAAAAGCTAGTACAAGTACCCGAAAGCAATTTGGAGTATTTTCTATCTGTCTTGAACTCTATTGACTTAATTAATGAAGACTCAAGACAAAGCCACACCAATCAATATAATTTCCGTAGCAGCAGTGGCAACCAGCCTCCGCAGCGCCAGCCGCAGGATGGCGTCAACAATGTAGCGTACGCGGCTGAGTCACGAGCGGCTTTTGTCGATTCATTTGCCAGGCCCGAATTCGGGAGGCAATTTCAATTTTTTTTTTCCTTTCGAATAACCCATTTGGAGGGTACGATGAATCAACTTTGGCTACTCTTCATTGTATTAGATTTCTTCAGTTTCCAAATTTCCTTCATCCTTTAAGAGTGTTGTTCCCTTTCTTCTAGAGTCCACTTCCGTCTAGTTATTTTCTTTCTCTCCTGAAATTCTGCCTTTTGAACTGCCTTTCTGAAATGTGTTCTGTTTTCTATTCTGTCTATTGTAACTTCAGCATTTTCAATGTCCTTTTCAGTCTCTATGAACCATGCTGGCTTGGATTTGTAGCTATTGAGTAATGTGAATATCCGCTTTGTTAGTCTGCTGTTATCCATTCTGAATATATGTCCAAAAAACTGTAGTCTCCTCTTCCTCATTACATCAGTTAGTTTCTCCGTTTGCAGATATAGCTCTCTGTTTGGTCTTAACCTGTATTCAGCATTATCGTTTCTTTTAGCTCCCAGTATTTTCCGTAAAATTCTTCTTTCGACCTTCTCTAGTTTCTCAAGATTTCCTTTTCTTGTTAGTTTAAGTGTTTCTGCCGCATAGAGAGCTCCAGGTCTGGCCACTGTTTGGTAGTGTCGTAATTTCGTGTTCCAGGACAAGGATTTTTTATTATAAACGTTTTTGGTTATATGAAACACTCTTTCCATTTTGTGCACTCTAGTTTCTATAGCTATCTTTTCTTTGGCATTGTATGTAATCCACTCTCCTAGGTATTTAAAGGAATCTGTTTTGTGTATTGTGTTGTTGTCAACTGCAATATTTTGAGGAGCATCACAGATGTTTGTCATAAATGTTGTTTTTTCATAGGATATTTGTAGTCCTACTTTGGCTGCTTGTTTTTGTAGTTCTCTTATTTGCTCTTGGGCATTGTCTAGTGAATCTGTAATCAATGCCATGTCATCTGCGAAGGCTAAACAGTCGACAGTGATCTTGTTTGGATTTCTCCCTAGTTGAATCCCTTTAGTATTGATGGCCTTCCTCCATTCTCGAACTACCTTCTCCAAGGCAATTGAAAAGCAGAGGTGACAGACCATCTCCCTGTCGAACACCTGACTTTATTTCAAACGATTTTGAGAGCTCTCCCCTAAATTTTACTTTCGATTTTGTATTTGTCAAAGTACCTTTAATTATTGCAGTTGTTTTAGCATCGAGTCCCAATTCTTTTAAGATATCAAGCAGTGTATTTCTGTCAATTGAATCATAGGCTTTTTTAAAATCCACAAAAGTAATTACATATTTTAAGTTCCTGATTTTCATCATTTCTATAATAGAAATGAGGCAATTTCAATAAGAACTATAATCAAAATTTTAATCCAGGATTTAAAAGAAAAAGGAAAAATGGGAGCAGAAATTACTCTGGCTATTCCGGTAACCGAAAGCGAAATTGGAATAGGAACGATAACGGAAATCAGTGGAGTAACGCTCACAGTAATTTTCAGCCTCAATTTAACAACAACACGGCTAACCCACGAAATGTGCAGTGGCAGTACCCGATTAGCAATCAACACTATCAGTCCCAAGCTCAAAGTAACATTATGCTTGTAAACTCAGGGCAAAATCATGATCGCATTGTGCAATGGAGTAACAACACGTTGGGGGTGAATATTATAGAAGTGACGAACAAAACACCTACAAACAGTAATAATGGGGCGTTAAACTAAACGTGACCTCATTATGCTCCCCAATGTTGGCCATGAATAGTCGTGGGGGTGAACCGTGCTACCATGTTCATAACTTGCTAAGATATCAAGATGAAACGGACGTGCGTGATTTGTTAACCAGTGAGGGAGAACCACAGTTGTATGAAGAGGATGGTATCGTGCGGGCTAGCATACAGGCTATAGTAGGAAAAATACCCACTCATATCCTTGTGGATACTGGCGCAAAAATTACTGTTATGTCGAAGGCATTGTCTAAAGAGATTGACAGCCACAAAGCTTTGCCGACCTATCCAGTGCAGAACTGCAGGATATTAGGAGCCCCAGGTGCCCGCATCTCGTGGTCGTGCGGTAGCGTTCTCGCTTCCCACACCCGGGTTCCCGGGTTCGATTCCCGGCGGGGTCAGGGATTTTCTCTGCCTCGTGATGGCTGGGTGTTGTGTGCTGTCCTTAGGTTAGTTAGGTTTAAGTAGTTCTAAGTTCTAGGGGACTGATGACCATAGATGTTAAGTCCCATAGTGCTCAGAGCCATTTTTGAGCCCCAGGTGGAAAAGCCCTAGGTACAAACCATGGTCGAAATAGAAATTGAAGATCTTGTTTTTCAGGCAATTTTTATAGTTTTTCAGACAATTTTTATAGTACTGGAAGGACTGACGGATAGGTGTATTTTTGACATGGATTTCTCAAGGGAAAAATGTGCAAAAATTGACCTAAAAACTGGGAAGTGTTATCTGTTTATAAATGGAAGGAACTGTACTGTAGATCTGATAAAAGTCAAAAGTATCAACGCCAAGCCTTGTCAAGCTATACACATCCAAATTTTAAAAGTCAACACCTTTCGATGGCATGACTCGAACGAAACGTGGTGTCAGCAAGTAGAGCAGCACGAATTTGAGGATAAAATATCAGAATGCACAGGAATCTCCTAGCAACAAAAGGACGACCTCAGAAATTTATTGTTACGTTATGTACAAATTTATTGTTACGTTATGTACGAGTGTTCGAGAAGAAACCTGGAGTTATTAAAGCGTATCAATATCGCATGGATGTCCGGCCCCACGACACGTTCTGCAAAAACACTTATTCCATACCGTGGTCACAAAGAGAAGCAGTGGCCCATGGGATAAGAAGGATGCTTGGCCCGTGAGATAAGAAGGATGCTTGCATGGAATTTATAGGGACCTCCATATTGCAGTCCACTGCTTGCAGTAAAGAAAGCGGATAAGTCGGTGAGACTTGTTCTCGATGCCAGGGAAATCAATAAGATTACTATTCCAGTAACCACACGACTTGAAAACCTAGAAGAAGAATTGCAGTGGTTCCACGGAGTGTAATTTTTAACTAGTGTCGACCTCCGTAGTTCGTACTAGCAAATTTCCCTATCACCTGAAAGTAGGAAATACACAGCATTCATATTTGCAGGCAGGTCCTACCAGTACTGCGTTTTGCCCTTCGGGTTAAAAGTGAGTGCTGGTGTTTTCATCACTGCACTCGACACCGTGTTAGGACCTGACCTCTTAGACAAAGTCACAGTATATATAGACGACATCTTAATAGAAACACCTACTTGGGATGAACATATAGAACTTTCAGACAGTGTGTTACAAAGGTTTTCAGCAGCTGGTGTTACAGCGAACGTTAAGAAATCTAAATCTGTAAGAAAATACATCAAATTTCTCGGTCACATAATTTCGCCCGATGGGATAAAGTCTGACCCTGAGAAACTATTAGCGATAAAAAAACTTTCTAGCACCTTCCACAAAGCGACAGCTAAAGGCATTCGTAGGCTTGTGTTCACTTTTCCGCCGGTTCGTTCCGAACCGACTGCTCAATAGCCCTGCATTATTACACTTATTAAAGAAGGGCAAACAATGGAACTGGACGCAACAGTGCCAAGCTGATTTTGATAGTATAAAACATGCTTTGGTAAACTCCAATATTTTAGGACATCTCGACATGAGCAAAGATTTTTGTATAGCGGCAGATGCTTCATTTTCGGGATTAGGAGCCTGTCTGTTTCAGCTGGACGAAGGTGGGGGCACAGACAATGTTAAAGTTATTGGTTTTGCTAGCCGCACACTATCAGAATGTGAACGCAGATATTCCAACACAAATTCAGAAGACCTTTCTATTGTGTGGACATTCAAGAAATTTATCTATTTGGCAAACATATACGAGTCTACAGTTACCACCAGTATTAAGCTTTTTACTCCCATGTAAGTTATTACATAATCGCCTTGCATGGTGGACTTTGTTTTTGCAGTCTTATGATTTTGAAATTATATATGTGAAGGGCAAAGACAACGTTATATGAGTTAATAGTACAAAACACAGAATTTAAGGTTATCCTCAAAAAAGACACTAAATTTAGAAAATATTTTTTGGGTATGTGTAACAACATGGCGAAATTGCAGGAAGAAGATGAGCGGTGGAAGAAAGTCAGATTTTAATTAAGCAATAACCCACCTGCACCTGTACGACAGCATTGGTTCAAATGTCTCTGAGCACTATGGGACTTAACATCTGAGGTCATCAGTCCCCTAGAACTTAGAACTACTTAAACCTAACTAACCTAAGAACATCACACACATCCATGCCCGAGGCAGGATTCGAACCTGCGACCGTAGCGGTCGCGCGGTTCCAGACTGCAGTGCCTAGAACCGCTCGGCCACACCGGCCGCGTACGACAGCATTACAAGTTGTATAAAGATATTTTATTCTATGGGCGAAGCCTAAGCAGCGATGTGTGGTGCGTTTGTGTACGCGAAGCGTGTGAGAAAAGTTTAATTTGGCATACTCATTTCACTTTGGGACAATACGGCGCCCGCAAGTGCTGTAAAAAGTTGAATGTGTATTGCTATTTTCCCAATATGCTTCGACGCACATAACAAATTCTAAAAACTTGTATTGTTTGTCAAGAGGCGAAGCCTGTCATTCTGAACTGCGAGACAGAGTTACATCCTATTTTACCAAAAAACCCTCTAGAACTGGTAAGCATAGATGCTATGGGTCCTTTACCCTCTGCAAGAAGAGGGGTGAAATAGAAAATTGGTGTATATGATGTATTTTCGAATATGTGGAACTGTATGCCACAAAAACAACCGCAGCTAAGCCTATTATTAAACGTATGCTAAATGACTACTTTCCGTCTGTTGGGAAACCACAGGCGATCTTATCAGATCATGCAATCAATTTTACATGTCATACTTGGAAACAATTTCTAAAAGAGTAGCAGGTGAAACAAATTTTGATATCCAAATATAGCCCTCAATCCAACCCGATGGAAAGAGTTTTTAGTGATAGCCCGCAATCCAACCTGATGGTAGGAGTTTTTAGCCAACAAACAGTCTAAATGGATTGAATACTTAAACGTTTTTGAACAGGTAGTAAATAATCTTCCGATTTACGAAACAACAGTTACACAGTCGGAATTAATATACAATAGGAAAGAAAAACCCCATCCCATCTGTTCCAAGACAACCTGGAGATTTAAATGAAAAGATAGGACAGGTATTGATCTCTATTACAAAACAAGCTCAACGCCGTAAGAAACATTTTGACAAACAGCTACATGCTGTTACCAGATTTGTGGTTAGAGAAAAAGTATTACTTAAGACCCATGTGAAATCTTCTCTGTCAGCCAAGAGAAACGCTAAGTGGCAAATAAGATATACTGGTCCGTTTATTACTGTACATATTCCGCATGATGGATATTATTTACTTGCTTATCCTCACAATGGTAAAATCAAAGGACTCTGTGCACACAGAGACTCGAGGAGATTCCACCATGTTTAAGTATCACACTTTATACCTATCTATGCGCACGATTGAAATAAGTAAACTATGGTAAAAAGAAGAAATACGCTTAGGTTAAAGTAGGTATGTCTTCTATTCAGCTACGTGAATCAGAGCATTCTGTTTACATTGGTCAATGGTTGTGGACTCAATACACAAGCAAGCTAGGACATACGCGTCAATTGATGACTAGCAATAGCAATGTTAACATAGGATGTACTTGGAAGATTGACTGAATAGTTTCTGATCACAGTCGTATTTTAGTTTTACGTTTATGTACAAAGGATTCTGGAGCGAGCAATTATCACAGACCTCGGAACAAAGCAGATGCAATGTTGGAGAGAGATTTTTTTCTTCACGTGTCCACACCACTAGGCTTTATTTATGAATATATCGAGCAAAACGAGATTAAATTTTTTTATGCTCCGATGATTTCTGGCTGCTAATGAAAGTTTAGCGTGCTATACACCATACGCACGACAGCCTGATCTAAGTAAAGCGCATCCAAAGATAGAGTTCAGGAATAAAAATAAAAAAAGCAAATGTGATCTTATTGAAATAAAAATAATTTTTCACCTTTATACACACGTTTGAGTGCAAGTACACTACTGAGGTACGATTTGTAAACATGATATGAGGCACATTTAATACCGTCTCTTCTAGAATAAAGTAAAAGAAATATGTACGAGTTAAGTTACAAGAAACTGACGGGCAGAGAAATTGGACAATGTCGAAACAACCTTAATTATTTACAGGCTACGTTCATCGAGATGCTACGAGACTTCAATCGGCGAAGCGAAGCAACTATATTACTCTTACGTCACTACGACTTACGATCTTACGTTACAGAATATTACCAATATCACTTAGAACTACACATTTGACACTCAGTAACACCAGAAAGTTTTAATAACTGGTCTTATCTTCGGCATGAGAGTACCAAGAATCTATGCTGACTTTAGCGCAATGTATGCACTGATTTTCTCTTATGTTTACAATATTTTGTCCAATCCGAGTTGTTTCAAGATTTTGTGAAGAATTAGAGTAAGAAAGGACTTAGGTCACGAATCCAGTGATACAATGATGCACACAAGTAAACATGAACAAACACAGACTCAGAAAGCAGTATAGCGTATAGCGGCCAAGCTTCATTATCAATATGTTGTTCGTACTTGTTCTTGATGTGTACCATGCGTTGTTACAATCTTGGGTGACGTAAAGATGAAATTCTTGCCCCCACAGTAACTCGCGGGTAGTAAATGAACAGATTTTGCCTCATTTAGAGACAATTTCTATAAGCACTTTTTGTGCATTCATTCTTTGTAGTGTCATTTCAAAGTGTAAGTGCGTCTATAGCACTTAAGTTAGGGAAGTGCTGTTGTTCACGAAAACATGTTCTCTTATGCCCTGTGAGATGGCAGATATTATCGCGATTGCTCGACACGCAAGTCGCCGAAGTGGCGTCAACTCGAAAGACTTGCACCAGGCGAACGGTCTACCCGACGGGAGGCCCTAGCCACACGGCATTTCCATTTTATTTTATCGCAATTGCGAAATGTAGCTCTAGAGGCACGTATGTTCTGTGAACACATTCACCTACCAACTTCTATAATGAAATATTTTGAGCAATATGTGCCCCGATAAAGTTTTGAAAGAGAATACAGGAGCAAGTAACGAACGTGGGCATAAACTACTAATATATATATTAGTATAATTTTGGACAGAAAGAAAATCAACGGAACGGTGTATAGTTACACAACGACAGTGAGTTATTCAGGGTCAGTGACATATGAGATGTACGCATAGGAACCAGTGAGAAACTATTATACCACAAGCTTTCTCTTTCGAAATAAAGACCTGGTATATCGAGAAAACCTGTTACGGCACGAGTGTTTGTGCAAAGTATAGGACAGTGTGCCGTTGGCAAACTAAATAATACCTGCCATGAATCACAATGGACCTTCGCGTTACCACTGGTTACGCTAGGCCTACGTAACATGTATAAACCGGATCTAGATGTCTCACTGGCAGAACTGGTATATGTAGAAGTCCTACGGCTCCCCGGTGAATTCGTGGACCCACACGCCATTTCGTTCGACGATGTTAATGCACCAGTATTTGTCGCCCACCTCAAACAAAGGCTGACGCAGATTCGACCGCGGCAAGCATCGGACACGTTCGTACCCCGAGAGTTACGATCCTGTACACACGTAGAAAGAGGAATGCTGTTTCCATCGATAGAGTGAAACCAACGTTCGTCCTACTAGACTCTTCATATTCACATCTGCAACGCAATCAAGCGAAACATCAGCCCGCCAGCGAGCAACCTCTACCGCCCCAATTGAACGGCAAACGCGTTCCGGACGACGGGTGCACTTCGAAACACTCTTCAGGGACGTCACTCCCGGCTTCATCCAAGGACGGCGCTCCGCTTTCCCAAAGGGTCTGGTGTAGCGACGCCCGGCATCAGCCCAAACAAATGTCAGTTAGGGGCGCTCCATGAATTTAATAATTTGCTTTGACTTTTTTAGTATTCCTGCTACTGTAACTGTTTCCCTCACTCAGTTATCAAGAAACTGGTGATATTTGTAGCACTGGAAATCTTTCATTATGTTTTTTCTGCTGTTATGTCAGCTTAAAATAAACTTCTCGTCTAAATAAAGTGTTGAACAGAATTACACGTCTCGCGTATCTTATTCTCGCTGCGGACGAGAACACGATAACGACATAGCCAGTACAACACACGCAACTTGCGATACTGTAAACAAAGCACTAGAAATCTTCCATATTACGCTGAAGCGAACTCTCATGAGCATTCTCGAGAAAATGGAGATACATTCACATCCATACAGCAACGTGACAAAATTACTGAACTACCTAAAGCACAAAAAGTACATAGAGAACTTTATTCACGTTATAAACCAAGAAAACGGGTAAAGTAATAAATCAAAGACGCTAAATAACAGACCCATAGTAACATTGTTAACAACATAAAGAGCATAAAACAGAGACCTAACAGCAACATAGATTAATAATAAAATTACTACGAAAAAATTAAAAATGTAAAATAAGAATCTCAAATAAACCTAAAACGAACTACGCAAAAACGTATGTAAGATGTAATATCGCTGATCCACTGTCATCCGAAAAAAATGTTCAACTGTGTGTGAAATCTTATGGGATTTAACTGCTAAGGTCATCAGTCCCTAAGCTTACACACTACTTAACCTAAATTATCCTAAGGACAAATACACACATCCATGCCCGAGGGAGGATTCGAACCTCCGCCGGGACCAGCCGCACAGTCCATGATTGCAGCGCCCTAGACCGCTCGGTTAATCCCACGCGGCACTGTCATCCGAACTGTCAGAAAAATAGCATAATTGGAAACCAAGTAAAATCCGATATATATCTCCAGTGTAGATCTAGGAGAAAGTAATACTTCTAAAAAAAGACAGGACATGACAGCAATAATGCTAAATGTAAGGTAAAAACACCTAATGATTTATTATAGCTTTTCACTTCTTAGTTACAAGACCATTAACTCAGACCATCGCTCACTTGTGTATTTAGAGAGCACCTGACGATGGCAATATGCCGAAATCGGCTCATCGTGAATGATGTAAAATATAAACAATTGTTCATAATAATCATGTCAATGAAAGACATATTCACTGCGGGCCCCAAAGAACAAACGTTTGACGGAATTGTTACTGCAGCTCATACGTTGTACCTGGCAGTCCCTTTCGTTTTTGACAAGCAAAGAGCCGCCGATGTCTACTGACAACCTTTTGAGAGCATACCTCTTCTTTGAGGTTGAGTTAGGTTGTTTGGTGAAGAAGACCAGACAGCGAAGTCATCGGTCTCATCGGATTGGGGAATTACGGGGAAGGCAATCGGGCGTGCCCTTTCAAAGGAACCATCCCGGCATTTGCCTGGAGCGATTTAGGGAAACCACGGAAAACCTAAATCGGGATGGCCGGACGCGCGATTGAACCGTCGTCCTCCCGAATGCGAGTCCAGTGTCCTCTTCTTTGACATTAAGTGTTGTGTTTCAGACAAAACTGCGAGGTCCCACACATACAGAGGGTAACTTCATATCTTTAGACTCCTCGTATAAGTAGTCCGACAACGAGATAAATTGAAGAGTTCCAGGGAAGCCCTTGTCGGCATTCTGCCTTACTCCCAGGAGAGTGTGTTGCCTTCTACATCAGAGCTACTGGCTGTTTTAACCCACTAGTCTTTTTTGTCATCACGACGGCCAGAATGTTTCCAAGGAAATGCACACTGTGTTTTGTGTTTAACAAGTTCGTTAGAGGCGCACGATTGGATCGTTGATGTTATTGGTATCACGTCATACCAAGTTCACATTGCATGTTATGATCCAGAGCTCTTCCGTTTTTTCGTAAAACTGTATAATTCAACTGTCGATGGAAAGGATTCTGCTTTCCGTCTCCGTGACGCCATGATGAGTAGCGTTCTCATTTACAATGCTGATACTGAATATATTAACGTGCATGTGTTTAACTTGCCACGTGAAGTTGAGAACTGTTTTCTGAAAGACGCTTTAACGAAGTATGGGGAAGTGAAGTCTATCCATAAAGAACAGTAGTCGAGCCAACATTGGTCACAATGTTTTAAAGACATTAGGGGCCGGCCGCTGTGGCCGAGCGGTTCTAGGCGCTTCAGTCCGGAACAGCGCTGCTGCTACAGTCGCAGGTTCGAATTCTGCCTCGGGCATGGATGTGTGTGATGTCCTTAGGTCAGTAAGGTTTAAGTAGTTCAAAGTCCAGGGGACTGATGACCTGAGATATTCAGTCCCATAGTGCTCACAGCCATTTGAACCATTTAGACGCATCAGGTCACCGGAAATGCTTATCAGGCAGAATATTCTCTCTCATCTCATTGTTTGTGGGCACAAGGTGCACATAACGTACAGTGGGAAAACAGACAACTGTTTTAATTGGAATGAGAGTGGCCATGTTCGTTAGAATTGTCCAAAACCGATGTTCGTTTCAAAAAATACGTTGGAACGGCGTAGAAAATTGACTTTGGCCGATCTTGTGAAACAAATGGAATATTGGACACAGAAGGCCCTAGCACTAGTGTCGAGATACCGCAGGAAACAAACCTGTCAGCAGTAGAGTTCCCAACTCTATCCACTAAGCCGACAGCAGCCACGTCTATTCCCGCAATTGTAGTGCAACCCTTAAACAACAAGAGGCGTCGGACGTGTGAGGAAAACAGCACGGACGACGAAGCATCCGAAATGGGGCAAGTTGTGCATCATGAACGTCCGAAGACCGTGGCTGAAACGACTGTTTCTCAAAGTAGCAGCAGTAGAGGTAGCACCGAGGCCAACGAGAAAGCAGATCTATGCCCCTGTGCTCAACCGCAACGCATTGGGCCAGAATCTGCTGAATGAGATATCTCAGTTTGTGAGGCAGGAAGTTGAGTCTGCAGCGATCTTCCTCAAACAGCATGGGAACGCACCGCCGCCGGCTCGCCCTTTTCAATTGCCCAGAGTGTGCTCCCGGGCCGCCAATACTCGAAACCTCACTGCCGATGTACCCAAGCCCAAGGGTATGGGGGATCATCACCATCGAGAGGCCTAAGGGAAGTCCTCACCATATTGCAAAGCCATTTCCATCGTATGGTTCACTGCAGGCTGGACTCTGAAAATGCTAGGCGCTTGTATACTAATGGGGCAACCGCCTATCTCAGAGAAGAAGACGAGGGTGGGTCCCTACGCCCAACGCCTTTAGTAGGGATTAAGATCTCAAGGTGGGCCCCAGAGACACAAGATGTCTTGCGTGTTCAACAGTTAACGTTGTCATCGATGGAGCAAATGATTAAGACTGGGTACGTGAATGAGTTGAGCATTGATTGTCAGTTGCTAGATTGGTTTACAGCTTATGAACCGGGACACTTGCCTACTGTACAAGGCAAATATCTCTCGCAGGTGAAGGTAGTCATTAGTGGCTAGTGTAGGTCTAGAGGCCCGGCAACCTGTTGCTCTTTGTGCACTAGCTCAGTTGCGACTCGATATGGACGAAAAAGACATTATAGCCATGTCAAAGCAGTACCAGGCTTTGCATGTTAAGTACCAGCTCGTAGTTGATGCTTTAGCATTATTAGCGGTGCGTATATGGCGTGGTTCCGATGTTTTGAAGGATGATGGATACACAGCTGAGAGGCAGCTCATTGGCCTCGAGGTAGCACCTGTTGACGTCACATCGTACGACACGCGGGCAGTTCTTGTATCACAATAACCTCCGACCGAGTTGACGCCGCGCCCGCCGCAGCCTGTCTCGTCATCAAACCAAGCAGAATCACAAAAAATGTGCGCATCTATAGCCTAGTGATTCTGCAGTATTACTGTGATGGTAGATCAGTTTGCCATGTCAGCTGCAGTTTCTCCCACCGGTGCAATGAAAAACCGCCTCACAGTAAAACCACCAGCATTCTGGCAGCGAAATACTATTCTATAGTTTCCGCAGCTGGTAGGCCAACTTGTCCTAGCGCAAGTCACCATGGCCCGTACAAAATACTGTAAGCTGTGACAGCACTCAGCGAAGAAGTGGGACTGGAAGCGCAGTATACTCTATCGTCAACAGCAAAAGTGGATATGCAGATAGTAACTGCACAACTTTCACAGTCTGATACGAAGAGACTGGAAAAGCTACTTTGTACCAAAGAATTGGGTGACTGCACGCCATCGCCGATTACATAAGTTGGCAAGTATTTGTGAATAAACACCTACCGTGTGACATGCTAAAGATTTGAACTGCATGCTCCAGCTATCTATATGCACTAGTGCAAGCTGATGATAGGATTTCTAAAATCTGTCGGTCTGTGTGTGTTGCAGCAGTTAGCCAACAACAACAGACAGACTGCAACTTAGCTGTGCTAAAAGCTAGTATTACTGAACTTACCATACCAGTTGTTGCACTGCAAACTAACAGTCACAGAACTCATCACTACCGTTTGCTTGCAAAATGCAGCTGTTAGTAGTGGGCCAACAAGGAAATCTCCCCACTCTGCATTGTTGCCAAATTTATTCAAGGTGGCGGCAATAGATGTGGCAACATCGCAACGCCGTCATGGTGGGAAGTTCAAATTTTGGCGAGAAAACAGGTCAATTTGGCTACCTCCACTAACGTAACGCCTTCCCTCGCCTCCCCCCTCCACTTCCTTCTCCACCCAAGAAAATGGGGGGAAACTTTTGGTGGAGAAAAGCATCACTTGGCCTGTCTCCACTAACCTAAGTCATTCAAACACCATCTTCTCCTTGAAATTTGAGGGAAGAGGACTGCCTGTCCTGGGCTGCTGGATAGGATGGACACAAGTCTTTATTTTGCATGGATTGTTTATTTAAACATTGCATTGTTAAAGGCAGTAGCTCTGTCCAGTGTGTTCACCATGAGAACCGGAGTCTAACAGACGTAGTACACTATACCACCACCAGAGAGCGCTGTCGTCTCCCATTCCCATGACATAATCCAAGATGTCAGTGGGGGGAAATGGATGGAAAAAAAACTCAATCTGTGTCCAACTGCTGGAGAGAAATGAGTGTCCAACTGCTGGAGAGAAATGAGTGTACTTTATTTATTTTCAGTGAGAAGTTGGAACAAGTTATTTATGGATGGGTTTACGTAGTTTACTAATTATGCTGATAAAAAACACTCACGCAGACGTGCTTGGGATCACAATAAATAGCCTACAGACCTGCAAACTGCTCGGAAATTACCGAAATAATTCAGTAAACTCATATACAGACACACAAACAACTCGTAAATTGTCAAAATAACGCATGTAAACGCTCAGCAAACGAGCTGATTAATTATGAACTGTCAAAATAATGTATTGCACAGCCCACAGAGATGTTCACAAAATAATGCAGTACACTGATGTACAGACACGCTCATTACGCGTAAAACTGTCGAAATAATGCATGTACAATGCTCTGTAAACACGCTCACAACAGACGAAATAATGCAGTGCACAAACACTCATTGCATGTAAAAACTCTTATGAACTATCGTTAAGAAATTCCACTGCAACATATCAGACAACTGTTCCCTACAGAGGTCCGCAAGACGTGCACGCCGGGGTAGCGCCCACACGCCGGTCCAGCCTGTCCCCCATGCAAGATGGCTCCGGCTGCACACCTTTACCTAACCAACGTGGCTGACGCATTGCCTTTGTACCAACGGGCCCAGTGAGATGTTTGCCTAGCAACTCACCCTCGCAGGCACAGCTAAAAGGTTGTTATACTGACATCTCAAGTCAATGTAAATAACAGCGAAGTCTCTCTCCAGATGCGCTACAGAAATCTTTTGCGATCCTTTCAGAAACTGCTTATGAAAATATCCGATAATAACACAGGATCCATTCTTGCTGTCAATCATAATGGGACAGCCCATCCATTACATATCAACCATTCCTGGAAATCGTAAAGTGTCACAGAAATAGTCAACTGTCACTTTTGTTGTTGTAGGAGCTTTCATGATGTCTCAGCTTATCTGCATGGAAATTCTTGCCCTAACAGGATCTGTCTACGAAAATAGCTCAGAATAACACCGAATGCATTCTATCTGATGGTCCTAACGAGGCACCCTGTCCATGGCCAGTTACCCCTCCCAGAAATCGTAATGTCCTGCTTTCATCATATGTCTTAGAAATGGTAAACTTTAGCTCATGTTCTCACCGCTAAAAGCCTTCATCATGTCTGGGCAAGCTTGCAAAAACACCGTTAATCATAAAAGCATTCTTGTTGTTTGGAAGGAGAGTACTGTCTCAGCACAGAATGGAAAGTCAGAACAATTACGCAAACAGAATTTGAAGCACTGTCCTGCAGAAGAGAAAAATGGCTAGAATTTTCGATGTCCTACAGCTGATGATCTGGAGATGTCCTAATGCCACAATGGCAGATGAGGGACAGCGTCCCGCAAGAGGTGGATGGTCTGCTTCAACATGTCTTTGAACACTTGAACAAAGAAGACATCACTATACTCCCAGAACTTTTTCTTGTTCGAACCAGTCTGTAGAGGATCCTACATCCCTGCACAAAGGATGTCTTGTGTATGAATGGATCTACAGATCATGAAATACAGAAAGTCACTTTCTCAATTACACTGCTCTGCCACTGACGATGAAAGCTTGAATATTTCCTCTTGAAACCGATCTCCAATCCTGCTATACATCACCACGTACCATATCGATGTAGTAAACACACGAGTCGTATCCTGCTCCATACAAAATGATAACTTCTGCATCCTGCATATAGCCATCGACCACCACACTCATACATATATCACAAAAACAGGTAGCATAAGCACATGCACCATATATACACTCCTCGCAGCACTAGATCTTTGTCACATCTACGGGCGCCATCTTGAATAAAATTGGCGACAATGCAGAGTGGGGTTATCTCCTTCTTGCCCCACTACTGCCACTCACCTTCTGGTTCTGAAGGTATGTTGGTACCACCAGCAATTTGGGCTCGAGTCATTGAAGTGTAGCCCACCTTTGGAGCAGGGTAACATGACAGGAGCTCACTGACGACCAGTGGCGGATTTACCAGCAGGCTGAACAGGCTGGAGTATAGAGTAGCAAATCTTAGGTGCAGAAAATTTGGGGCCAAAATTTTTTGATGTCGTACAGACCTGCGGATGTTGAGACACGTATCACGTGTGCCTGTCAGTCGGGGTGACATGCCGGTTACTGACCTACTGCTTGGCAAACAGGAAATGTGTGATTCGCAAATAAAAGACTTCAAATCTGATTCTGATACTAATACTGAAGACCAAGTGTTGCTTTATTCGTTAGTGAATAAAAAATTCAAATAATCAAATAAATATATTTTCTTTAAAAGGAAAAGATGTGAATAATTACAAACTATGGCTAAGATGAGTGATAAAGATTTTAGAAATTACTTGAAAATAACTACAAAGCAGTTATCTGAAGTACATGGAATCTTGTTACCAATATTAGTTTATTCCCAAGAATAAGCAGCTTTCACTCGGTTAATATGCGGCAGAAGTCAAACCAGCATTTGGATCGGACTTCCTTAACTCTTGTGCAAAAAGGTGTGCAGTATACTGCTGCATCCATTTTCAATAAGTTGCCATTCGAATTCAAAAATCTTAGCAGTAATCCACGCGTTTTCAAATCGAAACTCAAGAGTTTCCTCATGGGTCACTCCTTCTATTCTGTCGAGGAGTTCCTTGAAAAATTAAGCTGATTTTCACCGTATTGCTGATAGCGTTCACTTAAACATATGGACTGACTTTTTTTAAGGCTCATGAACATTTATTTTTATCTGTTATTACCTTTATGTTGTAATTTCATGTACTGGCACGTTCTATGACCTTGGAGATTTGCTCCTCAATTTGGTCCTACGGAACTTGACGAGTAAATAAATAAATAAATAAATCATGTAACACGCCATTGACGCAAATGAAAGCACATTAACCGACTGCAACTGAACGAAAACTGTCCGTATTCTTGAGGTAGGTGTTGATCACTGACATCCATTTTGTCTATTTAAGGAATTATAAAATGTCACACCCATGTATCTAGCTATTTTTATTTTCAGCCCCCCAGCGCAAAAGGTATATAAAGCTCTTGTGTTCACTCTGTCTCTTATCTAGCGCCATTGTGAAAAGCAAAATATTCATCCACTGCACAACACGATGATCTGTGTACTGTCAGTAGCTGAGAATAAAGCACGGGACAGGAATGTGGAAGATAGCCAGATTTGCCTTGTGAGTGGCACGTCATTCGAAATATATTGTCATGGATGTAGGTTTGTCTTTGTCGGTAATACATTTCAACAAATTAGATATACAGGGTGTTACAAAAAGGTACGTCCAAACCTTCAGGAAACATTCCTCACACACAAATAAAGAAAAGATGTTATGTGGACATGTGCCCGGAAACGCTTAATTTCCATGTTAGAGCTCATTTCAGTTTCGTCCGTGTGTACTGTACTTCCTCGATTCACCGTCAGTTGGCCCAATTGAAGGAAGGTAATGTTGACTTCGGTGCTTCTGTTGACATGCGACTCATTGCTCTACAGTACTAGCATCAAGCACATCAGTACGTAACATCAACAGGTTAGTGTTCATCACGAACGTGGTTTTGCAATCAGTGCAATGTTTACAAATTCGGAGTTGGCAGATGCCAATTTGATGTGTGGGTTAGCACCGGGCAATAGCCGTGGCGCGGTACGTTTGTATCGAGACAGATTTCCAGAACGAAAGTGTTCCGGCAATTGATCGGCGTCTTAGGGAGGACGGAACATTCCAGCCTATGACTAGCGACTGGGAAAGACGTAGAACGACGAGGACACCTGCAATGGACGAGGCAATTCTTCGTGTAGTTGACGATAGCCCTAATGTCAGCGTCAGAGAAGTTGCTGCTGTACAAGGTAACGTTGGCCACGTCACTGTATGGAGAGTGCTGCGGGAGAACCAGTTGTTTCCGTACAATGTACAGCGTGTGCAGGCACTATCAGCAGCTGATCGGCCTCTGCGAATGGTTCACCCAACAATGTGTCAATCCTCATTTCAGTGCAAATGTTCTCTTTATGGATGAGGCTTCATTCCAACGTGATCAAATTGTAAATTTTCACAATCAACATGTGTGGGCTGACGAGAATCCGCACGCAATTGTGCAATCACGTCATCAACACAGATTTTCTGTGAACGTTTGGGCAGGAATTGTTGGTGATGTCTTGATTGGGCCCCATGTTCTTCCACCTACGCTCAATGGAGCACGTTATCATGATTTCATACGGGATACTCTAGCTGTGCTGCTAGAACATGTGCCTTTACAAGTACGACACAAAATGTGGTTCATGCACGATGAATCTCCTGCACATTTCAGTCGAAGTGTTCGTACGCTTCTCATCAACAGATTCGGTGACCGATGGATTGGTAGAGGCGGACCAATTCCATGGCCTCCACGCTCTCCTCAACCCTCTTGACTTTCATTTATGGGGGCATTTGAAAGCTCTTGTCTACGCAACCCGGTAGCAAATGTAGAGATTCTTCGTGCTCGAATTGTGGACGGCTGGGATACAATACGCCGTTCTCCAGGGCTGCATCAGCGCATCAGGGATTCCATGCGACGGAGGGTGGATGCATGTATCCTCGCTAACGGAGGACATTTTGAACATTTCCTGTAACAAAGTGTTTGAAGTCACGCTGGTACGTTGTGTTGCTGTGTGTTTCCATTCCATGATTAATGTGATTTGAAGATAAGTAATAAAATGAGCTCTAACATGGAAAGTAAGCGTTTCCGGACGCATGTCCACATAACATATTTTCTTTCTTTGTGTGTGAGGAATGTCTCCTGAAAGTTTGGCAGTACCTTTTTGTAACACCCTGTATAATGGCTCCGAGCACTATGGGACTTAACTTCTGAGGTCATCAGTCCCCTAGAACATAGAACTACTCAAACCTAACTAAGGACATCACACATGTCCATGCCCGAGGCGGGATTCGAACCTGCGACCGCAGCGGTCGCGCGGTTCCAGACTGTAGCGCCTAGAACCGCTCCGCCACCCCGGCTGGCTAGATATATAAAATAACACTCTTTCAGGATACTCATACTTTTGGAATAATACCGACCACTTCTTCATTTGTATAGCCTGTGGTATAATTATTTTAATGCTGATACTGTGACGCAACCACTGAAAAGGTTGTTCTCGTCACGACAAGCCAATTAAAAGATTGCGTTCATCGGGGATTCTCGACTGTTTCTGGAATGCAGTGGAAATGCTATGTCCGCATACAGGTAGTATAATGTCTCTTATTATACCCATATCCAAGTAATCCAGTGAAACTTATATCCTTCAGATCTTTTTACCAGGAGCACAAAGGGATCACACCTATGGAAATTACCCCTTTTCGAATTTGTGTAACAGGTCGTAAAGATAAGCCATCATAATAGGCAGCACGTAGATAACCTTGCTTTTTGATCACATGATTTTATAATATTCCTTACTTCCTTATTTATTACCGTCATGACGAATCGTCTGTCCCTTTTTGTGATTTGAAAACATTGTGGAGGCAGAAGATATAATCCCAGTGGCAGATGGCTCAACAGTTATCGAACTGTGCATTGTTCTTGACAAAAGAAAAAAACAAATCATAAAAGCTATACAGACGAAAATTACTGAAAAATATAATGTATTAACGAGAAAGATGGAGCGCTTACATGGTGAAAAACGGAACACTACTCAGTGACAATAAAATTCAGGATACGGTAAGGCTGTATTTTTTGGAAGGCCACCACTGCTACTGCCCATATGCGCATTGGCGAAGGAAGCAATGGCAGGACTGCTTTCCCACTCCCAATTTTACACAAAAGACAAAAAACTGTCTAAAATGCCTAACACATTTCACAGCGGCGCTAAATTTGCATCGTAGCACTACAAGGAAAAATTGGATCAAATAAAAATGTGAAATAAAAAAATACGCTTTAGAAAGCATAATTACGGCACATACGCGGAATTGTCTCGGTATTTATGCCATGATCTGTTAACTTACGCAGTATTTGTTTCTCAGTCTCCCAGCACGACTAGACACATTTACGTCGGTATTTGGTGCTGAGAAATCCAGTAAGAACACGTTTTGGAGCATTAATCATTTTTATTGAAAAATTTCATAGAAACATTTTAAATATATATACTGTTTACATATTTCCGATTATGTCTGCACATTTCTTCATGAAAAATCCTAAACGTCACTCATAAGGCAACAGGGAATTACACTGCACTGATACTCGTCACACTGTTACCTCCGCGATATTTTTCATTCATATGGAATGCTGTCATAATAACCATGACAATCTTTAGGAAGAACAGATTTAAGTTCTTGTAAATGATCCCATTTGGATTTCTTGATTTTCAGTCTTTCCTTGTATAATTTCGGGAAGCAAACATCTCCAAGAAGTTTTCCTCGGACACCCCGGTAATTCTTGTCACACCTCACTGAAGGAGCACTTGTAGTAAATATTACCATTTGGGCGGTAGTGTAGCGCCCCTCATATCGGTAACTGTTGGCTCATTTTTTAAAGCTCTACCAGGCCTAATGAAGTCGTACAACCACAAACTTATCTCTGTGTAGTTGATGAAAAAGGAATAATCTAGGTAATGGACTTCGTATGGCTGTGGCTTTTTCCTCGCTTCTTTAGATATCATAGCGTATTGGCTAGGAAGTGTAACTTCACGTCCTTTAAGCTTGCACTCAATGGAACCGTGGACTGAGTCACATTCCATCTGAGTATGGCCTTTCTCCAAAAACTTTTGTGTAATCAGTACCCCAGTATCTATCACTAATCTTAAAAGAGCATTTGATAATATTACATTTCTGTTCTGATATGTGCAGCCTTCTGAATACAGAATGACTTGAACGGGATTTTCCTTAATCTTTCTGGATAGGGTGTCCACGATGCATGAGGCAAAACATGATGCAACCAAATCATCTTGCGTTTCATCGAATCAGTAACATACTGCATCCCGACTTTCTAAATTATACATTGTAAAGTTATCAACAGCCAAATTTGTTTTATAATAAACTGCACTTGCACTTAAAAATGGAGCTACTTTCATGGCCTGTAAGTCCATGGTGTACACTGAGCAGAGCTTCTGCTGGGCATCTTTCTCGTCAGCATCTTTTTGCATCCTTGCCTGCTCTTTCCGTTCTGTGTCTTGCTTCCACACGTCTTCACTCAAGTTACCAAGCCTGTAACTACAATACAAGTCGCAATGGTCTTTCTTGGGGGAAAATAAGCTAATATTACCATCTTCTAAAATCAAGTTAAAGGTAGCCCGACTTAATGGTGAAACCTTCTCCGCAAGACATATTTATCACAAGTAGTGTATTGAAACTTTATATTTTTCGGTGACACATAAAAATACCAATAACCACTGTATAAAGGAATGAAGCCATGTTATCTCTCTCTTATCCTTGTCTTTTTAATCTTAATGTAGTGCTGTCATATATAGCCACGCCTTGGGAGCGTGGCTGTTATATAAATAAATTGTTGATGGTGTACAGCAACCAGCCACAAACTGGTTTTAAATTACTAGTACCATTACCGGTGTCGCACTTTTTACAATTCATCAGACGGCTTTTTGTATTGATTAAAGCATGAGAAAATCGTCTGATGATGAACTGTAAAACAATTCGAGAGCGATAACGGTACTTTTTGAATAGAGTAACCTAAAACCAATTTGTGGCTGTTTGCTGCAAACCATCAATAATTTACTTTTTGATCTTGTTGCGTAGCTCTCGACTGGTCTTGCGCTCGTGGCTCCGTTCGCCATTCAATGTATAGAAGCTTGCTGCCTTTTCATGTAAGTTTAATTTCTGTAAAATAATAATTATCAGTGTTTAGTTTTAAAAATTTGTTCTTGCTTTGAAACGAAAAACCTTTTCCTTTCCTTACCATTTACGTAAACGTGGCGAACACTTTTTAGGGGTGGAAGCTCGTGTGGCATTTCAATTTAATTCCAGATGTAGCTTAAAATCTCACAATAATAATTCCCAACACCATGATATTTTCACTTTACGTAATGCATATATCTGAAGTGCAAATTCCATTATTAAATGGAGGAAGAGAAGTTCATAATAATAAAAGACATTAATTCTTGCTTTACCTACTACTGTTTAGGGAGATATTTTCTCAATTTCCGTAATAAAATCGCTCAAGTCATAAAAAAGCACAGGTACGGCTTAGTTTAAATTTTCGGCCGTTAGCGGACCATTTCAGATCGTAGGCTATTATTTATGTAATAACCGTACAATTTTGTAATTTTTATGTATTTTCTTTTTCATGTACAATCAGTCTGGAGGAAAAACGGAAAGTAGTACTTTAGTTGACGATTGATGAGTTTTCTGGAATTGACTAGGCTTGGCTGTAAACGTTGAGGAGACCGAGCTTGGAATTCCATATTTCAACGCACCGTATTTCAAAAAGTGAAGAGAGATGATCTTAATTTCATGTTAATAGTGGATAAATATATTGTGGTGTGGTTTGTTGGGGCTTATGGGCGCTCAACATCGAGGTCATCAGCGCCCTGACACACATCAAAATGAACGAATGTGGACAGACATAAGAAAACTAAAGCACACACTCAAAGAAAGCAGGAAAAGAAGGAAAATGCTACATAAGAAAGTAAATCCTAAGGAAAGGGGAATCATAGCAACAAGAATGTCACAGGAAATTGTTATTGGCTGGCCACTTACATAAAATATGGGCGAGCTTGTCACACAGTGAGCAAATTAAAATCCTCTCCCTAAAATCTTTGTAAAAACATTTGACAGGGCACAGAACTTTAAAACTTTAGCCACATTCGTCCGAGTATTGCCTAAAAGAGATGGCAGGTCCGCTGGCAAGTCAGCCGCGACCCGCTGGTCAGAAAATAAAACGCAATCCAATAAAACGTGGCGCACAGTGACCTGGACGCCGCAAGCACCACACATTGGAGGGTCCTCTCGCCGGAGAAGGAAGCCATGCGTCATAGGGCTGTGGCCTATTCGAAGCCGAGTGAGGAGAACCTCGTCCCGTCGATGGGGCTGAAAGGAAGTACACCACACACGCGTTGTGGGCTTGACTATACGGAGCTTATTGTCAGTCACTTCCAGCCACTCATCCTCCCACCGACGCATGACCCGTGAGCTCAACAGCGAGGTGAGTGCGTGCAAGGGGATAGCACACTGAGATACTTGTGGGGCGAGACACGCCTCCTTGGCTGCGAGATCTGCCCTTTCATTCCCAGCAATGCCAACATGCCCCGGAACCCAGCAGAAAGCTACAACTTTCCCCAGTCGCTGTAGTTGGAGGAGGGCATCCTGGATGGCCTGGATAATTTTGTCTGCCACATACAAACGTTGCAATAAGTGAAGGGCACTGAGTGAATCGGAACAGACAAGAAATTTAGGAGAGGAAGAATGTCTCATGTGCCCCAGTGCCCGCGAGATCGCAAACAATTCTGCATCAAAGACAGTAAAAGTCTGAGGCAGTCGGACCTTGAGGACACGATATGGAAAAACAACTGAGCAACCAACAGAATCCCCTTGTTTCGACCCATCCGTAAAAACAGCTACATAGTCGTGGTGCTCAGATGAAATGGCAGAAAATGCTGCATTAAAAACGGTGGCAGGAGTGCAATCTCTCTTGTACCGCAATAAATCTAAAATCACTCCGGGCTTCTTCAGTAACCAGGGTGGCAGGCGGTTAAAACCTTGGATTTGGGGTTGTACAGACTCCACACCGAGGGACTCTAGTACACCTTGCACACGGATCCCAAACGGCAACGTAGCCCGGGGACGGCGGGAAAAAAGGCGGTCCAGAGGTGGATGGGCAACAAGATGGTGAGCAGGCGAGCTGGGAGCTGCAAGAAACTTACAAGCCTGGCGCACCAGCAGGAGCTGCCGCCGGATGGCAAGTGGCGGTTCGCCAGACTCAGCACAGAGGCTGGGTATGGGACTGGTCCGATAAGCACCCGTGGCCAGTCGGATCCCAGCATGGTAAACAGCGTCAAGGATCCGCAAATAAGATGGCCTCGCTGACCCATATACTGTGCACCCATAGTCCAGCCGTGAACGCACAAAAGCTCCATAAAACTGTAGGAGACGCGCCCTGTCCGCGCCCCAAGACCTGTGGCTGAGGCACTTGAGGATGTTCAGTGCCTTCAGCGTTCTGGCTTTCAAGTCACGTAGGTGTGGCAGCCACGACAATCTGGAGTCAAAAATTAGGCCCAGAAACCGCACTGTGTCTCTAAAACGTAGGACAGTATCCCCCATATGCAAGGCAGGCAAAGTAAAAAGATGACGAGAACGATTAAAATGAACACAAACACACTTTTCGGCAGAAAACCGAAAACCCGTCTTTGCCGCCCACTCCTCTAACCGCCGCACTGTTAGCTGCAACTGACGGCTCACGGTTGCAACGCTGGTGGAGGAACAGAAAACAGCAAAGTCGTCCACAAATAAGGAGCACTGTACTGGACTCCTCACTGTAGACGTTATACTGTTGATGGCTATGGCAAAGAGGGTAACGCTTAAAACACTGCCCTGGGGGACACCGTTCTCTTGCTCAAAGCGATCAGACAGTGTGTTACCAACGCGGGTCCGAAAAAACCGCTGAGACAGGAAAGACCGAATGAAAATGGGGAGGCGGCCACGAAAGCCCCACTGATGCATTTGTGCAAGAATACAGTGTCTCCAAGTAGTATCATATGCCTTACTGATATCAAAGAAGATACCGATACAGTGATGCTGACGGAGAAAAACCTGCTGAATAGCCGCCTCTAGGAGGGTCAGGTTGTCGACCGTGGACCGAAATTTTCGGAATCCACACTGAAAGCGGCTAAGGAGCTGTCTGGTCTCTAACAGCCAGAGCAGACGCCGGTTAACCATCCGTTCCAGGGTCTTTCCGACACAGCTTGTCAAGGCGATACTACGATAACTACCGGGACATGTGCGGTTCTTTCCTGGTTTGAGGAGAGGGATGAGAATTGCCTCCCTCCACGAATTGGGGAACACTCCTGTCTGCCATATGAGATTAAAACATTCGAGGAGGATTTCCTTTGACGCCGCTGGCAGATGTCGAAGCATGGAGTACCGGATGCGGTCGTAACCTGGTGCAGTGTCAGAAGTCTCAGTAAGTGCCGATTCAAGTTCCCACATGGAGAAAGGGGAATTGTAGGCCTCAGAACTGTTCGACCGAAAGTCCAAGGTCGCTCTTTCGACAGTCGCACGGTAGCGACGAAACGCTCGATCCTGATTTGCAGTGGCAATACTTTGTGCAAAATGCTCTGCCAGCGTCTGAGCAATGGCTCTGGGTGTCGTTTGGAGGCATCCCTGGTTCAAGACAGCAGCTATTGGTAAACGGCTATGTTTACCGGAAATCCTCCGGATGGCTTCCCATACTCTTGTGGAACAAGTGGAACGGTTGATGGAGTCCAGGAACTCCTGCCATGACCTTTTCTTGATCTCTTTAATGACACGGCATGCCCTGGCTCTCGCGATTCGAAAGGCGGTAAGATTGACCGCTGTTGGGCGGCATTTAAATCGGCGAAAAGCCGCACGCCTGTCCTAGATGGCTGAACGGCACTCTTCCGTCCACCAAGGCACAAGGCGCCGCTTCGGAGGGCCAGAAGACTGTGGTATGGACAGGTCAGCAGCATGATGGACCACAAGCGTGATGTGATCCACCCATTCCTGTACGTTATTGTGGCGGTCAAAGACAGCCAACCGAGTGAACAGTGGCCAGTTATCCCTGCCAATCATCCACGATGGTGGCTGCGGCTCCAGCAATACGCCATCCAGGAGATGAATGCGGATAGGGAAGTGATCGCTGGAATGAAGGTCGTCAATGACCTCCCAGTGAACAGAGTCGGTGAGGATTGGAGAGCAGAAAGATAGGTCAATGGCTGAGAATGACCCTGTAGCAGTAGAGGAATGAGTCAGAGTACCTGTGTTGAGGATGCACAACACTTGAGATGTTAGGAGGCCCTCCAAAATTCGACCTCGAGCGCAAAGACAAGTGGAGCCCCACAGGACATGATGGGCATTGAAGTCTCCCAGGAGACGAAATGGGCGGGGGAGTTGGTCGATAAGATCTGTGAGAGCGTCTAAGGTCATTGCATCCAGAGGGGGTAAGTAAAGGGAGCAAACGGTAAGCCTCCGAGGTGAATGAATTTCAACTGCAACTGCTTGCAGGTCAGTATCCAGGTGGAGGGCAGAGGAGTGGTGGTCATTATTGACAAACACAGCGACTCCGCCTTTGGCCCTTTCTCCAGTCAAGCTTTGGGCTTACATCAACCACATTCAGCCAGGGTATCCCATTGTCCTTGTAATTCTGTTCACTTACTAAGGCCCCCCCAGGGGCTCAGTACTCATTTGCTGAGTACGGGCTTGGCGACCCCGGGGTCCTGAGCTGGGAACTGGTCAGCGCCGCCAGTCTCCTGTCACCGTAACCCCCAGACATGCTTCAGCGACCACCGCATGGCGCGGGGGTGGAATGTTGTGTGCTGCGGGGAATGATAATCTTGGCTTGACCGCCTGGATCGCGAGGAAGGTAAACCTCTATAATAACCCCTCAATCTTACGGTGTGCTGCGCGCCTATAAGATGCATGGCTGTTGGGGTGGAACAGTCGCAAGCGGGCAACCTCTGGGGCACCTGCCGCGCCCCAGTTGTATAAGGCTTACCTAGGCACGCGGGGCTCTGTCTAGGTGGACTTCTAGTTCCCTAGCTGCTCGTGGGACCGAGATGGAACCCTCGAACTTTTATTCTTCTCCTGCCAGCGGAAAGGGTGGACCGCTGGTGGATTCTAACACCCAATCCAACACGAGGGCTCGTGTAGCTAGTCCTCCTGATTCAGGTAGTAGTAACAGAACGCATCCTGCTTCGCAGAATGTGTTTTTCATAATTAAAAGAAAAGATGAGAGTCTTGAAAAAGTTTCGCCATTTTATATACAGAAGGGCTTAGAAGGTATTGCTGGCACATTAAAATCTGTAAAGCGCTTGCGATATGGCACCTTGTTGGTTGAAACATCTAGCTTCCAGCAAGTCCAGAACCTTCAGAAGGCACAATTTATTGGGGAGTTTGTGATCGAGACTGAATTTAACAACACCTTGAACTACAGCAAGGGTGTTGTGACTTGCAGAGACCTCGTTGACATTCCCCAAGACGAACTGAAGGCTGAATGGTCCCGGGAAGGAATTGTCGACGTGCAACACATTATGAAACGGGTGGATGGTGCTCTCATAAAGACTGACTCATTTATCCTTACATTTAACACCACCAAATTGCCAGAGCATGTGAAGGCAGGTTTCCTACGTCTCAGTGTACGGCCTTATTACCCCAACCCCATGCGGTGTTTTAAATGCCAACACTTTGGACACACTACTCTCGGCTGTAGAGGGGAAGCCACTTGCGGGAATTGTGGTAAAGCCGCCCATGAGGGAGTTGGTTGCTCCTCTCCTCCCAAGTGTGTCAACTGCTCTGGGGATCACCCTGTGTGGAGTAGGGAATGCAGAGTTTTCCTTGAGGAACGGAAGATCCAGGAACTAAAAAACTACAAAACGCATCCCGTATAGTGAGGCGAAGAAAATTTACAAGTCCATGCAGCCACCCACGTTCGCTGCTTCCTTTTCTTCCGTTCTCAAACAACCGATGACGCTACACAAACGGAGGTTGCTACTGTCAGCACTAGCACCTGCGCTTGTCAATGTACGTGTGCTGCTGCCGTTCCTGTGAAGCCTGCTGCTCCCCCCCCCCCCCCCCCCCCCCGGCCTTCTGACCAGGCCGTGGTAGCTGACATCATGGAACTTCCTGCCCCTTCCCGGGTCCAGTCTTGTGCACTACCCAGCGCCGCTACACCCCCTACTGCTTCTGAAGTTTTGGCTCCAATGCCACCTCAGGCCAGAACATCGAAGCCAAAGACAAAGGCGAAGACTCGCCCACTGAAGGCGACTGCAGTTATACAGTCTCCTGATGTGGATCTCATTCTCTCTGACGTCTCTCTCGCCTCCTCTTCTGAGGCGATGGAGGTTGATGTCAGACTGGGGCAATCATCTCGCCCCAAAACTGAGCCTCCACCTGTTGTGGGCTCTCCTCCCCGACAGAAAGTGAGAATGAAGGTACTCCCACCTTGATAGATGGCTCCCATTATACAGTGGAACATGAATGGATTCCGGGCACATGTGGAGGAACTGAACCTCCTAGCACGACAACGCCCCCTGTGCTTGTGTTTACAGGAAACGCATTTAAAACCATCTGATGCTCCTGTACTAAGGGGCTATACGTCATATCGCAAAGATAAATATGTTGAATAATTGGTTAGTAAGTTCTGAAATATGATGCGTGAATAAGATGGCAAACGTTTATTGAAATTTGTTCCACTAACATGGCAACTAAATGCAAGATGCAGGAGATTAAAAGTTTAAATCGAAGCCATTTTAGTGAGTTGACATTTCATAAAATATCAGTCTGAAATGATTGCGTGTGAGGTACCGGGATAACTATACAATAATTACGGGTTATGGCAAAGTTTGGCAAATATGTGAAAATGTCTTTCTCTGATGAAAGTGAACAAGACCGAGCTGTAGACGAAGCAATTCACGAGAATTTAGAACAGGATATTTCCGATCGAGAAAGTGTTTATAGTGTAATTAATCAACCTCAAACCGACGTGGGCACTCAGGATGGGGTCGTAAGTCTACCTGTGATAGATGGGTCTGAAAGATTATTTTTTAGGATTCAGGAGCATGTGAGTAAGAATGCGAACCAGAAATTTGAACGAATCGATAATACTTTGAAAATATTTTTTGAGAACCAGGCAGAACGAATTGATACTACTTTGTAAACATTTTTTGAAAAGCAGATAGAACAGGCTAAAGCTCATGATGAGCGAATCGATGTCACGGTAAAATAGTTTGCAGAACAGCAGATCGCGAATACACTTGAAAAATTTTCTGAACAATTCAAATCTCTGCTCGATGAGCTAAGACAATAATTTGTTCAATTTAAACAAGACTAAGAAAAATTACCTGAAAAGATAACACAGATTGGTACTGATTTGCACTATGTGCAGTCAGTCCAGTCAACTTTATAGAAAACAGTTAGTCAAATTTCAGAAGAAGTTCAGAACTTGTCACTACACAGTACAGAACAGATTCAGATCCATTTCGTTATCCAAGAGCAGAAAATAGTTATGGAATTTAATCAGTGATTAGCACAAAAGGATGCACAGATCATGGAAAAATTAAAGAATGAATTACCATTGGTAATACAGCGGGCAGGTCTCAAGTAGCATCTGGTTCTATTTGATGAAGTAGAGAATTTTAATTCTGAATTTCAACAAATGTCAGATAAAGTAAAAGAGTTAAACAGGGCGTTGCAGGAGAGTAAAAGTTTGAATCAAGATAACCTCATCGCTTCAATGGAGAGAGATACGTGTTACTAGTAATCACTTGGTTTCACAGCGCAGAGAATGTGTACAACAACAAAATACGGCGAGCAGTATTTCGCCGGGAGCGAATAAAGTAATGCAACAGACCACAAATATATCGGTAAAGGAAAGTTTCACTAAGCACAGAAAACTGCCATCTTCATTCAAGACAGGAAGACACCTCACCTGATGCTATCTATAAAATCATATAGAGGTGTGCTTCCGAGACAGCAAAAGACTGCATTTGTAGTACTCTTCATGTAAGGGGATGCCTCTCTCTGGGCGACAGAGGCTGCAGAACAATGTCATAGCTATGACAAACTTGAAAAAACATTTTTAGACAAGTACTGGTCAACAGGCATGCAAGAAAGAAGTGTACAACCCCAAACCACAAAATTGTAAAAAAAGCTTCTCTAAAGAAGTACTTCGAAAAGTACATGAGTAACACAATATACTGCAGGTAGCCTATGTCACATGAAAATGTAATAGGAATTTTACAACAGTGACTCCGTTTGAATATTCACGATAAACTGATCAGTGTACCGGATGCCGACCTAAAAAACTTTCTATCAGTAATAGATTCAATTAAACTGACGCAGGAAGACATCAAAACATCACGGGATGAATGGCAATGGATATTTTTCCAACTATAACTATAATCGCAATCAATCCTACAACAATAATAGAGGCGTAGGAGTGAGAATAACTTCCAGCAGGGATACAACCGAAGTACATACCAGAATGCGAATTATAATTTCAACTGAAACTGTACCGACGTAATAAATAACCACGTCTCTGGCAACAAAACGATGGGTCACCTCCTGGAATAAATCGATATCACAGTGACGTACGAAGTAATCAAGCACATCACTACCACGCTAGTTCGACACCCCAGCAGATGCATTATGTTCAGATAGTGGACGTATGACAGGAACCACATCCGAACACACAATCAAAAACAAACGATAAGCTCACTGCCGCTCTCGAATGTTGGTCGCGGAGATGAATGGCGGCGACAGAAATATCGCAACACCAAATTTTCATATTATTAATTATACTAACTACAATAATTATAATGGTAATGACAATATGCAGACCAGGGTTAATGCAAACCAATCTGAAACGATTGAACTGCTCACATACAATGACGAAAAAAAACGTTAAGCAAGAAATGCGCACTGAAGTAAAGAAGTGTAAACCAACTCAGAAAGAGATAGTCCAAGATGCAGTGAAAATAAGAATTTGTAATACTCCTATTCCGGTAATCCTTGATACCTGTGCAGGTACAAAAGTAACAAATGAGGGATTTATATACAGACAGAAAACCGAAAACCAAATTCAAACGTAGTCAAAAAAAAATATCTACAAGCTGTCTCCTGTGTCTGGAATTCTTCAGAGAAAGAGGTGCCAAACAAGATTTTTTGAATGGTAAATGAGTTCTGAGGCAAAAGGGTAATAAACTGGTTATCAATTTAATAAAAACAGAGCCAATCCATGGCAAATATTGTCATTAACTGGGAGTTAAACAAGAAAAACCTAAAATTTTTCGGTTTAATGACCAGTATCTTGAATACCAAACCAATGATGCAAAAGATACCAACTTAGGTGATATTCATGATAAGGTGAGACAATCTGAGTGTTTAGATACACAGCGGCAGACCCAGCTTTTCGAACTTCTTGCACGTTATGTAAATGTATTTTCAAAAAAGCCAGGAATAATCAAAGGATATATTTACAGCATGGATGTGGTGCCCCATCAAACTTACTGTCACTCGACCTATGAACTGATATGGACCAACTGGAATGGTGTGAGGCGAGAGATAAATAGAATGTTAGGGTGGAACATACCAGAATTATCTCTGTCACCACTTAGCAATCTCCTACTTGCAGTAGCTAAAGCTGATGGTAGCGCACTACTAGTTTTAGATGCTATATAAATTAACCAAATCATCTGACAGTTTTGCGCATATTTAGAAAGCCTGAACGAACAAATGCTAAGCTTTCATGGTGTGAAGTACTTAACGAGCGTAGACCTAAAATCTTTGCAATGACAGGTTCAGCTTGCAGAAGAATCATGAAAGTATACAGCATTCATATTTGCAGGCCGAAGTTATCAATTTCCTGTGCTTCTATTTGGACTTAACGACAGCGTAGGTGTGTTTATCACGGCTCTGGATAGTGTCTTAGGACCACACCTGAGACGAAAAGTAGTTGTATATTTGGGTGATTTACTGATAGCTACTTCCACGTGGAAGGAGCACGTGGAACTAACAGAGAGTGTTACGTACGTTTGCGATGGGGGAGTCACTGACAACCCCCCCCCCCCCCCCCAAAAAAAAAAAAAAAAAAAAAAAAAAAGGAAGAAGAAACATCCAAGTTTCTATGGACATCATATCAGCTCAAGGCATCGTGCCAGAGCTAGATAAAATAGAAGCAATTAAGAGAGCGCTCATATCCGAGTATAAGAAACAACTTAGGCGTTTTATGACGAAACAGGCATTAAATAGTGAATCGTTGTTAGATCTATTGTGGAAGAATGTTCTCTTGGTTTTGACACAAGAATGTGAAAGAGCGTTCGATAAAAATTTTGCATCATCCTGATATGGTGAAAGACTTTTGCCTAATAATGGGGCTCACTCTTTATGGCTTAGGTGCACGATTGTTTCAGATAGAAAAAGAAAATGATACTGACAGCGTGAAGGTCATTGGTTTTGCGAGCAGAGTATTGTCTCAGTGTCAAAGATTATACTACATCACTGAATTGGAAACTATTACGTCTAAAGGAAACATATTAAAATTTTTGTAATCAGAAATCACTAAGTTTCACACGAAGTGTAAACTGTTGCATAAGCGAATACCTCGGTAGACACTAACACCGTACACAGGCTTTTCTGAGTATGTGAAAATATGAGCAATTTGCAGGAAGATGATGCTAGATGGAAGGTATTCCAAAAGAATTAGTGCTAAACCCAAAGAACAAATTTTACAAAATGCATAACAGAATATTTCCCTATAGAAGTGACATAAGATATGATCATTAGAGTGTGTATCCCTGAGGATTGTGTTGAAATCTTAAAAATTATACCGATAATTCCTGGGACATTTTCGATCTACAAAATGCGCTAAGAAAATTTATTTCTACTATTACTTCCCAAATCTAAAAAGAAAAGCGTTACAGATTATTAGAACGTGTGTAATATGTCAAAAAAACAAGCCTATTAACAGCAGTAATAAAGCGTAATTACACCCAACAATTCCCCCAAAATCCTTACTGTTAACGTGTATTGATATCTCAGGACCCTTACCAATAGCTAGAGGTGGAATGAAGTATTTAGTAGCGATGTATATGTATTTTCGAAATATGTAAAACTGTATGCAGCGAAATCCAGATCAGGAGGAAATGTGAAGAATCCTTCATGATTACATTCTGCAGATAGGCAAGCAGGAAAACATGTTATCTGATAACGCTAGCAATTTTACATTCCGAAAGTGGGGAAATTTAACAAAAACTAAGCTAATTTTAATGTCATGATTACATTCACAGTCGAATGGTGTAGAGAGAGTTTTTCGAGAATTTAATAGTTTTGTTCGTTCTTACACTGCCCACAGGGAAACCTTGTGGACTACCCTTATCCAATCTTTTGAAAAAAATCACAAACCATCTACCACATATATCCACAAACTACTACCCAGCTGAATTACAGTTAATAGTAAAAGAAAATAGCGAATGGCTAGAATCCTTACCTAGTGTTCCAAGTTTTAAGGTTGCGAAATGGGAAGACAAAGTCAGGGATGCATTGTCTTACTTCAGAAGAAAGACTAAGATAAAAAAGTAACTTGTGATAAAAAGGTTAAAAATTCTCAGCTGTTTCAAATAGGAGAAAAAATTCTGTAGAGAGCTTTCCAGAAATCCTCCTTATCAAAGAAAAGAAATGACAAATGGAAACACCTGTATTCACGAATACACCTTATTGAAGGTAGCTATTTCTTAGTCTGTCCTGAGACACCAAGACCAGCAGTTAACTTATTGGGATGGTCACCAACATTAAGATTTCCTACAGAACAGAGGCAATGGCTTGAGAACGCCTGATTGCCAGGAGAATTTGCAATCTTCCATTTGATTTGAATTGTAGCTTGTTCGAGACCATTGCTGCAAGAGATAGAACAATTGGCGATCGATACAAGCTAGGGGCATCGTTGCATGATCACAAATCACGTTCAATTGTACAGTGTCCTTCAGTTGAGAAAGGATCTAATCCCAAATCTGCCCCAAGACTACCACATTACTGTGCAGGTGGAGTTCGAGGATCTCTGGCTATCAGTTGGACACACGTATCTCTGTGGCATCAAGAGCGACTGCCTACCGAATGCCAAAAGAGCAATGCTGGCGCTGCTACGATTCCAATATTTCAATGGAATAGTGTCTCCTGCAGTACCGATGCTGACAACGAGAGCGTCTCTATGACAAGTCACGCTCACAGAGGCCAACCCGGGCAATCAGGCCAACTCCACAACCCATAAGTCTAAACAGCAGCTGGGCCGCTTACCCTGCCCCCACACCTGGCGATGCAGCCAGCTGTTTGAGCGAGTTAGCGATCGGCGCAGTTGTTGGATCGGTCACTGCTGCTTTAATGGCAGGTTATCAAGATTTAAATCAGTTTGAACGTGGTGATATAGTCGGCGCACGAGCGATGGGACACAGCATCCTCCAGGTAGCGATATAGTGGGGATTTTCCCAAAAGACCAGTTCACGAGTGTACAGTGAACATCAGGAATCCGGTAAAACATCAAAACTCCGACATCGCTGTGGCCGAAAAAAAGATCCTGCAAGAACGGACCAACGACGACTTAAGAGAATCGTTCAATGTGTCGGAAGTGCAACCCTTCCCCAAATTGCTGCAGATTTCAATGCTGGGCCATCAACAATTGTCACTATGTGAACCATTTAACAAAATACAATCGATATGGGTTTTCGAAGCCGAAGAGCCACTTGTGTACCCTTGATGACTGCACGACACAAAGCTTTATGCCTCACCTGGGCCTGTCAATAACGACACTGGACTGTTGATGACTAGAAACATGTTGCCTGTTCCGACGACTCTCGTTTCAAATTGTATAGAGCAGATGGACGTGCACAATCAAGTACGGAGACAACCTAACGAAAGAATTGACACTGCTTGTCAGCAGAGGCTGTTCAGTCTGGTGGAGGCTCTGTAATGGTGTGGGGCGTGTGCAGTTGGAGTGATATGGGACCCCTGATACATCTAGATACGACTCTGATAGGTGACGTATATGTAAGGATCCTATCCGATCACCTGCATCCATTCATGACCATTGTGCATTCCAATGGACTTGGGAAATTCCAGAGAGCAATGCGACACTCCACATGTCCAGAATTGCTAATGAGTGGCTCAAGAAAGACTCTTTTTAGTTTATACACTTCTGTTGGCCACCAAACTCCCCAGACATGAACATTATTGAACATATCAGGAATGCTTTGCAACGTGTTGTTCGGAAGAGATCTCCACCCCCTCGAACTCTTACGCATTTATCGACAGCCATGCAGGATTCATTGTGTCAATTCCCTCCAGTACTACTTCAGACATTAGTCCAGTCCATGCCACGTCGTGTTGCGGCACTTCTGCATGCTCACAGGGGCCCTACACGACATGAGACGTGTACCAGCTTGGCTCTTCGGTGTAGAAGATGGAAAAACCCCTGAGGCTCTCTGCTGTCTCTTCCTCTCGATTTTTGACGCGTCCTGGGGCTCTGAAATAGTTTACACCGACGGCTCGATGGCTGATGGTCACGTTGGCTTCCCCTATGCTCACACAGGACGTACTGAACAGCGCTCCTTGCCGGATGCCAGAGCTGGCGGCCATACCTCATGGTCTTGAGCATCTCCGTTCGTGCTCTGGCGAGTACTTTCTTGTGTCTAGTGACACCTCGAGCAGCTTACACGCTACTGACCAGTGCTACCCTCGCCATCTTTTGGTAGCGACCATCCAAGACTCCGTCTATGCCCAGGAACGGTCCAGTCGTTCAGTGGTGTTTGTTTAGACCCCAGGACATGTCGGAACCACAGGCAATGAACTTGCTGACAGGCTGGCCAAACAGGCTGCTCGGAAACCGCTTCTGGAGATCGGCATGTCAGCAACTGACCTGCACTCGGTATTACGCCACAAGGTTTTTCAACTTTGGGATACGGAATGGCATAACCTCTGTACGCACGATAAACTGCGTGCCATAAAGGAGACTACGAATGTGTGGAAGTCCTCCATGTTGGCCTCTCGCAGGGACTCTGGTTCTCTTCCGGCTCCGCATCGGCCGTGCTTGGGTGACCCACGGCTACCTCCTTCGCCCTGGACACCCATCTCAGTGTCGGTGCGGCGGCCGGTTGACGGTGGCCCATATTCTATTGCGCTATCCTACTTTGGCTGCCCTGCGACTTTGCCTTCGGTTACCGGACTCGTTACCGTTAATTTTAGCTGACAACGCCTCATCGACTTATTTAGTTTTACGCTTTACACGTGAGGAGTGGTTTTATCGTTCTATCTAAATTTTAGCGCAAGTCTTTTGTGTTCTCTGTTCTAGTGCTTTTAGGCTGGATGTTTTAATGTGTTGCAGAGTGTCTGGCTTATACTTTTTCATTCTCATGATCAGGCAGCCACAGTCATCTGATCTCATGTTTTCATCCCTTCTACCTATTTCTTGCGTCTCTCTGTGGTTTTCTTGTCCTATTTTCTACATTGCAGTGTTTGTTTCCTTCTGTCGTTCTTGTTTTTCCTTTCACTCGGTTTTGTGCAGTAAGTCTCGTTTGTTTTTGTCTTTCCCTCGTGGATTTGTTTTATGGGAACAAGGGACCGATGACCAAGCAGTTTGGTCTATCCCCGCCCCCCTCCCCCACCCTGAACCAACCAACCACGCATGGAAGATACCCTGCTTAAAATGATGTGTGAATATATATCAAAGATTAGTAGTTACGTATTTGTAGTGTAGTTTTAGAAAGAAGTAATTCTTAGCAGTAGAACCAGATCACAGCAAGTTACTAAATGTGCAGTTATAAAGTACATAGCACTCACATATTATCTGACACTGTAGCCGTTGGCAGAAACAAGTTTGATTTTAAAAAATTTGTAAAACAATTTTTACAACTTAAAAAATGAATTTTAAATGTAGAGATTTCCTTACATTTCTACTGTGCTTGCTGAGTTAGGATCAGCCAATATGGTAGGCACATTTAAAAAGAGAATGCTACGTTTAAAAGAAACGACGATCTGAGATAGTTCATTCGTGTGTAATAGAAACAAACTTGATGACTGTTTAAAAGTATGGATGAACTATTTTGCGAAACAAAGGAGTGATCCATTGAGAACTTAAAAAACTCTCGGGTAAGCCTCGTGAACAGGGCACCAAAAAGCACTGTTTGTAAAATTTTATGTTGGCAACATCCGGTGAACATAGAACAGCAAGCGTTCCAGCTCAACAATGCAAGTGATATCGAGTCATCTGTTACTTAGGCATGTGGAGCAAAGTAGCCAACGGACGAAAGTTGAATACAAACTGTTGAGGAAAAGACAATATGTTACATGGACAGTGAAACGCGCATATAACTTAAATGGAAATGTATGAAGCCTGAACTTGCAGACGAGAATATACAACAAATACAAGCCAATAACATTCACGAAAAAAAAATCATTTTTCATTGTGTATACATATGAAATACGAATAAAATGCAAGCCCCATACACGGATGAAAATATCAAATACAATAACATAGTTATTCCGTCATGACATTAACATTTTTTGTGTATAATTTTGTTGTAACATGCGGATCGGAGAAAGAAGAACTGATACTGCCCTTTTCATTTCATGTTGCGCCGGGAACGACCCTGGTGTCCAACCGACGCTGACTGGTCATCGGACATGCGGTCATGCACATAACTGTGAGCCAGCTGCAGACGAAAGGTGACTCGCCGTTGCCATCAGCAGATCGCTCAGTGCGAAGTCACCACATGCTCCAGTTCAACGGCCAACGGTACCTATCCGCCGGTGGAGATTTTGCGTCGTATAGAGTTAAATTTTATTCCAAACTTACGTTTTGTAGCTACTACAACTTCATCAAAAACTATACATAACTCATTTATACATGAATGTTCAAAAATGGTTCAAATGGCGCTGAGCACTATGGGACTTAACATATGAGGTCATCAGTCCCCTAGAACGTAGAACTACTTAAACCTAACTAACCTAAGGACATCACACACATACATGGCCAAGGCAGGATTCGAACCTGCGACCGTAGCGGTCGCGCGGTTCCAGACTGAAACGCCTAGAACCGATGCCGGCCGTGAATGTTCCATGAACTTTTATCTGTGCAAACACAAGTAACATGCAGGCCTGTTTAATATTTAAAAAAACTATCAAATGAATGCAAAATTAATTTATTACAGTATGAAGTTATCTTCCCCAGCAAACAAAATTGTATGAAAATCATTGTAAGTAAATGTGAAGGACAATGTCGACAGCCTATCCACGTTTTTGCTCAGGTTTTCCTTGGACATAGCCCGAATGGGAGACCTGAACTCTCCTTCCAGTGCAGTAGCATCAGAAGTCACATAAACGGCATGCAACTTAACGCTATGTCAAACTTTTCACTTATTTGTCAACGTAAATTAAATTAATGAATACTGAAACAGATAATAACTGAATTAACTGAACTTAGCATTAATGTGTAATAAGAAATAATGAACTTAAACACAAAGACTTGGAAATAGCGTACTGATACACGTGAACTTGCTCTTAAGATGTGTAAAAGTGATTTTAATAACTCTTAATATACTGACGACGAAATAATACTCTTGGATGAAGGAAATGACATTTTGTACTGTGAGTAAACATAATTCATTTGCAAAAGATAAGACTTCTCGCAATCTGAATTAAAGAAAGATTGTTGTTAGTGGAAACCTGAAGGTAAGGTGACTTCACGAGTTCCTTCAGTCTTCCAGGCAGGCTATGTGACGCCTCTAACTAAAAGTAACTACAGTGATATATGCTTAACAAAGAATATTTATCACATGTAGTGCATTGAAACTTTAGATTTTTTGGTGACATATATAAAGATTCCATGAACTACTGTATAAAGAAAAGACGCCATATCATCTCACTCTTGTCGCTTGTCTTTTTGATCTCGTTGCTTAGCTCTTGTCTTGTCTTACGCTCGTGGCTCTGCATGCCATTCGATATATTGAAGCTTGCTGCCTATTCATGAAAGCTGAACTACCTTATAATAATAATCAGTGTTGAATTTTAAAAATTTGTTGTTGCTTTGAAACGGAAACGTTTTCCTCTCCTTACTATTTACGTAAATGTGGGCTATGCTTTGTACGGGTGGAAGATCGTATGGTATTTTAATTTAAGTCCTAAAGTAGCTTAAAATTTGTTTTCTTTCATTCCTCGCGCTCTACATTCTGAACAACATGCATTTTAAATTTGCTTCCGAAGTCCGATTTTAAATTAACACAGCACGGTTATCTTTGATTGTTGAAAATTTACATTTACGTAAAACCACACTAGCAGAAGCTTGCATTAACGTTGGGTTGAGCCTGACGAAGTAATATTTCAGAATTAAAAGAATTTTCAATTCGTTTCGAGTCAGAAACAAAAATATTTAATATCCATACCAGAGATAATTTTTCGTAAGAGTGAAATATATCTGTGATCTCAGAATAATAATTTCTAACATCATGTGTTTTGTTAATTATTATTTTTTTAAAGTTCTACTTCACAACGCTGACAAAAATCAATGACTGAAATCGAGAAAGGGAAAACGCCAAAGAGAGTAAATCTGCCACGTTGGTCAGCTAGAGAGAACGCATGTGGAAGTTTGACAGATTCTTGGCCCAAAATTCTAAAAACTTGGGATTTAATCAACGATGACTGCACCGAAAAGCGTGCAATGCGAAACGAAGCGACGTGTCAAGCTCTGACGTGAGCAGCCGTGTTGCACTCCACAGTGCACTCCATTTTGACCACACCTGAGTCACCTCTTCCTGCTTGAAAAGGTCGTTATAACACCACAGAGACTTATTAAAGTGATAAAACAGGAATTCGCATCCAGGCTCGTACAGGGGATCTGCCGTCCATCAAGTGGCATTTGGGCATCTCCCCTCCTTGTTACACCGCAAAAAAAGAACGGATGGCGTCATTCTGGAGACTATCACAGATAAATGCAAGGACAATTCTAGAACTGTATCCCACACTACATATCGAGGATTTCGCGTAGTTTACGGTAAGGACGCTGGACCCCGTGGCGTCAGACGGATTTCCCAGGGCCTGTATGCACGCCTTTTGGGTTGTTTGAGTTCACCCGCGTGCCTTTCCGCCTATATAACGCTGGTCAGACGTTCCAAACATTTATGGACGAGGTCACTTGGATTATTGCTAGGTATATATAGACGATGGTTCGGTCACGTCACGCTCAGAAGCTGAGGATGTGTCACATCTACAATTACTTTTCAGCTGTCTATATGAGCATGGCCTCGTTATGAACCAATTGTCTTTGGAGCAGCAGATGTTCAATCCTCAAGGAAATCGGCCATCAAAAGAGAAGTTAGACGCAATACTTGCCTCAAGGAAATCGGCCATCAAAAGAGAAGTTAGACGCAATACTTGGATTTCCACATGTTCAAAAATCAAGGAATTACAACGCTTCCTCGGTGTCAAGAAGTGTTATCGTCTGTGGTGTCACCGCCAGACACCACACTTGCTAGGTGGTAGATTAAATCGGCCGCGGTCCATTTAGTACATGTCGGACCCGCGTGTCGCCACTGTGTGATCGCAGACCTAGCGCCACCACAAGGCAGGTCTCGTGATACGAACAAGCACTCGCCCCAGTTGGACGGACGACCTAGCTAGCGACTAGATGTACGAAGCCTTTCTCTCTCATTAGCCGAGAGACAGAATAGCCTTCAGCTAAGTTAATGGCTACGAACTAGCAAGGCGCCATTAGCCTTACAGTGATTGTAATTAAAGTCTCCTGTGTATAGTCAAGAGCGATGTACCACAATGATTGATTAAAGATAAGTATTAAGCCAGCTACGTACTTTTCTTCATAGCATTAATTACGTAGCCTGTTCCAGTACTTCACGCCCGTCTGCGTTAGTCTAGCGTGCATTTTCAGCCATCTCGACCTACAAGGTGTTGGCCCAGCTGCCGACACATCATCGTCCGTAACCACACCCTCTCAGCTGCGCCACTGAACAAATTTGTCCAAGGAAAACGAAGACCCAAGCATAAGCCAATGTGGAATCCAGGAACTGAAATAGCATTTACAGATTTGAAGGCTGCCATCGCTGAAGCCACACTCTTGGCGCACCCAATATTGCAGGCGCAACTTGCACTGATGGCTGATGCATCTGCTTCCAGAACTGGTGCTGTGCTACAACAACTTGTGGATGGACACTGCCAACGCTAACCTTCTTCAGCAAATATTTGACACCTTCGCAGCAAAACTGGGCTGCCTATGCATCCATCAAAAAGTTCAGAAACATATTGGAGAGACAGCAGTTTGGTTCGGTAACGGATCACAAGCCATTGATACACTACTTCAGACGGCGCCCAGAGAAAGCTTCACCACACGAGCTTCGACACCTTAATTGCATCGGTCCATCTACTACCAACATCATCCATGTTGGAGACGAATTAAACTTGCCAAACGACGCGCTCTCGCGCATAGAATCGTTGACGCACCCTCGCGCATAGAACATATTTCTGAAGCTGTTGACTTAAGCGATTGTCCGTCTCGCCGCATATGGATAGGGACTGGAAGGAATTTGTGTGACAATGTGTCGCATGTCAACTCAGTACAATTGGCAGACATGTCAGATCACCAGTGGGAAGCTTTGTCCCTCCGAATCTACGATTTGAACACATCCATGTAGATCTCGCATTCGCCGTTGCTGTTATGTAGAGCGGTTACGGCGGCGCGCTCGCGATGCTAATGAAATCAGATACGACCTCTCCAGCAGTAGGAAGAATACACTTACTGACTCCTAGCTGTAGACCGTTACACACGCTGGCCTGAAGATTCCCGACAACTGGATCGCCCGTTTCGGAGTACCCTGACGATCACAACTGACCAGGGGAGACAGTTCCTACGTTTTCAAAGCACTCGCTGTCTTACTTGGAATCAACTGAATCAGGACTACAGCGAAACTCTCCGCGCGTCCCTGAAAGAAGACCTCCAAACAACCATAGCGGAGCTCGTGTACGATCAACCTATACGAATTCCTGGCGATTTCTTCACCAGTGTACAAGATGAATCCACCCCTCAGAGTTTGTGAATAACCTGTGCGCACAGATAACGAAAGTTACGTCCAGTGGCGCCAAGGGATCAGCTGGATCGTCCCCCGTTCGTGTTCGACGAGCTACGTGATTTTCAATACGTTTATATCAGACATGATGGAGTGCGCAAGCAGCTGCAGCCATCCTATGGTGGACCGTACTGTGTAGTAACAGGTGCGACAAAACACAGTCCAAGTAATGGGAACATCGACGGATATCCATGTTCAGAGACTAAAGCCACTTTTTCGTGTAACCATAGATCATGACCCAGCTGCATGCACCACGGACACGACAAACACATCTGAGGTTCCACCACGCACTGCGGAGCAGCCCGCAACGGTCATCAGGAAACCACCAGCAACCTCTGCGCGAACCGTTGTCATCCGATCCGGACGATGCGTCAAGTTGAACGAGAAGTATCGGTGATACTAAGGGGGGGAGTGTACAATGTGTGTGTAGTGCAGCGCTACGTGCAAGTGACGTTCCGCGCAAATTTGTCTTTGGCTCGGCCTATGATCTACGTTTACTATTTGTTTATCCTGATATTTTATTCTGTTGTTTTGTTTGCTGTGTGACTTGAATGTCATCTTGTGTTGCGTGTTATTTTAAAGCTAATAAAGTGAATTTTGCTTACCCACAATAGCCTTCTAAATGCACATAAAGCTAAACATCATAAGAAATTTATATATGATACGTATGACATTGATACAGAAATTCATAATGTAAGTTGACGTGTTTCTGCTATTACATACAGCGCTGTCATGTTGTAGAAACCGATGTATATCTACACTATGTGATCAAAAGTATCCGGACACCCTCAAAAACTTCCATTTTTCATATTAGGTGCATTGTGCTGCCACCTACTGCCAGATACTCCACATCAGCGACCTCAATAGTTATTAGACGTGATCGGGTGTCACTTGTGTCGTAGGTCTGTACGCGGGATTTCCACACTCCTAAACGTCCCTAGGTGCACTGTTTCCGATGTGATAGTGAAGTGGAAACGTGAAGGTACACGTACAGCACAAAAGCGTATAGGCCGACCTCGTCTGTTGACTGACAGACACTGCCGACAGTTGAAGAGGGTCGTAATATGTAATAGGCAGACTCTAGCCAGACCATCACAGGAATTTCAAACTGCATCAGGATTCACTGCAAGTACTATGACAGGCGGGAGGCGAAGAAACTTGGATTTCATGGTGGAGCGGCTGCTCATAATCCACACATCACGCCGGTAAATGACAAGTGATGCCTCACTTCGCGTAACGAGCGTAAACATTGGACGACTGAACATTCGAAAAATATTGTGTGGAGTGACGAGTCACGGTACACAATGTGGCGATCCGATGGCAGGGTGTGGATACGGCAGTGCCCGGTGAACGTCATCTGCCAGTGTGTGTAGTGCCAACAGAAAATTCGGAGGCAGTGGTGTTATGGTGTGGCCGTGTTTTTCCTGGACGGGGCTTGCACCCATTGTTGTTTTGCGTGGAACTATTACAGCACAGGCTTACTCTGATGTTTTAAGCACCTTCTCGCTTCTCACTGTTGAAGTGCAATTCGGGGATGGCGATTGCATCTTTCAACGCGATCGAGCACCTGTTCATAATGCACGGCCTGTGGCGGAGTGGTTACACGATAGTAACATCCCTTTAATGGACTGGCCTGCACAGAGTCTTGACCTGAATCCTGTAGAAGACCTTTGGGGTGATTCGGAACGCCGACTTCGTGCCAGGCCTCACCGACCGACATCGATACCTCTCCTCAGTGCAGCACTCCGTGAAGAATGGACTGCCATTCCCCAAGACACCTTCCAGCATTAAACGTATGCCTGCGAGATGCTAACCACCGATGCTAAGGGTGGGCCAACACCATATTGAAATCCAGCATTATCGATGGGGGGCGCCACGAACTTGTAAGTCATTTTCAGCCAGGTGTCCGGACACTTTTGATCACATAGTGTAGTTGCTTGTTTCCCCGTATCAGACACCACTGACGATAAGTTATGCAGCCGAATATCGGCTTGGCTAAGGAACATTTCAAGTGCAGCTCATGGTGTTTAGAAGAAGTCATTTAACAACTATCTAGAAGCTGCAGAGCACCAAGCATTCAAGATTATATAATAACCAGTACTAAGTAGTAAGTCCCCCCCCCCCCCCCCCATGAACCATGGACCTTGCCGTTGGTGGGGAGGCTTGCCTGCCTCAACGATACAGATAGCCGTACCGTAGGTGCAACCACAACGGAGGGGTATCTGTTGAGAGGCCAGACAAACATGTGGTTCCTGAAGAGGGGCAGCAGCCTTTTCAGTAGTTGCAGGGGCAACAGTCTGGATGATTGACTGATCTGGCCTTGTAACTGTAGTGGACTGGCCAGACAGCCAGTCCACTATGACCGGTAGCCGAAAGGCACGCGTTAAGCTCACGCAGACTGGCGTGAGGTCTGGAACAGTTACGGGAATTTTTAGTAGCAAATAAAGTACGTAGTTGATGTAATACTTAACTTTAATCCATAATTGTAGAACATCGGTCTGACGGTACAGGCATCACAAGTTAAATATCTATTGATAATGGCGCCTTGCTAGGTCGTAGCAAATGACGTAGCTGAAGGCTATGCTAACTATCGTCTCGGCATATGAGAGCGTATTTGTCAGTGTAGCATCGCTAGCAAAGTCGGCTGTACAACTGGGGCGAGTGCTAGGAAGTCTCTCTAGACCTGCCGCGTGGTGGCGCTCGGTCTGCAATCACTGACAGTGGCGACACGCGGGTCCGACGTATACTAACGTACCGCGGCCGATTTAAAGTCTACCACCTAGCAAGTGTGGTGTCTGGCGGTGACACCACAGTAACATTAACCAAAACGGCCTTGCTGTTGTGGTACTGCGAACGGCTGAAAGCAAGGGGAAACTACAGCCGTAATTTTTCACGAGGGCATGCAGCTTTACTGTATGGTTAAATGATGGTGGCGTCCTCTTGGGTAAAATATTCCGGAGGTAAAATAGTCCCCCATTCGGATCTCCGGTCGGGGACTACTCAGGAGGACGTCGTTATCAGCAGAAAGAAAACTGGCGTTCTACGGATCGGAGCGTGGAATGTCAGATCTCTTAATCGGGCAGGTAGGTTAGAAAACTTAAAAACGTAAATGGATAGGTTTAAGTTAGATATAGTGGGAATTACTGAAGTTCGGTGGCAGGAGGAACAAGACTTCTGGTCAGGTGAATACAGGGTTATAAATACAAAATCAAATAGGGGTAATGCAGCAGTAGGTTTAATAATGAATAAAAAAAATACGACTGCGCGTAAGCTACTACAAACAGCACAGTGAACGTATTATAGTGGCCAAGATAGATATGAAGCCCATGCCTATAACAGTAATACAAGTTTATATGCCAACTAGCTCTGCAGACGATGAAGAAATTGAAGAAATGTATGTTGAGATAAAAGAAATTATTCAGGTAGTGAAGGGAGACGAAAATTTAATAGTCATGGGTGACTGGAATTCGACAGTAGGAAAAGGGAGAGAAGGAAACATAGTAGGTGAATATGGATTGGGGCTTAGAAATGAAGGAGGAAGCCGTCTGGTAGAATTTTGCACAGAGCATAACTTAATCATAGCTAACACTTGGTTCAAGAATCATAAAAGAAGGTTGTATACAAGGAAAATCCTGGAGATACTAATAGGTATCAGATAGATTATATAATGGTAAGACAGAGATTTAGGAACCAGGTGTTAAATTGTAAGATATTTCCAGGAGCAGATGTGGACTCTAACCACAATCTGTTGGTTATGAACTGTAGATTAAAACTGAAGAAACTGCAAAAAGGTGGGAATTTAAGGAGATTGGACCTGGATAAACTGAAAGAACCAGAGGTGGTACAGGGTTTCAAGGAGAGCGTAAGGGAACAATTGACAGGAATGGCGGAAAGAAATACAGTAGAAGAAAAATGGGTAGCTCTGAGGGATGAAGTAGTGAAGGTGGCAGAGGATCAAGTAGGTAAAAAGACGAGGGCTAGTAGAAATCATTGGGTAACAGAAGAAATATTGAATTTAATTTATGAAAGGAGAAAATATAAAAATGCAGTAAATGAAGCAGGCAAAAAGGAATACAAACGTCTCAAAAATGAGATCGAGAGGAAGTGCAAAATGGCTAAGCAGGCATGGCTAGAGGACAAAAAAAATGGTTCAAATGGCTCTGAGCACTATGGGACTTAACAGCTATGGTCATCAGTCCCCTAGAACTTAGAACTACTTAAACCTAACTAACCTAAGGACAGCACACAACACCCAGTCATCACGAGACAGAGAAAAACCTGATCCCGCCGGGAATCGAACCCGGGAATCCGGGCGTGGGAAGCGAGAACGCTACCGCACGACCACGAGCTGCGGACTAGAGGACAAATGTAAGGATGTAGAGGCTTATCTCACTAGGGGTAAGATAGATACAGCCTACAGGAAAATTAAAGAGACCTTTGGAGAATAGAGAACCACTAATATGAACATCAAGAGCTCAGATGGAAACCCAGTTCTAAGCAAAGAAGGGAAAGCGGAAAGGTGGAAGGAGTATATAGAGGGTCTATACAAGGGCGATGTACTTGAGGACAATATTATGGAAATGGAAGACGATGTAGATGAAGATGAAATGGGAGATACAATACTGCGTGAAGAGTTTGACAGAGCACTGAAAGACCTGAGTCGAAACAAGACCCCGGGAGTAGACGACATTCCATTAGAAGTACTGACGGCCTTGGGAGAGCCAATCCTGACAAAACTCTACCATCCGGTGAGCAAGGTGTACGAGACAGGTGAAATACCCTCAGACTTCATGAAGAATATAATAATTCCAATCCCAAAGAAAGCAGGTGTTGACAGATGTGAAAATTACCGAACTATCTAAGTTTAATAAGTCACGGCTGCAAAATACTAACGCGAATTATTTACAGACGAATGGAGGATAATGGAATGTAGTCGAATTAAGTCAGGTGATGCTGAGGGAATTAGATTAGGAAATGAGACACTTAAAGTAGTAAAGGAGCTTTGCTATTTGGGGAGCATAATAACTGATGATGGTCGAAGTAGAGAGGATATAAAATGTAGACTGGCAATGGCAAGGAAAGCGTTTCTGAAAAAGAGAAATTTGTTAACATCGAGTGTAGATTTAAGTGTCAGGAAGTCGTTTCTGAAAGTATTTGTATGGAGTGTAGCCATGTATGGAAGTGAAACATTGGCAATAAATAGTTTGGACAAGAAGAGAATAGAAGCTTTTGAAATGTGGTGCTACAGAAGAATGTTGAAGATTAGATGGTTAGATCACGTAACTAATGAGGAGGTACTGAATAGGATTGGGGAGTAGAGAAGTTTGTGGCACAACTTGACTAGAAGAAGGGATCGGTTGGTAGGACATGTCCTGAGGCATCAAGGGATCACAAATTTAGCATTGGAGGGCAGTGTGGAGGGCAAAAATCGTAGAGGGAGACCAAGAGATGAATACACTGAACAGATTCAGAAGGATTTAGGTTGCAGTAGGAACTGGGAGATGAAGGAGCTTGCACAGGATAGAGTAGCATGGAGAGCTGCATCAAACCAGTCTCAGGACTGAAGACCACAACAACAACAAGTAGTAAGTCAGCGTTGTCGAACCTGGACGCGCAGAGTTCCTGAAACCAGATCCAGGTGCAAATAAATTCCGCAAGAATGCCCAACGATTAGTAATTATTACAGCCCTGATAGAAATAGAGACTCAATTTAAATAATCTGACAAATCACAACTGATAAAAATTTCAACATACACGGATATTCTAGCGCTTGCGGAGATTAGCTACTGTATTTATTATTGCCCATAATCCTTTACTTTAATGAGACCTATTCAGTGCTGAACTTCATTGAATAACCACCATAAATGGCAATCATTATGATAAACACGAGCTGCTAGTCAGAAGAACACTATTAAATACAGGAGCGAAATCATCACAAATTTTGAGAACAATATTTGACCTAATTTTCTCTAACACCTACCAAATTTTGTTAAAATCCAAATAACCATCAGGGTAACCTTGGACTGTCGCATCAGTCGATCACGAGTACAATGTTATGGTCAACTGAAACCATACCATTAGTTTTATCATTTTTTTTCCTTATTCAGGAGCTGCATTATGAGACTTTGACGATAGTGCTTGTGCCCTGTTGTCGTTGGCCGATCTTGTTACAAGGTGCAGTAGTTCTACCGATAGGCCGGGACGCAGCGAGGCTCTTTCCAGTTCGTTACTTCTGAACACACTGATCCAAACATTTGCAGAAAAACATTTCCCTATCTGCAGCCGTCTTGGCCTCTCAGCAGCAATGGTTACTAAAATGTGATAACCGACGGAATAGATAAGAATTAAAATAGTGACAGTTGCACTAGGTGAACCAGCACACTCGATATGTACGAGGGTCGGTTTGAAAGCAAGAACCGATAGCGCATCGTGTCCGCGCATCCTGTCACGTGACGTCCGTTCACGGTAGGCTACTCTTGGCCAGTCTCTCTATATGCCGCCATTACGTCTCTGCCGGACGACGCTAACCGGCTGAATGCCCGAGAAATTTTCAAGACGAGACTGCTCTTTGCGGTGGGTAAGACTGCTCTTTGGGGTGGGCGGAGACGTGTGAGGGAAACGCTGACGTAATCGGCGGTAACAACAGAACCTGCAACTTTTAGCTTCAGAACCCAATTTTGACATCACAACTGCTAGGTCACTGGCGTTGGCAGAAATGAAAACATAGGGAATCGACATGTAGCGTTCTGGACAAATCCGATACGTCAGGAAACCTAACGACGATCCCATCAGATATATTTTATGGTGCCACTTACATGCAGGTACCATTGTTAACACAGTGGTTATCGCAAAGCGTGAACGTGCGTTTTTTTTCCCCCAATTCTTGCTCTAAGGAGGCTAGGCAGCCTGCCAGCTTCTTGATATACAAAATATCTAATAATACACCAATACTTCAATATAAAGCTCCAAAAGCGGCAGTACTTTTACAATGCGCAGCCGATATTTCTATATGCAGGTAAGTCGATACCTCTTCTATCGATATATATTATTTTCGATATTCGCGTTCCTTTGACGAAAATGTTTTAAATATCGATACATCGAATTCCCGATATTTTGCAAAATTTATGCAGTCCTTGTTCATACATCAACATGGCCCGTAACCATGACTTGGATTGTGAGTTTGCGATACTTTTCAACGCATCTGTTAAGCCGTCACCAAGCTAGCCCCTGCGGGGCGGCAACACATCTAAACACCACACAGGACCGAGGTTGTCTCTGCCCAAGGCGTATGCAATAGTAAACATCGGCTGTTTTGGAAACAGACATTCCGCGTACTACTTCCTGCATAAGGAGTTCGAGATGGCCTGCAGGAATTATTACTACAGCAACTTCTGATTGGCTGGCCAATACTATTTAAAGGCTAGAACCAGTACTGGACCTTAGTTCACGCCGAATACCGACCTCAAGGACGTCTCCACGGAAGACTACGTCTTCACCATCGGAATGGGACTTGGAATTAAGTGTATGTGTGTTACCACGGACTCTTGTGGAAAACGCAGAAGTTATCTTCTTTTCCCTCATTTATTTTTGGCTTTGTCATTGTGACTTTTCGTTGCTATTCAGTCATTTCCATGTAGACTCACATAAATAAAAGTTGTGTTGTAAAAACTTTCAAAATGTCAGTTACAACAACATCCATGTTGTGCAGTAATTGTATGAAAAAAATCTGTTGCAAATACAGTAGTGCAAATGTTAAATCATAGACTAAACTTACTCGAAGAGGGGACACAAAGGAAACGTCAGGAATGGTTTTATGAGACAGAGTACCACAATATGCGGTATGGTGTGCACAACAAAACTGTGATTTGTGCTCCACGTGTCTCATTAACTACATTTGTGACTGGAGGATCTCCTGTTGCATCATAAAATACGCAATGAAGGGAAACCTAGTGAAGTGCATCTACGATCTATGGAAAAGGACTAGAAGCCTACCACAGTGGCAAGTGCTTGTGCAGATTGTGGATACGCCAACTCCTTCGTAGTCGAGGAAGAACAGTTTCACACTCTCATATGGGATATGAGGGAACAGGACATATAGAAGTTATTCCGGATTACACAACAGAGGTAAAAACACTGATGAGCAAAAACATTATGAACACCTGCTTAATAGCTTGTCTCTGTCTTTGGCACGATATATGTCACCAACAGTTTCGTGGTAGGTTTGTGAAGAATGTGGCATTAGATGTCTGTACACAGGTTATGTAATCCGCATAAATGATGGGCCGCTGATTTGCGTCTGCGGTCGCCCAACAGCATCGCAGATGGGTTCCATAGGATTTTCGTCAGGCGAATTTGTTCGCCTAGATATCAATGTGAAATCACTATAATGTTCCTCAAACAACTGTAAAATTGTTCTGGCTCAGAGACACGGACAATTACACTGCTGAAAGATGACATGGCCATCGTGGAAGACATCGAACATCAAGGAATGCAGGTGGTTCGTAGCTGTGAGCGTGTCTTCGATTACTATCACAGGTCCCATGCAAAAGCAGGAGAATGTCTCCTATAGCACAACACTGCTCCCATCAGCCTGCGTCCGTGGCGTGCTGCACGCTTCGAGCCGCCATTCATCTCAGTGACGGCTTTTGTCAAGACGACCATCGACCTCGCGTAGCAAAAATATGATTCACCCGAAGAGCCGACACGTTTCCATTTATCAACGGTTAAATCCCGACAGTCCCGTGCCCAATGCAATCGTAATTGACGATATCATTGGGTCAAGATGTGAATACTTAGGGATAGTCTGCTGCGGAGTTCAACGTTCAACAATTTACGATGGACGATGTGCCTCCACCAGCACTGTGCTCTTTCGGCAGAGTTGCCACAGATCACTATCTATCCTACTTTACAGAGCTAAATTTCACTGTTAAACTGAAATGTCGCATAACAAAGATACAAGGAAAGTGATGAAGCAACAATATTTGTAAACACTGAAGGGCAAGTCTACAGAACAGCTATTTTTTTTATGGTTTTAGGGCGCAAAACTGCTAAGGTCATCAGCGTCCATTCTGTGGCTTAGTGAAGCGTAAAATACCGAAATTTATGTCAGCATCAATGGGAACGAAGCTAAAAAAGGAGGGAAAAAATGGCTCTGAGCACTATGGGACTCAACTGCTGAGGTCATTAGTCCCCTAGAACTTAGAACTAGTTAAACCTAACTAACCTAAGGACATCACAAACATCCATGCCCGAGGCAGGATTCGAACCTGCGACCGTAGCGGTCTTGCAGTTCCAGACTGCAGCGCCTTTAACCGCACGGCCACTTCGGCCGGCAAAAAGGAGGGAAAATAAAAGCAAAAGGACAAACGTAGAAAACCGCCATTGAAGGAAGGTTGTTTTACCCGAAAAGAGCTTCAAATGACCGATGTCATCTCACTGACACTGATAAACTCAAGGACGCGATCGGCTGAGCGCGTGCCATCTGATAAAAGGGGAGATGTATCAGGCGACAGCTGTAAATGGGCGCGTAGCGCATTAAAATAGGGGCACTGAAGTGAAAGGTGTCTCACCGTCCACGGTTGAGATGGCTAAAAAGACAGTGGCCAATCCGAAGTCTAGTTAAAATTCCCTCCTACCGACGACGAGGCCGGGAGGTAGAGGTCCAAGAAACAGGGAAGAGGTTTTATGTCCCATAATTTACTATTGGAAAGTGCAGACCAATGTGTGTGCCATAAAAGAGCAACACGACGACATAATACACTTTGTAGGTCGGCAAAGGGAACCATGCGAGCAACAGGCCGAGGAAGAGAGACTGCAGCCTTTGTCGCTATATCGGCTGCCTCGTTTCCGCGAATACCAACATGACCTGGGCCCCACAGGAATGCCACAGAGCGGCATGCGGAGCATGTGGGGGCAGTCCTGAATCTGGTGCACCAGAGGGTGGACGGGATAAAGAGCTTGGAGCTTGAAAAGAGAGCTGAGCGAACCCGAACATATACTGTATCTGCTTATGGCGACGGACGCATTGGACAGCCTGGAGAACAGCGTAAAGCTCCGCAGTAAAAACCGAAAACTGGTCGGGAAGCCAAAATGTAAAAGGGGTGTCGCCAACAATATAGGCACTCCCAACATCAAAGCTGGTCTTTAAGCTGTTAGTGTAAATAAATGTGGCATCCTCCATTCGTATGCCTAGAACAGCAAATGCCCAACAAACTATAAGGAGGGTACTATCCTTGAAAAGCTGGCAAAGGTCACGGAGAAGACAGGTGTGGAGGCGAAGCCAAGGTGGCGCCATACCCCCATTTGTCAAGAAAGATTTAGGAAACTGGAAGGAAAGGGAGATGGAGGTGGACTCCCAGTGGTAATAGAGGGGAAGGGCGGCCTGCATACCCTAAATCCAAGGAGGCGTTGAAAAAAAGGACATGGGTCGGATGAACAGGCATGGAAGTCAGATGACTAGCGTAACGACTCAGAAGGAAAGCTCGCCAATTGGACAGCGGAGGTTCAACAGTCTCAGCGTGAAGACTCTCCACGGCGTTGGTGTAAAAAACTCCAGACGCTAAACGCAATCCACGGAGGTGAATAGAGTCTGGACGCCGAAGAATAGACGGCCATGCAGAGGAGTAAACTATGCTTCCACAGTCGAGGGCACTACGGGGCGATATAGGCGGAGGAGGTCCACTCAATCCGCTCCCCAGAAGATACCACTCAGAACACGGAGGGTGTCCAGGCATCGCAGACAGCGGGCTGAGAGATATGAAACATGGGAATACCAGCATAGTTTTCTGTGAAACATAAGTCCCAAGAATTGGGCGACGTCCGAGAACGGAAGGTTGACAGGGCCTACATGTAGGGAAGGTGGATAAAACTCCATACGACGCCATAAATTTACACAGACTGTCTTACTGGGGGAAATCGGAAGCCGGTTTCGATGCTCCATGTGAGGAGGCGATCGAGACAAACTCGAAGACTTCGTTCAAGAAGGCTGGTCCGTTGAGAGCTGTAGTGGAGCGTAAAATCGTCGACATAGAGGGAGCCCGAGACATCAGGAAGGAGACAATCCGTAATTGGATTTATGGCTATAGCAAACAGTAAAAAACTTAGCACTGAGGCCTGGGGCACCCCGTTTCCTTGGGAGGAAGTGCATAAGAGAGTAGTGTTCACTCACACCTTAATGTGCCCTCTGTTATAAATTCAGGGATGAAAAGGGGTCGCCGACCTCGAAAACCCCAAGACAACAGTATGCGGAGGATGCTAGTCCTCCAACAGGTATCGTATGCCCTCTCCAAAAAATATAGTTACCGTTAGGCGTTTCCTGAGAAAATTGTTCATGATATAAGTGGAGAGCAACAAGATGGTCAACTGCAGAACGATGCTTTGGGAAACCGCACTGATCAGGTGTTAAAAGGTTTTGGGACTCCAGCCACTAGCCTAAACGGCAGTTTACCATGTGCTCCAAAACCTTACATACACTACTCGGGAGAGAGATGGGGCAATAGCTAGACTTCGGAACAGGAATGACGATAGCTTCCCGCCATCTTCTGGGAAAGGTACTGCCTGTCCAAATTCAATTATGAAGGCGAAGGAGGTAATTCAGACTGTGGTATGATAAATGCAGCAACATTTGGACGTGGATGCCATCTGGTCCTGGGGCGGAAGAGCGAGAGCAAGTGAGTGCGTGTTGGAGTTCCCGCATAGAAAAAACGTTATTATAGCTTTCGCGATTTTGAGAGGAGAAAACAAGAGGCTGCACTTCTGCTGCTCGTTTCTTCGGGTAATTTGAAGAGCTCGAAGTCTCAGCAAAGCGTTGACCCAATGAGTTAGAAATTGCGACTGAGTCCAATAATGTATCTTGCGCGAAAGTTAGCCCAGAGATCGGGGAGAAACTAGACATGCCAGGTAACAGTCAAATTCGACTCCGAACTACAGATGAAGGAGTGAAGGTGTTAAAGGAGCCAGTAAAGAAGTCCCAGCTTGCCTTCTTGCTATCGTGGATGATGCGATGGCAATGCGAACATAACTGCTTATAGCGCATACAGTTGGCCAACGTAGGATGGTGGTGGAAAAAATACCTTCACGAGTAGGCTATTTTTGGAAGTCCGGGTGTCCAAATTTGGGGCTTGTGACTTAGCAGGAACTGATGAAGGTTGAGCCTTAGAGTGACAGGGTGATAGTGGGGGAAGTTGAATGGGCTATCTTCGGCCTGGCCGATCTGACCACCGTGGTGCTAAAGGTGAGATCGCAAGTCTGCGTGGCTACCTCCTTAGCAGGTCGAGCAGAGGCGAGGATAGTGCTATTTTTACCTGCTGGGAGCATAGTGAGCTTTCTACTGGCTAATAACTTACGAGCAGCAATCGTAGACACCTTTTCCTTCACTCGGACTTCCTGAATAATTCGTTCATCTTTAAAAATAGGGCAATCTCTATATGAAGCAGCGTGGTCGTTCATACAGTTGACGCAATAATGGGATGGAGGTGGAGAATCACCCTCATGTGCATCCCTGTCACAGATAATGCATTTGACCGTATTGGAACACGACCGGCTGGTATGATTGAACCACTGACACCGATAGCAACGTGTAGGGATGGGGATGCAAGGCCGAACTGAATTTATCTCATATCCCGCTTTAATGTTCGATGGAAGTGGATGTGGAGGGAGGGATGTGGAAAGGGAAGGTACGCAGCCCGAAAAGGAAAGAGAGCTGCACTAGTTCGGTGTCCATTGCACAAAAGAGTTACATTGCTAATGAGGCATGTTACCCATTTCTATAAGACATGAATTTTATTATGTAAAATAGGCATTTAGAGGACTCAGGCCTAAGACCGTACTGTAGGAATAGTCCATGAAAAAAATTATAATCCCTAAATAGACTTATACGGCTGGTGGGAGGCAGTTACACTCTCCGAACTTGATATCTTGCTTCAGTTGAACAGTTCAGGAACTCTAAATTACCAAGTTAATACCCCTCTGTATATTGTACTTGATGCCTCAGCCTGGAACAACCATTTTCGACAGCAGACAGTGAACCATGATATGAAGAAACTCCTAAACAAAATTTTTCAAGCATCCCTTTCTGGAACGACAATGAAAGCCTTGAGATTTTATATACCAGACTCAGAAGATATGCTACTGTTAACGTCAATTAAATGAAATTGAAGGAGTGAACCGAGATACACTTGTATGCATTTGCACCAAGGGTGGGCAACCAGTGGCCCGAGGGCTGGATCCAGCACTCGATTGATTCCGGTCTGGTCCACAGAAGAAATTCGTTGAAGAGAGAGCAAGACGCTTGTATTGTACCCCGCCCAGCACACATTTCCAAGTATTTCCGCCTACACTCGACTCGCCACAGGTTAGCAGCTCATGGCGCAAACCAGTGACTCGCCACAGGTTAGCAGCTCATGGCGCAAACCAGTGAAAGTTTTGATTAGTATTTGCTTACGCAGTGCCATTTCACTGCCACTGCATTTGAACAGCACGTTTCCAGTTTGAGTGTGAATTACCATCTGAGGGTGAGTGTTGTCATATTGTCAGTACTAGGAATATTGTCGAACATTATTGATGCTGACCTAAGTATTCTCTGTATTACAAACAAGTATTGACTATGTGAGGGCGAGTATTATTGGTTTGAACATTTGCCATTCTGCGTTCGCATTTAGCCAGTTTCGTTTCTGTACTATACACTCGATATAATGTAATCTAAGTTCAAGCAATTTAGACTTTTAAACTTTTTAAAATAAACAAAAAAATAAAAGCTTAATATACAGTGTTTGAGACATAACAGTCCATTGAAACCCATTTAAACCATGCAAGTCCTGTAATTGGTAGGAACATCTAGCATTAGCGTAATTAGGTGATATTGGTCAAAGCTGAGATGGATTTGTATTGAAATAACAACTAAATTCAAGTCTGTTTTATTTAAATGAAAAAACCAAGTGAGAGAATCAGAATTGATTAGAAAATTAAAATGTAATTAGCAAAAATATCATAAGTGGCGTGTAAACATAGGTAGTTCTTCAGGTATTTTGTCAATAATAAATAGAAGACCTACATCGCCACACTCAATGGGTGACTTGGAAACATATATATTGGTAAGAACATTTTCTGATCCATGTATCTTTTGCATTTGATAAAAATAGTGAAAGTGTTGTTAATATTTCATATTTGAGTATTTTCACATTTACCAAATATTAAATGTTTAAAGTTCGATAAATGTATTCATTCCATAAGTGCCAATGCAATTGATGAAATTTGTCATTAATGTTAAGACAACAGTTTTAATCGTAATTTTATTGTTGGGATTTAGATATAAGGGGCAGCCATATTGGCACTGGAGGGCAGTATTTTATTAGACTCCCTGCAAGAAGCATGTAATGACATAAGGAAGATGTGTTGTAAGCATGTCAGTACAATGATGAAATATTTTTAGAATAAAAGTTCTGAACCTTAACGTATGTATTTATTGAACATGCTGTAACAACCATGTTGCAGCCAACTACATGAGTCTGAGGTAGCAGCAGATAAATGAATGAGTACACCCTACAAAATTATATGCTTTGTTAAATAAAAAATTTCACATGTTACAGAAACAACACGTCTATATGGTCAGTCATCAAATGTATTTTTGGACAAGTGTTTTAAAAATGGTTACTAATAGTGTTTGAAATTCAGTGTATTAATATCCAAACAACCTCGGGTGACCTACCCATGGAGCATAAAATGACATTGTTACTCTTGCTTGCTTGTCGTCTGGGACTGCCTATGTCACTGAAATAATAAGTTTTTCTCGTATTAACAGTTTATTCCATGATATTTCAAAATGCATGGCATCCCATCTTCAAATGTTCACATTTCTTTACATGTGGTAGATGCTGCTTCTTTACTAACAGCGTTGCAGAATTTCGCAACAGGAGTTTCTAAGACAGCTGTTGTAAAACGTAAGTAAAGAAAGGATGCCCACAACGCTTCTTTAAATTTAAAAAATTTAGTTGGCTTGAACATAACATTAAAGTACACTGAAAACGTGTTGGTGTGGCATGTCGGGAAAGCAGGGCCATCCATCTTGGCGTGTTAGCCTACAAACATTAACTTAATAGACGCAATAGTTTTGATAAAACGTGCCGTAAGCGCTGCTGTCGCGTCATGTGATGAGGCCGCCCGCGAGCTTAAGGAAGTATTTGCATCAGGGCCATGTCTGATTTATAACAAACAGGTGCATACTGTGACAGAGAGATACCCATATTTGTATTGTATATTTTGTTAAGGCGATGATCTTAGTGCTGTGGCCTTCTCCACCAGACATCACGGCGCCTAGAGTATCAGCAACCAAACTGACAGCCTGCACCCGCAGGTTGCCCGCTTCGCAGGCACACCGAAGCACCACACAACCGAAAGGCAATATTGATGAACGGCCACAACAACACCACAGCAAAGTGGCCACTACCGGCCCATAAACATAAGGAAGAGGTCGCTGCACATCCCGGAACTATTTTCACACGTCAAACCATGAGATGGAAAATAGTTCCAAGGTACTCATCCGCCGAAGCGCTATAAAGGCCGGCGCTCGGCCTTACATCGGCAGTTCATCGACCGCCAGCAGACATAGATAGCTGCCTCCCTGGCAGCCCAGCTTGGATCTTCTCGCTGATCTCTGGATTAGGCTTGGTATATCGGAGAAGTCTCTGGCGGAGACTAGTAGGAAATTATTTCAGTTGTTTTCTATATTATTCTTGTATGTAGTTGTGATTCGAAGGCGGATCACTGTTTTGTGTTGGTGTTATACTTGGAGAATTTGTTTTAGGTAATTGAACAGTCCAATAAATTGTTTTCTGACTATGATCGTTAGTTTCTTCTGCTTATGCAGACGTATCACTTAGAATACTCATCTCTTTCACTGCTGTGCGCGTGAATACACGTCCTGCTACGACCTTCCCCTGGTATTGTGGATGTGTGTATGTGCGCTGCTTGGATTTCCCTACAATGATATGGACGTCTGAACACGTCCTGCACTGCCGATCTCACTGCTGTGTACGAATTACTTCCGTATCTCTGTGAATAGAACATATCAAGTATTTGTCATACAGCATATATGCCCCATTTTGTGGTATCATTTGAAAAAAAAAACTCGTTTCGGTATGTTTAAGCGTTTATGACCCCATGATTCAGGATGTGCAAGGATGTGAGTGAGCACATCGTGTGCAACCGTCCTTCAGATATAGAATCCAATAACTCGAGAACGCGGTGGGATATTCTCTCAATATCAAATAAAATTTCGATATCTCATCTACATTTCATTTGCTACAATGTAGGAACTAAAGTCAACCATATGCAAAGTTTATGCAATGCATTTTTACCTCTGCAAACTCTTAGAATTTCGTGCAATGTTTTACGTGCAGCACAGTAAGTATAAAGGATAACGAGAAAAAAATTCAGTTCTCTATGGAGTGAAGATATAAGACTGTTAAGTGTGCTGGCGTAAGCTGTCGCCAGCACACTAGATGGGAAAGAGGTGGCGAAACGATCGATGATAGGCACAAGCAACGCGCCGGGGAGAGGCCAAAAACAGACTCGCAGCCAACGTGCCGCCAACACCTCTCGACCGCCAGTACTTAGATGGCCGTCACAGGCAGGAGAAGCCACTCAGTCATGCAGTGAGTCAACGAGTCGAGTAATTAGTTGCAGCCCAGTGGGAGTCACATTGGCAGTTACCTCAGCCACTCAGGGTCAGTCATACCTAGCGGCCAGAGCAATGTGCTTGGTGAGACTTGTACTTCAACACTGTGTGGTTAACGTGGATTATTATGAAAGAGCATGTACCGCAACAACTGCACTATCTTCAGTAACTTCTTGTTTTTATGAATAAAGAACCCTGTTAATATATGCATGTAGTTTGTGTAATAGAAAGATGATGATGATGATGAGGTCCCATACTCCGAGGAGCGTAGGTGACGATTCGGGAGACTACCAGCCACCAAACAAATCCTCTCGTTGCTTCCCATGGTACAAGCCTACAGCGAAAACGAGACAACACAAAAGTAAGATCTCAAATATCAGATTTTTTAACTAATAGTTTTCGAAGAAGTGGATGATAAGTATGGTATTTCATATCGGCCAGAAAACCATCTCTAAGCACGGCCACCAGCGTTTGGCGAGCAGCACAGGAATAACAAAAGCCGGGCAGCACGGAATGTAACGAGCATGTCTGTAGCAGCGAAAGAGTTATGGTTCCAGAAGAAGTCCTACAATCAACAAGAATAGACGAAGTAATGTGTGTGCTGTTATACACGTACAAGACAGGCAACTAGGTCATCAAGTTAACATAAATCAGAGACTTGGATCACGAACCTACTTCGCCATCTCTAAAAAAGCATCTCTCATAACGATTGAATTTCCTTCATGTTTTAGGAACATTCGTGAAAGATATGGCGCCAATGATGTCTTTAAGTGTCTGTTAGATGATTATACAGGAGCATCTTTCAGCAACGCGTACAGCAGATCCGAGAAGACATATGACGTTGCATTGTGTAATGCGGTGGTATCATCAGCATTCTATCATCTGATGACACTTTCGTAACACGGGAAAGCTGGTGCCTCGGCTTCCCATTCCGGAGCTCATTCGTGCACTTCCTGTAACATATCTTCAAGAAATGTTTCTACGAGCAGAAAGTGATCTGTGGTAACCATTCTTTGGTCTTTGGGAAATCAACAAAAATAAATTCTTAACAGAGACTTACAAGAAAAACATCTTCCAAGTCAACTTAATTACTACCGTCTACAAGTACAAAGGTTATTAGTACAGGAATAACCGTCAATTTTATCAAACTCTAGAGCTGCATCAACAGTTTTGCGTCATTCTGTCAGTCACGCAACTGAATCAAAGGCCCGCAACTAGCAAATCAAAAAATTATCTCAACTACAAAAGGAGGGTTTCTTCGACGAAACTGTTCACTTCTTTAGAGATTTCAACGCTCACGACTCCACAGAGTTGTCGCCTTCGTACTATAATGCACAGGGCCACTCTAAAGCTCCAGTTCCACTAGCCACTGCTTGGGGAGCCAAGCTCAGAGCGACGCCAGGCGCAATATTTGTGTACAGTACGCATCGCAGTCAGTAGAGAAAACTGACATGGGTGAAATTATACGAGGGAAATGGGATTCTTTCGGGAGTGAAGGGCAAATGGTAAGTCGCTTGTGCGGAAAAATGTTCTCGAACCGGCCCTGATAATGTATCAAAAAAGTATTCGGCCCTGATAATGTATCAAAAAAGTATTAACTAACAAGCAAGTGGGGAAACTACGAGTATAGTATAGGGGTGGAAGACAGACGTACAAGTGGTGACTGCTAACATTCTGTGCATAACAGCGGGATATAGTGGCTCACTTTCAGAGATGAAGTAAACGTAAGACAATAAATTTTTGGGTAATAAATCTTGTACACAAAAAGCTGCTCACAAAATACGGAATATTTGATGGCGAAAACACGTATAGACTGTTACAGCCCGCCTTTCCAACGTTTATTGTTTAAAAAAGAGTGACTACCATGGCTGGCAACCACCCAAGGCAGCCGGGATCGATTCCGGCAGTAGAATTACTTTTTTTCTGCTTCTTTTATGCGATTTGTCTCGACTTCGCTCGGCCTAGATTCCACTGACGCTCGAGCAAAGATACCTTCTTCTCCCCTTGCTCTACTGGCAATTAATTGAGGTTAGGAGCACTACGGGGTATCTACTACACTTAAAAGCTGTATCGCCAAAGAATAATGGCGTCTTTGAAATCGGCCTTGCCGTCAGCGTCGACACAGGATTCTGAGTAAGACAGCGCACAGCTTGATATTTCGATGGACATCGATCATGCTGCACCCCTCGCTGCACTTTGGACAAATCAAGAGACTTGCTAGCATGCCAAAGCTTGCTTGATATATCCACATAGCTTGACTAGTGATGGGCGTAAAATTGGAGTTACTGAGAAATATCGGAACACAGATAGATAGCCACTGGAGTGATGTGGCAGTTGAGGTGGACATAAACGACGTCATACTGCATAATAAGACAGGAGAAGTTCTTGGGTGACATCAGCAACAAGATGAAGGTCTTGACTATTGCGATAGCAACGAGAGCCAACTGGTGTGCTGCTATCACCTGCCGTAGACACTTGACAATACAGGGCACTGTGTATTCCACTGTAAAAAGGTTGATAAAACCAAAACGAGCCTCTCATCGCTCAACAAAAGTTAGGTGGTGATCAATAAGGAACGTGCATAATACGCTAGTTGACGATATCACTTTACTTGTTTGACAAAGAAATCATTATAGCATATCTCCTAACACCAGTTGCTCATAAATAAAGGATAACCACGACAGCAGACAAATGTGTATCTGCTACTCGACACCTCTCCTGGAAAGGCGATGCTCAGTGGCTGGGGAAGAAAATCACACCATTCGAGGCTACGTCATTCACACCATCAACTACCTGTCAGGAAAGAAAAAAGAAATTGTTTTCTACTGAACAATAGTGAAATCCTACTGTTCCACACGCAACAGTGAAAAGTCTACAACAAATAAGTGTGCATACTCGTACAAGATCTATCACTCTTGAATCACATAACAGTTGGGGAATCATATGCAGTAATCGCTTTTCCTTTTCAAGTTGAATTGAGCTACGGTAAATGAGTGGGTAGAAGCTGAGTACACATAGGCTTTTTAAGTTATATTAGCCACAGAGAAGTTGACCAAGAACTGGATACAGCTCATACAAAGGTTAAATCAGGAATATTCTCAAAAGACCTGTAATGATTTACGAGTGCATGGCAGTGCGTTTAGCTGAGAAGAAAAATGCTAGTCAGAATTGAGAACCATCTTCTGCCAACATACAGTAGACTGGGTTAGCATCGAGGAACCCCACATGCCAGCAGGTGGCTGTTGGAGGAGATGTAAGAAGGATCATTACCACAACCACTCTCGCAGCACGTAGGCACAACACAGTGGTAACGATTCGGCCATTAGAATCGTTAACTACACTGGAAACTTTATCTTATTTTAATTGGAGCTGGGGATACTTCTAAATGGTTCATCCATGACTATGAACATCTGCTAACGGTTTGTGACACCACTGCTGATAGGGTCTTCCTTCTCAGGTACCACAACACTCTGCCTGCAGTTAAACCAGGGCGACTTATCCAAGGATTCCTAATTCGCCTATATAAAATATTCGACGACTGTTAAGCTGAACTGGGTAATGAAGCACACAATCATATCACTATTTTGGAGCCAATAACAGAGCTCTCATCCCCAACATAATGGTGTAGAAGTCAGTAATGACTTCAATTCGTGGCTCAAATATAACATCAGAACAACACACCCTGTAATATAGTGAGACGCCCCTTAAACTACCTGCAAATGGCAGAAGTGTCAAAAATTTGCCGAGTCCACGGAACTTATAGGCACTAGGGACATGCACCAGTGGATGAAGATCAGGCTGTCATAAAGTGAAGATCGTGGGACAAAAGACATATATCGTTGATGTTCAATTCATTCTTAAGACCATAGGATTACTGAAGACACAATTCTATGTGTCGATTCTGCAACGGTACGGAAGGCTCCTCTGTGAGAAGAAGAAAATACCCGTCAAAAATAGGCCAATGAGGAAAATCTTAGGCATGAGATAAAATGGATACTCTTATATGCTTCCTTCAGAGTTTTTCAGCCTGATAGAATCTAAAAAAGAAATTGGGTTTGATTATTCAGTACACTGCAACCAACTAGTAGGATATAAATCACTTACTCCACTCTAGTCAGAATTGAAGAACCATCTCCTGCCAACAGAGAGTGTGGAGGAGCTGTAAGAAAGACCATTACCATAGTGAAGAAAATTTGTGACGCAGTGACATCTGCAAACTTTCCCGAAGACTGGAAAATAATTTCAGTACACACAAAGGAAAGAGAATAAAAATGTTAGTTAGGCATTTGCATCTATGGGCTTAGAGATGAGATTATAATTCTCCATGGAGGAAGGCAACACGGCAAAAAGTTGTTTTTTGGCTCTTTCCCCAACAAACGATGGCACTAGATGAAAGAGAGTTAAACAAACTAATCAGTTCTTTATACACCCTGGGAGACACCATAAAAGACTCCTCAGTGTCATAAGCAGCACTGACCTTCAGTCCTGGAATACATGCCGCACTAAGCCCATCATTCTTTTTTTCCTTCGAATTCCTGCATGAGTTGTTTAGGACACCGATACCGGGCGCCAATCTCGCAGAAAAATCTTACATTTTACCCCGGTCTTGGAAACACGGTGTTGAGTACCAGGGGTAGGAGTCACCTCATTAGATAATATGTGATTCACACATTCCACTCCGTATCAGAACTGAAACTAGAAACTGGTTCTAGTGAACAATAGTTGAACCCCAACGTTCCTTCTCACAATGGTGAGAAAAGTCAGACCAATTAATACACATAAAAGACCTATCACACTTGAATCCGGACACAGTTATTGCTCCATATTCAATAATCTCTTTTCAAGCGGAACTGGGGTAAATTAGTGGGCAAAAGACCAGTAACAGAGGCATTTTATACCCTGTTAGACGCAGTGGAATTAATCAAGAATTAGACGTGGCTCAAATAGAGGTTAGTCAGGAAAAGATGAAATGATTAACTTACTTATGCCTGTGGATACAGCTAAGAAGAAAAATGCAGAGAATGGGATGGTCACAGGTGAGCATTGAAGCACAAGGACGTAATACAGTGGAAATGTTTGGGGCTTAGAATAATTTGCTAAACAGGACACTTGCTCATATTCCAAATGAATACTTGTAAATGGATCGGCTAACACTATGAGTAGTTCATAATTATTTCCGACACCACTGCTGCTCGTATGTTTCTACAATGGTACTTCAAGAAACACTTTGCCTGCAGTTAAGCCGAGACGACTTAATCAAGCACTGCTAATTGGAATACATAAAAATGTCGAGGATAGATTAACTGAATTCAAGCAGGAAGCATACAGCCGAATTAAAAAGTTGGAGCCCGTAACTGGCGCACTCATCTCCCAGCATGACGGTGTTCACGTTATTAAAGAAATGAAATCAGAGCAACACACCCTGCAGTATAGTGAGACGGTCTCACACATCGTGGAAATGTCAGAATTATAGAAAATTTGCAGAGGTAAACAGAATTTACAGGCACTGGGGATATGCAACGATCGATGAAGGTCGAGGGTGACATGAAGTCTAGAAGATTGCAAATACATGTCCCTGATGCCTCATTCATCTTTAAGACCTTAGGATTATTTCAGAGGCTATTCTATACCTCAATTTAACACCAGAAAAGATAGCACTCCAGTGTGAAGAAAAATAAGTGAGTGAGAAAACTAATAATGGGTAATTTCCTCTGCTTCATTCAGAGGATTCCAGCCTGTTATAATTTAAAAAGGCGTTTGAAGCTAATTGTTCAGTAGATATATCGAACAAGTAGAGTATAAAGCCCTTGCTTCACATTGGTCACAACTGAGAAAGCAACAGAGATTCGGTTACCATCCAGAAATTTCGACTACCAGCAGGTGGGTGTCGGAAGAGATATAAGAAGGATCACAAGGATGGTGAATGAAATATGTGACCTTCTGGCATCCACAACCACTCCTGAAAACTGTAAAATCATTGTAGTACACGTAAAGGAAAGGGACTTAAAATATTAGTTGGGCTTTAGCAATGATTCTCTTACAGATGAGATCCAACTTCAGCACGAAGCAATGCAACATAGCGAAAACTGGTAACAGGAATTTTAACTGCGAGATGCAGTGACATATATTACGTAATCGATTATAAAGTATTCTCAACTACCAACTATGATCAGTGATTAGTGTTTTTCCCTACTTCAACATAAACAGTCACTCTCATTGTTTGTAGAAGTCACGTCCGAAAGACGTTCAAACCAAAATATAATGATTGTTTTATCTATATAACTGACAACAGTACAAAAAAACATTATACATGGTAATTATTTGAAACGGTAATGCATAAATGCAACTTTGTTAACCTTCACTCAACAGATACTTGCTGAACAATACAACTACATTCAAACAAATTGTATCTATGATATTGTAACCAATATGCAAACCATTCTGTCTAACTAAGGAAATACACTGAAGCGCCAAAGAAATTGGTGTAGCCATGCATATTCAAATATAGAGATGTGTAAACAGGCAGAATACGGCGCCGCGGTAGGCAACGCCTATATAAGACAACAAGAGTCTGGCGCAGTTGTTAGATCGGTTACTGCTGCTACACTGGCAGGTCATCAACATTTAAATGAGTTTGAACGTGATGTTACAGTCGGAGCACGAGCGAGGACACAGCATCTCCGAGGTAGCGATATACTGGGGACTCTCCCGTAAGACCAGTTCACGAGTGTACAAGTGAATATCAGGAATCCGGCAAAACATCAAAACTCCGACATCGCTGTGGCCGAAGAAAGATCCTGCAACAACGGTACCAACGACGACTGAAGGGAATCGTTCAACGTGACAGAAGTGCAACCCTTCCGCAAACTGCTGCAGATTACAGTTATGGGCCGTCAACAAGTGTCAGCGTGCTAACTGTTCAAAAAAATGGTTCAAATGGTTCTGAGCACTATGGGACTTAACATCTCAGGTCATCAGTCCCCTAGACTTAGAAC